>NC_090990.1:46975900-47279200 GCF_041146395.1 Eulemur rufifrons | reverse complement strand
GGCTCGAAAGCTCTTAGGGAAATGTCAGTTCCAGCCAATAAAAAACCAACAGTAGTTTTTGCTTAATTCAATAAATGATATTAAAAATAAATTAATATTTTAATTAATAAATACAAATATACATTTGACCCTTGAACAATGCAGGGGTTAGAAGCACTGACTCCTCATGTGGTTGAAAATTCACATATTACTTTTGACCCCCCCCAAAAAAACTTAACTACTAATAGCCTACTCTTGACCAGAAGCCTTTCTGTCAATATGAACAGTTAACAGACATTTTGTATGTAATATGTATTATAGACTGCATCCTTACAATATAATAAGCTAGAGAAAAGAATATGTTATTAAGAAAATCATAAGAAAGAGAAAAATATTTACTGTTCATTAAGTAGAAATGGATTATCGTAAGTTTTTATCCTTGTCTTTGCATTGAATAGGCTGAGGAGGAGCAAAAACAGGAGGGATTGGTCTTGCTGTCTCAGGGGTGGCAGAGGTAGAAGAAAATCCATGTATAAGAGGACCCATGCAATTCAAACCTATGGTGCTGTTCAAGGGTTAACTGTATATATAAACATGTATTGTATATGTGTGTGTGTATATATGTATATATACACACACACACGTGCACATAAACAAAGGCAACAACATTTATCAAGTAGGTACAATATGCTAGCACTGCCCTGTGGGCTAGGTATTAACAAGGCACAAAGAGGTTGAGTAACTTGTCTTAGTCTACACAGCTTATAGGTAGCAGAGCTGTTGATTCAAACCTAGGCATTCTAGCACTTGGGACCTTCCTCTTCACTTTCCTCTCCAGCCTGTAGAAAGCTGAAATCACTGCAACTTTTTCTTCCAAAAAAGGAGTATGTAAAAAAATAAATAAGAAACAATGGAAAACAAAAGAAAGCAACGAAAAAAGAGAAAGGAAAGAAACAAAAGGAGCTCCAGAGTATGACATAGGGTGATTCTCAGCACTGAATGTTACCTATATTGGGGATAGAAAACATTTCTTCTAGAGATTTAATAATCTACAGAAAAAATAAATCAGGAACCATATATAAGTGACAGACAACTCAATTTTTCCCTAGAAAATAAACACTAAATTTGTAATTCATGTGTTTTTATTGTAATATAAGAACTGTAACTTTGGCTTATTTTTTTATAGTCATATATATGTTCAGATTTCTTAAATAGTCAAAAAACTGCAATTTAAGACTTGGCTGAACTGTATACGAAATATAGAAGCTTAGCTTCAATTTCCCTGAATTTAAAGTCTAAAATGCTTTTTACCATTACCACATTATTGTCATAAAGAATCTACATCTAAAAGCATTTTGTAAACTTAAATCACTGTGTTAATTTTTAATTAACATTTTGTTATTAATTTTTAGTCATCAAATATTTATTATATACCCACCATATGATGCTATATGCTAGATGCTGAAGACACTATAGTGAAGACCTCTTAAAGTTTACAGTTTGGGTGATATGGAATGGCAAAATTACTGAGTCTTGGAAAAAATTAATTAAAGTTTTTTTTAAAGGGTGAAATTTTTTTCTTTTGACATATGCAGAATTTTTTCCCTATCAATAGCCAGGATAGTTTTTGATGGTGATGTAGTGATTGAGTTGTATTATGGTTGATATTTCCTTGGCACATACAAAATATTGTAGGAAACTTTTTTTAAATATTTTGAGAAGCTAAAGGTATTTTAGTAATCAATTAAATCACATTTTAAAAATAGCCCAAGTGTTTAGTCATTGTAATTATTAATTATATCCATAAGAAATTAAACTAATGGCTTATATCTTTTTTCAGGTAAAGAGCATGGTACACCATTTGTACTTTAATGATAAACTTGATGCTCCAAGGAAAAGTCGTTTTCCAGAACGTTTCATGGATGACATTGCTGCTCTTGTCAGCACGATTGCTAGTGATATAGTTTCACGATTTCAGAAGGTAATGATAACTTTTTCTTTTCAGTTACCTCTTTCAAGCTGAGATTAAACTACCATACTTTCATTTGTTTTTGTTTTATATTTTGTTTCCCAGGACACAGAAATGGTTGAAAGACTCAATACAAGCCTTGCATTCTTTCTCAATGATCTATTGTCTGTTATGGACAGAGGATTTGTTTTTAGCCTAATAAAGTCCTGCTATAAACAGGTAATACATAATTAGTAATAATTAGTAATCAAATAATTTAAATACTATGTTAACTCTTTTCAGGGCTGGATCTAAGAGACCTTCAGGAGCACATTAATATACTGGTGTTAAAACAAAAATTAGCATAAAGTAACATTTTTATTAGTAAGGCAAAAGTAAATTACATTTGTTTTGTCAGGGCACAAGTACTATGGCAAGCTGATAGAAGTACAGCCAGCTTTTCTTGAGTTTTACTGGCCCACTCATGACTCTTTAATTTCCATTCTGGAGCACATCATTAATTAAATAGTAATGTCAGTGTAAAGCAGCCTCGAGATGCCATGCAAGTGTAGCATTTATACTGAATGAACAGCTAACTGAACTTTTGTATCCTGAGTGATTTTTAAAGCAGTTGCATTTTGCTGTGTATTCCTCCTAATGCAACCCTGAACATTGTAGAATTTGGAATTATGGACACATGTTTACTCAAGTCCCAAATGTCATTCATTATCTTACCTTTACTTAACTAAAAAGCATCCTGGAACTTTTCTACAAATAGCTGATATTGTTTTATTCCTTTTAAAGGAGCTTGAAAATTATACAAATCTCTAGGTCTCATCTCAGAGTTATTGAAGAGTTTGAATCCTGGTGGTAGGGGTGAGGAGCACACAGTGCTTGTGAAACACTTCCCAGGTGGACCCAGATTAGTTTTGGGGAACTAATGGTCAAGATTTCTATTTGGTTGTCTAATACTTAGAGTTTTGAAGATCTGTTTTATTGGATGTTTGTTTCTTTTAATAGTCAGAAAAGTTAAAACTATGCATTGGCACTGACACACTTGCAAATATTTGCAACATGTACGTATTAGTTTTACTTTCCCCCCAAAATGTTATGTACAGTTACTACCAAAACTGTTTTTATTCTTTAAGCATTGACCCCCTATATTTGCTAAACATTGGGGTAAACCCTAGGAATACTAAAGCTACTAAGTTAGTTTATAGTATGTCTCCTCAAGTTGCTTATGATGTAACTGGGAAAATAGTCAAATAGATAAGCATAAATACAGGTAATCACAAAATGCTATAAAAAGAATGGATAATTTCTTTTTAAGAAGTAATATGAAGTTATCATGGTGGCATACCTTCTCATGAAGTGTATTTTTGAGAAGTAGAAATATTAATACTTTATTGGATAAGAATATGCCTTTAGGTTAGTTAAATGAATTTATACAGTAAACCTTAAAAGTTCTAAATTTTTTATTTTAGTCTTAACTCTGGAAAAAGCTGATTCAAACTGTTATTTAAACCACAAAACCCAAGATTACCCTTGAGTACTAATCTTTAATTCTTTAATCTATAATTCTGGTGTTAGTATTAGAGAAATAATATGTTCAACTGGTGTCCTCTTATTTATGCAATACTTACAAGGTGTCTTCAAAGCTTTATTCATTACCAAATCCAAGTGTCCTGGTGTCCTTGAGGCTGGATTTTCTACGAATCATCTGCAGCCATGAGCACTATGTTACATTAAACTTACCCTGTAGCTTACTTACTCCACCTGCATCTCCATCACCTTCTGTTTCTTCTGCGACATCTCAGGTATGCAAAGTGTATGAACATACAAATTTATAACTAATACTTATTAATAGTTCTATGATAGGCTCAGTTCTAAGTGCTTCATAAGTATTAACTCATGTAATCCTCAAACTAACTCTAGGAGGTAAGTTCTATTATTATATCCATTTTACAGATGAAAAAACAGAAACACACATCACTGAGTAAAAAGTGGCAGAGCCAGGCTTTGAACCAAAGCTTTATTCTAAAGCTCAAGTTCTTAATGATTATGTTGTATTCTTTTTACAGATTTATGTGCAGGTGAATGAATTCACCTAAATAAACTCACTTATTTAGATTTTTTCCACAAATTGGGTTCTCTTGAAGCAGACACTGAAAATGAGTCTCAGATGCAAGATGTTTATTGGTGATCAATACCTGTGAAAGGAAGGGGGATGAAGCATAGGTGAGCAGAGAAGGAAATCCAACTGCATTTGCAGGCATTACAAAGCCCTGCCTAACTCTCTTTTATCCAGAAACCCTAAAGGAAATTAGATGAACATTTGTAGGTTTTTTAGTGGGTAGCACTTGACTTCAACACCTAGTAGTTTCTCTAAAGATGAAAAAGTGTTATTTTAGCATTTAATAAGTATATCCTGTCATAGAGGTTGAGATTAAGGTACTTTGTGGTTTTAGTATCAAAGAAGCTTGGCTTTTCCTTCTTCCAGTGAAACACGTTTTCTGCTGTTATTTGTAAGGCAATCAGGCTACTTCCTTAAGCTCTTAATGTCTAAAGTCAAAGTTGATCTGAAGCTCTTAATTTTGTTTTCAAGATATGTAATTCCTGAATAGAATTCCTTAGGGTAGATCAATCTCATATACTTGATAGAAGAAAAATTTAAACTACTCTTAGAAAACTAGAAAACATCAAAGAGTACCCACAAGTTTTCATTTTTTCTTCACAAAAAATCTGGATATTCCTATTTCCACAGAGTGGCTAGCACACATTTCCTATAATGGATAAGGCTAATCTTTTTCTTTCTTTCCCTATCCTCTGCCAAAGATGTGGCTACACAGTTAGGGACAAATTAATCATAGGTACAGTTCCTAAAACCTTAAATGAAGCACGTTTGTTTACATCTCAGTCCTTACTGAATATCTCATTCAGCCAGGAAATTCTCATAGAATTTCTTCCATTATCTTATTGTCCACTTTCTCGTCTAATTACATAATTTTCAGATTCTAATACAGAATAGAGACATCACTCTTTTGTGGGAGGTGGGGGGGTCCAGGAAAAATTTTGTATACTATACTTATAAGGAAGATGATTTCTCCATAGAGAAATCTAAAATCTGAGCTGGGCGTGGTAGTGCACGCCTGTAGTCCCAGCCACTTGGGAGGCTGAGATAGGAGGATTGCTTGAGCCCAGGAGTTTGAGGTTGCTGTGAGCTATGCTGATGCCACGGCACTGTAGCTTGAGCAACAAAGCAAGACTCGGTCTCAAAAAAAAAAAAAAAGAAATGTGAAATCTGTTCTTGTTCTAGGAAACCCCGCATGGGTGTTCCTGAATATGGAATATATTTTGGGGGATGCTATTTTGTAGTATAAAAACTTTTTAAACTCAATAGACCACAAAATGATACTAAGTTTCCAAAGGTACTATGTTCTCTGAAAAACAGTTTTAATGATTTATAGAATTTCTCTGGATAACAATAGCCTTGACTATGAATATTTCTCTTACAATCTGGGGTGAGTACATAGTATATCATTTGGATTTAGTTGCCTTTTCTTCCGTCAGGAGATGATATTGAAGCATTAAGTGGCTAAAAGAATAAGGAGAATACGTATGGAAAGGTTTCAATTTGAGAAAAAAGAAATTGAAACTAATTAAAATTTCCATTAATGATTGAGGTTATTAAGTATGAAATGTCCGCTTTCCTTAAGTACTAAGCTTGACAGTTGATATCTCTGACATTTCACTTTGATACTTCTTGTTTTATGTATATTGTGAAAGTATATCCTCAGTCTTTCAAATACACATTTTGCCTTGTGATTTTCTTTCACATTTTTCAAGAGCAATTTTTGTGAAACTATGGAGAGTCAAAAATTTGTGTTATTTTCGAATATGAGTTCTGTCGTGGAACCAATAGAATGCAGACAGCTCAAAATATCAACGAAGTGTTTGGGAAGGATGTGGCTAATGAACGCACAGTATATCAGTGGTTTGCGAAGTTCCATTCTGGTAATTTTAATCTTGAAAAGGAGCCATGTGGGTGACCTGAGACCAGGGTGGATAATGATGAATTGAAAGCTGTAGTGGAAGTGAATCCATCTCAACCTATGTGTGAATTAGCAGCAAGGTTTGACATTACTATTTCAACAATATTGTACCATTTGAAACAAATTGGCAAGGTAAAGAAGCTGGATAGATGGGTATACTGCATGAATTAAATGAGCGTCAGGAGAGAAATCATCTGGAAGCTTGCTTTTCTTTTCTGTCACGACATAAAGGCGAACCATTTCTATACCACATTGTTATGTGTGATGAAAAATGGCTTCTTTTTGACAATTGCAAGTATTCAACACAATGGTTGGATGAAGATGAAGTGCCAAAACACAGTTCAAAACCAAATATTCATCAAGAAAACCTGATGATATCTGTTTGGTGGTCCAGCACTGGCATTATCCACTATAGCTTAATGAAACCTGGTCAGTCAATTACAGTAGATGTCTACTGCAACCAATTGGACAAAATGATGAGGATGCTTGTGATTAAGCAGCCAATACTGGTCAATAGAGACAGGCCAATCCTCTTGTAGGACAGTGCTTGACCACATGTTGCACAAACAATACTGCTCAAACTACACAGGCTGGACTTGGAAACTGTGTCGTTCGCCATATTCACCAGACCTTGCACCAACTACCACTACTTCCAGGGTTTGGACCACTTCTTGCAAGGAAAAACATTCAATTCCCAACAAGCTCTGGAAAACACCTTTTGAGATTTCATCACCACTTGCTTTCCAGGCTTTCTCGCTGCTGGCATAAATAAGCTACCATTAAGATGGCAAAACTGTGTCCATAGTTTAAGCACATACTTTGATTAACTGTACTGCTTCTTGTTTGAGATATAATAAACTAAACTTTTGATTCGAAATCAGACATTTCATATTTAATGACGATGTTAATTTATTTCAGTAATAAAGTGATCAAATCAATAAGTAATTTCATTATAGTTTTCTTTACCAAAAGTATGAGTATTACTTTTCCAATGTTAATAATAGTAATATAAAATAAACTACTATAGGTAAATTTTATCTTGCTTTCAAATAGTACTCACATTTCATTTGTTGTAATGCTCTGTAGGATGTTTTGTTGCACAGCTGATACAGTTTTGTTCTGCCTCACTCCCCAACAGAGTTCTGGATTTTCCACAAATGTACAAGACCAGAAGATTGCAAATATGTTCGAATTGTCTGTGCCTTTCCGCCAACAGCATTATTTGGCAGGACTTGTGCTAACAGAGCTCGCCGTCATTTTAGACCCTGATGCTGAAGGGTGAGTAGATCAGTTTTTTTGCCTTATACAATATCAATTTTATTTTGAACAGTGGGACAGAATTATTCCACTTATACTTCCTGAGACTCAAAAGAATACTCTTTAACTTTTTTTACTTTTTCTAGTCATTAAGTTCCATATCCATATTATTTCTGTATTTCATTAATTTTAAGACTTTTTTCATATTTTGCCATCTCTGATTTTGAGATTTATCTTAACATTGGTAGAATATCACAGTTTATTTGGTAGCATTCTTTTTTTTTCTTAATAGTACATAAAATAAATTGTGCATCTTAGTAGATGGACTCTTCAATTTGTTGATATACAGTTGGTGCTTTTCAGTTAGGGAAAATATTCTAGTCTTGTGCTTGATTCCTTGTGAGGAAAATTTATCATTTGCAATTATATAGCATTTTATTTAAAAATTATTCTATAAACAAATATCCTTAGGTTTTAAAAACTTCTAAAGTTGTGTATACTTTTAGAGGATTTTTGGAAATTGATATTGTAAGAAAAGAAAGGCATATTGTCAGATGATTTGAATTTATAGAAATAGTTTGATGTGTTGTGGTCTAGCATCCCTTATGAGCTATGTTCATCTTAATAGTTATTTTCAAAAATCTGTATGACCATAACTCATTTGGGCAATAATTGATTTTTAAAAATTTTTTCTCCTAATAGGATCATTATAAGTTTATAATGCATGGAAGAGCTCCAAAGAAAGCAAAGAGATCCCTTTAAACAGTTTTTCACAAGGGTTCTCTGGTGTATTTGTTGAATGAATGAAAGAGGAGGATTGTTAGGTTTTTAGCAGTATGTCAGGGATATAGTCAGTGCTCAATAAATTGTGAAAGGCCAAATCTGCAAATGAAAGGCATGTGTTTTCTTATAATGGCAACTTCCTATGGTTGGAAAATATTTTAAAGAAGTAGCTTTTCGCCCTGTGTTTTATAGAACTATAGGGTTCTGAAGAGGTGCTTAATGGGTTTCCACGTGGGATGGGATGATATGTGTATACATACTTTGGAGTATAGAGAGGGAAAACTAAGTGGATGAGACTCTGTGCCTCCCACTCCTGCTTGCCACCATTTTCATATTTTGCCATTTGACAAATGAGTGTTATGTCATTTGGAAAAAAGAGAGATCCATTGTTTGGGGAGAAAAAACACTTGGAAAACAAATTCTCTAGTCATACTACCTTTTTGAAATAACTGGTTTATCTTAATCATTTGAATCTATATTTCTAATATTTTTAGTTGTTATATCAGGATGGTTTTGGTTGCAAAAAACAGAAAATTCTTCTTCACATTGGCTTTATTAAAGGAAGGAAATTTACTGTTTCATAATTGGAAGAAAAAGTTTTTTAGCACAGTATCATCATCAGCTCCAATGATATCACCGGGGTCCTGGTTCTTTACATGTCTTACCTGTGCTGGAAGCATCAGCTCTATCCTAAGGCTGGTGCCTTTTAAGATTGTTGCCACAGGCAGTTAGGATTAAGTGATTTCTTATTCACGTCCATTAGGAGAGGGGGGGTGAGGGGAAAACCCTCTTCCCAAGCATGCAATGTGAATTTTTCCTTTGTACTAATTTGGCTCACCTGCTTATCTCATACTGCCACAGTCACCAGTGCTATGTGCCGTGTTGCTGAATGTATTAGATCAGTTCTACTCATATGTAATCCTTAAACTGGTGTCAGTCCATGGGCTGTTTGTTACAGAGCACAAGACAAGGAGCTTGTGCCTAAATTTAAATCAACTATGTCACTAAACAGGATTTAGTTCATGTGAATTTTTTTGGTAGACCTTCTCAATTAATCAGTGAATTGGTTAACAATTTGTCTCTTAGACTGTAACGAAAATTTTCTAACTGGCTGCTTTAAGCAGCAGCACTAGTTTAATTAGGATCTACTCTTGAAAGCGGGAATGCAGTTGGCTTCTCCTGAGTCATAGGGGGAGGACTGTATACCCGAACAAAATTTGAGTTCAATTAGTAAGGAAGACAGGGTAAATACATGTTGTGTAGGTGTTCAGCAGTGTCTGATTTAAAAAATAGAGAATTCTAACAGTCAGCTGTTTCTGCAGTGAGGTTTCTTTTTTCATGTCAAGGATCAATTCTGTTAAAATAAGTTTATGTTTCTGTGGAACATTATAGGATTATGAAAGATTCTTTACTATTATTTTGCCTCTTCAATCTAAATGTATTGGTCTCTGACACTTGGAAAGATTTTCTATGAAGTCCAGAAAATAATGATTCCTGGGTTCACTACCACCTTTTCTTTATCTATTTAGTTAACAAAATATTGCAATAGCTTTAAGTAGTAGCGTGTAGGTTAATAACCTTAGCTTTTACTCTTGCTTTTTTCTTCCTTTTCCTACTCTGTCCTGCACCTAGTCCATTAGCAAATTCCACAGGTACTACCTCGAAAATACACCTCAAGTTCAGCCACTTATTTCCATCCCCGGTACTACTGCCCTAATTATGCTTCTATTTCTGCCTCCCTAAAATCCTTTTTCTACACAGCAGCTTGAATGGTCTTTTAAAAATGGGAATCAGATTATGTCACTACCTTGCTTAAAACTCTTCAATGTGTGTGTGTTTTAAATAGCACTTACAATCAAATTCAAACCATTAGGTCCTCAAAGCTCTATATATTTGGCTCTCTAGTGCCTTAGTATTGAGTCTGGTACAAAGTGGACATTTGATAGCTATATGTTAATTCAATTTATGAATAAATGAATGTGAGAAACTCACTTCTCATCCCTAAATTTTACTTTCTTTAGAGATATATAGATGATATGCAGCATATATTGTCTTATAAAGATCCTGGAAAGGAATGTTTGTCTTTTTACTCCATCTGTTTGCTAAGTAATCAAGAATGGTTCCTTGAGTGGCAAAATATGTTCTATAATTGACCAATGTAATTGAGTAATGTAAACGTATGGAAAGGCCTCATGCAGATGAGTGGGTAGAGTTTATATAAGTTGCAGTCTGGGTATGGTAGCTGCTGAGAGGTAGGGAATACCTATTCAGGTTTGGAAATCATTAGTAGTGATACAAGAAGTCAAAGGGGAGAACTTAAAAACTATACTTTCTTTTTTTTCCCCAGTCAATGAAAGGGAAACTTTATTGAGGCCTCAGGACCATGGGACTTGGGCAGGAGGCTGCCCAGCAGGGGAAGGAGGAGCTAGCCAAGAAGCCTTATTTGACCTTCTTCTTGGGGCACAGGTTGTTGGTGTGGTCACACTTCCTGTGGCAGCTGACAGCAGGGGGTGCAGGCAGATCCTCTTGTCTCAGTTGTATTTCTGGGTGAGCTGATGGAAGGAAGGCTCTATGATGCCACCTTGCAGGCAAAACATCAAGTGCAGGTAGACTCTTTCTAGATGTTGTAATCTTAAAGAATGCCTTTCTTTCAGCTCTTTGCCTTCATATATTTTAAAGCCTCTGAAAGTATACTTTCTGAATAAAAATATGGAGAGGAGAAGAAAGAATCTCCATCTAGACTTCATATACAGCTATGTAAAATGTTGAATAAAATCAAGGGCTCTAGAGTAAGAATACCTGTTTTCTAATCTCAGCTTTTAAAGTGAAGATGTATTTTCAAGATAGGAAAGGCATATTTGAAAAACGAAGGGAAGAACGTAATGAGGGGAGATACTGAAGCTAGTGAAGAAAGATAGGGTTCATCAAACACATGGAGAAATTACTTTCTGCGAGAAGATACAGCTTTTTCTGAGACAAAAAGGAAAGATGATTTGGTAGGTATAAAGATAGAGATGTGTTAATAGACATGGCTAGGGCAAATTCAGAATGGCCTTTCTTTCCTAAGAGAAGTTGAAGGCAAGGTCTTATCTTGAGATTGATAGTTAAGAGGCTTAAGGAGAGAGAATGAGATCTGCAACTGCTACTGGGTGCAGTGTCAAGGGCCAGTTAGAGTGGATGAACTTTTAATTAGAATGGTTTGCATAATCTAAGTGTCTTCAATCTAAGGGAAGAGACAAAAAATGTTGAGAGTGACCCTTGCTAGTGTATTAGCAAGTTTGAAATTGAGGGGAGTCAGGAGTCTAGAAAAGTTTTAAGGTCCAAATGAGGGATATGAGCAAGGAAGTTCAGTTTAAATAGAGATGTCAAAGGCAACTCCAGCCTGTGGCCTACGTGATCCATTAGGTAGAGGAGTCTTCTTTTAGAAAAAGAAAATAATTTATTTTTGGTAAATGTGAAAGGATCTGATTTGATAAAATAAAATTTACAGCTACTTAAAATTTAACTTTTGCTTCAAAGCAATAAGTGGTCTTAAGTCATTTATTATTCAAATATACTAATAAGGAGTTAATATAAAAATATTCAGATTTGTTCCCACGTGAATCTATATAGCATTTACTTTTTTAATTCCTATTCTTTATATTTATATGTATTATTTATTTTAAAATAAGAAATGTTTTATAGAAATACATGCAAATATATGGCAAAGTTAAATTAAACAAACTATTTTCAGTACCATGACTTACTGTTTGTTTTAAAGGTATTAACTAATCTCGGTGACCTTACTACTCTTTTCTTCTTCATCTTCTTTTTAAATAGACTGTTTGGATTGCATAAGAAAGTCATCAATATGGTACACAATTTACTATCCAGTCATGACTCAGACCCACGGTACTCTGACCCTCAGATAAAGGCTCGGGTGGCCATGTTGTATCTACCTCTAATTGGTATTATTATGGAAACTGTACCTCAGCTGCATGATTTTACAGGTACTTAGTATAATTAGGACAAATTTTAAAGGCAAAGCTCAATGTTTAAAAGTGTTAGAAACTATCTCAAGGTTAAGATCTTATTTTAGGAAAATAAGCAAATGTACACTGATAAAAATAAACTATAAATGTTTAACCATATTGCTGAAAAACTTATGACTATGTGAGAGAATTCAGCATAAGATTCCTGTAAGTAGTTCTTATGATGAATTTAAAAATAATAACTTCATGACATTCTGTAACTACCTTTTAGGAAATAGGTTTGTTTGTGTGAATATGTACTGTGCATCTGAAGAAAAAAATACAAGAAAACTTGACAGCTGTCTTCTACCCTCTGTTTCAGCTTTATTCATATATATAATTGAAATTAATATTCATCTGAGTATCAAGAATTATGTTTATTGCCAACACTGGGTTAACAAGTTGAAGTTATGTTGCTGCTTCAAAACTAGAACTCCCAAAGTTTTATTCATCTTACTTTCCATATTTAGAATTTACTTAAATTGGAATTCACTCAAATTTAGAATTTAAATAAATGTAGAATTTAGGTTGCTACAATATTTCTTTAGGGTGAAGGAAGGAATTTAAATTAGCAGTTAGCCTAGTAAAGTACTTCCAGTTCAATAAAACAAAAACATTTCCTGAGTACCTAATGTGTATTAAGAACTTTGACAGATGCTGATGCTACAAAGATAACCAACTTTTTGCCTTTAAGGGACTGATAGTTGAGTATAGTCTTCCCAGTATTTTTATCTCTAAAATGGATTTCCTTAGCTGAAGGCAGAAATGTTTATATTACTGTATATTTTATTGGCAAGTTAAAGTTCTCTAAAACTATAAATTATTACCATAAGAATGAGTTGTTTAAAATGTTTAAAATATATTTTAGAAGAAGTAAATCTAATGATAAATATTACATGTTAACAGGTTTTTCTTTTAAAGAATAATAGAGAATAGGAAAAGGAACTACATGTTCAATAACTGTTAGTTGAGCTAAACAGTTTTGTTACTTATTTTGGGGGGTTATTTTTCTCCAGAAACACACAATCAACGAGGAAGACCAATTTGTATAGCGACGGATGATTTTGAAAGTGACAGTGGAAATATGATAAGCCAGACAGTTGCAATGGCAATTGCAGGAACATCAGTCCCTCAACTAACAAGGCCTGGCAGTTTCCTCCTCACATCAACGGTAAAAACAATCCTCCTACAGAAATTTTTTCTGGAAAGACAAATATTTACAAGGATGTGCCCTTAAATGACTGAGATTATTGTATTAGCTGATGCAAAAGTACTCTTAGTTTTATCTATTTTATGAAAACATTAAAATTCCCAAAATATTACCTATCTTGTACCAAGCTGTTTCAAAAACCATTACCTCAGGGTTTATGGGATAAAGCCCTGTTTTCTATCATTCAGAATTTTGAAAATTGCCTCACTGTGTTTAACTCATTTTCTTTATTTTTAAATCCATTTTATTTTTTGTCAGCCCTAAGAAATATTCTTGGTTATTTAGCAGTTGAGAATTTTTTTATCTGTGAAGAAATGTTTTTTTGTTTTCAAAAAGTTAATATTTCCTATGCCGCTGTACTATTCCTCCCTTAAAGAGGGAAGGATATGGAGTCAGGGAGGAATCAAACTGCCAATAGAGCAAGACCAAGTTCTAAAAGTTTTAAATGACATTCTTTCAGAAAAATGCAATAATTATTTATGGAAGCTGCCCTACTTGACAACTTTTTATAAATTTATTAAGATATCATTTACATATAAAAAGTTCTCCTATTTTAAATGTATAGTTTAATGATTTTTAATATATTTACAGAGACGTGCAGCCATCATGACAAGCTAATTTTAGAACATTTCTATCACCCTGAAAAGAATCCTTATGCCTACCCCAGTAGTAGTGACTGATCTTTCTATTTGTATAGATTTACATATTCTGGACATTTCATATAAATGGAATTATATGCTATGTGATCTTCTGTATGTAGCTTCTTCATGATGTTTTTGAGGTTCACCCATGTTGTAGCATGTACAAATACTTCTTTCCTTTTTTATTATTAAGTAGTATTTCATTGTGTTGATACACCAAATTTGTTTATCCATTTATCAGTTTATGAACAGTTGGATCATTTCCACTTTTTTTTTTAATTTCAGCATATTACAGGGGTACAAATGTTTAGGTTACATATATTGCCTTTGTTGCCTTTGCCCCACCTGAGTCAGAGCTTCAAGTGTGTTCATTCCCCAGACAGTGCACACCGCACCCATTAGGTGTGAATATACCCATCCCTTCCTCCCTCCTCCCACCTGCCCGACACCCAGTGAATGTTACTACTATATGTGCACATAAGTGTTGATCAGTTAATACCAATTTGATGGTGCGTACATGTGGTACTTGTTTTTCCAGTCTTGTGATACTTCACTTAGTGGAATGGGCTCCAACTCTATCCGGGATAATACAAGAGGTGCTAGATCACCATTGTTTTTTGTGTAGTACTCCATGGTATACATTTACCACATGTTATTAATCCACTCTTGTATTGATGAGCACTTGGATTGTTTCCACATCTTTGTAATTATGAATTGTGCTGCTATATAATTCTAGTGCAGATGTCTTTTTTGTAGAATGTCTTTTTTTTTTCCTTTGGGTAGATGCCCATTAATGAGATTGCTGGATCAAATGGTAGTTTTACTTTTAGCTCTTTGAGGTATCTCCATATTACTTTCCATAGAGGTTGTACTAGTTTGAGTCATGTCCACTTTTTGCTGTTATATTCCTGCTATGAACATTAGTGTACAAGTCTTTGCATGCATATATGTTTTCATCTCTCTTAGGTAGATACTTAAGAGTGGATTTGCTGGGTCATATGGTATCTTTACATTTAGCATTTTGAGAAATTTCTAAACTCTTTTTTTTTTTCAACATAGCTGCACCATTTCTCATTTTGCCAGCAATGAATAAGAGTTTCTGTTCTCCAAATCCTTACCAACACTTGTCACTAAAAGTGGCTAATCAAAAAGACAGATTTTTGATTAGCCACCTTTAGTAGATATGAAATGGTGTCTCACTATGATTTTGATTTGCATTTTCCTAAGTACCTAAAGATGTTGAATATCTTTTCATGTGCTTATTGGCACATTTTTTTTGTATACCTTCTTTGGAGAAAAGTCTATTCAAATCTTTTGCCATTTTAAAATTGTGTTATTCATCTTCTTGTTATTGAATTGAAAAAGTACTTTATATAGTCTGGATATAAATCCCTTATGAGATATGTGGTTTACAAGTATTTTCTCCCTTTCTATGGATTATATTTTCTACTTTCTTGATGGTGTCATTTGCAGTGTAAAAGTTTTTAATTTTGATAAATTTCAGTTTGTCAACTTTTTTGTCACTTACACTTTTAGTGACATTATACATATAAAACAATATATAAAGTACACGTACAAAGTATAATAATAAAAGAAAGAGAAGTATACTCACTGCCCAGCTTAAGAAATCAAACATTAAAAATACCTTTGAAGTGACCAGTCTACCCTCAATTCCATCTCTCCTTCCCCTCGGAATGACCACTATTCTCAATTTTATTGACCTTTTAATTTTTTAAACTTTTCTTTTGTGAAATATACTACATATGAAAGAATATATGAAACATAAATGAACAAGTTTTCAAAACATTAGAAAATAAACACCTTGTGATTACCACTCAGGACAAAAGAGAGAACATGGGCTGCCCTCCAAAAATCCATAGCATGCTCTTCCTCAACCACAGCTACCCATCACACTATTCACTGTCTCTACTAATGAAATAATTGCTTAATTTTGTATATAGTGTTACCATTAAAGTTTGTGTCACTAAATACTAGTTAAGTTTTACATAATGTTTTTAGTATTCATTCATGTTATAATATGTAGCTATAATTCACTGATTTTCATTTCTGCGTGATACTCCATTGTTTGACTTTAGATCAATTTACCCATTCTATTGATAGATGCATGAGTAGTTTCTGTTCTTTGATTATTACAGATAGCAATTCTATAGAGTCTTTCCTTTATATATGTCCTGTATTGCATGTATTCACTTTTATTTAGGATATTTCCTAGAAGTAGAATTTGTTGGTTCATAGGATATGTGTCTTCATCTCTACCGGATAATGCCCAATTGTTTTCCAAAGGGTTTGTCTTAATTTTTACTTATACCTACAATATGAGAGTTCCCATTCCTTCACATGTTCAGTAATACTTAGAATTGTCAGATTTTTAAATTTTTGCCAGTTTAGTCATTTATAATTGTATCTCATTTTAGCTTTCATTTCCCTGATGGCTTATGAGGTTTTGCATTTTTTCATATGTATGTTGAACATTTAGATTTTCTCTTTTGAAATATCTAGAGTTTTTTGCCCATTTTACATCTGGTTGTCTCCCTTTGTTTAATGGTTTTTAGGACTTTATTCAGCAGCCCCGAACCTTTTTAGTACCAGCTACCAGTTTCATGGAAGACAATTTTTCCACAGTGGGGATGGGGGTGGGGTGGTGCAGATGCAGGTGCAGAGCTCAGGCGGTGATGCCAGTGATAGAGAGCGGTTATAAATACAATCCCCCCATTTCCTAAGTTTCATGGGAAACAGTTTTTCCACAGTGGGGATGGGGGTGGGGTGGTACAGATGCGGGTGCAGAGCTCAGGCGGTGATGCCAGTGATGGAGAGCGGTTATAAATTCAATCCCCCCATTTCCTAACTTTCATGGAAGACAGTTTTTCCATGGAAGGGGAGGTGGGCAGCGGAGCTCTGCCGCCCAGTGCCTAACATGCTGCAGATTGATACCAGTCTGCATGGGGACCACAGTTCCAGATCAAATCCATTGTCAGTTATAAGTGGTTCAGATATTTCTTCTCTGTGGCTTGCTGTTTTATACACTTAGTGATGAATTTGGTAGTTAGAATGCCTGATTTTAAAATACTTAAATTTGTCTCTCTTTTTTTTTTTATAGTGTTTTCTGTATCGTATTTAAGAAATTTTTTCCTATTTCAATATTTTGAAGGTATTCTGCTATGTTATATTTTAAATGCTTTTTTGTTCTTCCTTTTACATCTGATCTTAAAATCTACTTGGGATTGATTTTTTTATGTACAGTATAATTTGGGAGTCCAAGTTAGTTAATTAATTATGTATATTATACCAATTTGTCTTAGCACCATTTATTAAAAGAGTATTTTCTCTACTGCTATAAAGTACTGCCTTTATATGGTCTATTATGTAGAGAATGTCCTTATACATTTTTAAACATATTTCTTGGCTAACTCTTAGCCCTGTGTATTTGTGCACAAATTTTTAAATCAGCTTCCAAAGTTCCACTAAAATAAATAAAACAAAAACCAATGAACTTATTAGGATTTTGATTAAGATTATATTGAATTATGGATCAATTTGGGGGGAAATTAATATTCTTACACTATTGAATCTTCTAATTTTGAACACAATGGATCTCCCCATTGTTTAGGCCGCCTTTAATGTCTGTGAATATATAAACTTTCAGTTTCCACCAAAGAGGCCTAGCATATCTTTTGTAGATTTATTATTGGTCCTTGATATTTTTAAATGTTGTTACAAATGGCATCTTTTTCAAAACTTCTGTTTCCTAACTGTTGATTGCTTTTATGTGAAAATAGAATTTATTTTTGTACAATAATTTGTATTTCCAAAAGAATTGCTAAACTGGCTGGGCATGGTGGCTCACATCTGTAATCCCAGCCCTTTGGGAGGCTAACATGGGAAGATCACTTGAGGCCAGGAGTTCGAGACCAGCCTGGACAACATAGCAAGACTCTGTCTCTACAAAAGATTTAAAAAAGTAGCTTCATGTGGTGGCACATGCCCATACTCCCAGCTACTTGGGAGGCTGAGGCGGGGGATCACTTGAGCCTAGGAGTTCAAGATTGCAGTGAGCCATGATTGTGCCACTGTACTTATCCAGCCTGAGTGACAGAGGGAGACCCTGTCTCTTACAAAAAAAAAAAAAAGAATTCCTAAACTAATAACACATCTATAGAGTCTTTTTATCTACATGTATAATCATGTAATCTGTGAATAATAACAATGTAGTTCCTTCTTTTCAGTTTTTTTCATTACTGACTGTATTGGCTAGCACCTCCAGTACAGTGTTGAATAGAAGTGGTGATAATCTGTATCTTTAAAGGTAAAGCTTTCAACATTTCATTCTTAAATATATGTTCTGTAAGTTTTAGGTTTTTTAAGATATGCTTTATTATATGGAAATCCACTTGTGTTTCTAGTTTACTAAGAGTTTTATTTTTTAATTATGAATTGTTGAATTTTTATTGAATGCTTTTTCTGTATCTATTGAGATGGTCATATTATTTTGCTTTTTAATCTTTTGATGTTACTGGTTTAAATGGATTTTCTAGTGTTAAACCAACATTGAAATCCTGATGGATTTGGTTTGCTAATATTTTGTTTAATATTTGTGTATTTATAATCATAGGTAAGATTGCATACAATTTTTCTTTCTCAAATGTTCTTTTCTGGGTTTGGAATCAAGGTTAGGCTAGCCAATTGAAATGAGCTAGGGAGTTTTCTCTTTTATTCTCTTCTATGCAAGTACTTGTTTAGGATTGGAATTATTTGTTCTTGGAATATTTAGAAAACTTGTGGGTGAAGCCATCTGTGCCCAAAGTTCTTTTTTTGCTTTCTGGGTTTTTTTTGTTTTTGTTTTTAAAGACAAGGTATTGCTTTGTGGCCCAGGCGGGAGTGCAGTGGCAAAATCATAGCTCACTGCAACATCAAAATCCTGAGCACAAGTGATCCTCGTGCCTCAGCCTCCCAAGTAGCTGGGATTACAAGCACAAGCCACTTTGTTTTTTGTTTTTTAAGTTTTAAAGTTACTGACTTAATTTCTTCAATGGCTATAAGATTGTCCAAGTTTCCTATTTCTTCTTACACTGGCTTTTCTAAATTTTATTCTAGTAGAAATTTATTCAGTTTCTTGGCATGTAGAGTTCTAAGTATCTTGTATGATCAATTTATTTATTTATTTGTTTATTTATTTATATATGTATGTATGTATTTAAGACAGGGTCTTGCTTGTCACCCTAGGCTGGAGTGCCGTGACACCATCATAGGTCATTGTAACCTCAAACTCCTGGGCTCAAGCTATCCTCCTGCCTCAGCCTCCCGAGTAGCTGGGACTATAGGCATGCGCCACCATGCCTGGCTGATTTTTTCTATTTTTAGTAGAGATGGGGTGTCACTTTTGCTCAGGCTGGTCTCAAACTCGTGAGCTAAAACAATCCTCCCGCCTCAGCCTCCCAGAGTGCTAGGATTATAGGCGTGAGCCACTGCACCCGGCCTATCCTTAGGTTTTAGATATATCTTTTATAAACAGCACATAGTTATGAGTTTGTCTTGTATCTTAAAAATCTGGTCTGTGAATCTTTTCCTTTTTCTAGAGCTTTTAATTCATGTACATTTAGTATAATTAAATCTAATGTATTTAACATTGTATTTTTTTACTTTATATTGTCTCACCTATTATGTGAGTTTTTTCACTCTCATTTATTGACTGCTTTTGGATTATCTTTTCCTCATTCCATTGTTTCCCCATTCTACTTTTTCCTCCCTACTATTTTGGGAGTTATATAGTCTGTTTCTGTTCTTTTTATGATTACATTAGAAATCACAGTATGCATCCTCAAATTATTCAATCTAATGTTAATAAGTGTATTTACTTTCACCTTGGTTAATAGAAGGATCTTAGAACAGGTTGACTTTAGTTGCCTCTCTCCCAACTTAAATGCTATTTTTGTGCATTTTTAATTTTATGTATCATTAAAACTCACAAGACATTATTATGATTATGATTATTATGGCTATATAGAATCAATTATCATTTAGATTTGCCCATGTGTTCACCACTTTTTTTGCTCTTCATTCTTTCCTGAATTTCTAACCTGTGTGAAATCATTTTTCTTCTTTTTGAAATATGTTCTTTAGAATTTTTTGTACTGTTAGTTTGCCTGTGGTGAACTCTCTCAGTGTTTGTTAGAAAACTGTTTTTATTTTACTTTTATTCTTTAGAATTTTTTTTAATTTTTTTTAAACTTTTTAAAAGTTTCCTGTTTTCTCTCAGTGTGTTGAGAACTTTGTTTTCACTGTCTTCTTATTTCCATTGTGGCTTTTGATAAGTCACCTGTAATCTATTGCTTCTTTGAAGATTATCATTTTTTTCTCTTGCTTGTTTAAGATATTATCCTTAGAATTGGTTTCCTGTGGTTTTACTCTGTTGAATCTAGTGTTGAATTTCTTTATAGTTATTCTGCTTTGTATTTTTGGAATTCTTAAATCTATGATTCAGCATCTGCCTTCAGTTCTCTACAATACTCAGCCATTTACTGCCCAAGTATGTCCTCTTCTCCATCTGTCTCTCCTCTTTTCATATTCCAGTTAAACATATGTTAGTCCTTTTTATTGTGTCTTCTGAATATCCCATCTTTTTTTAACCTGTGCTTCATGCTAGATTGTTTCTTTTGATCTATCTTCTATTTTACTAATTCTCTCCTTAGTTGTACCTGATATTATATTAAACCAAAACATTGAGTTCATAATTTGGTTATTGGGTAAATTTTTTTCAGTTTCCTAAATTCTATTTGTTTCTTCTATTTTTTCCAAAAACCTTTCTCTTTATACTTTCAAGTTTGCTCATTTTTAGTGAGAGTGTTCGATTGAATTACCCAGTTCTGCCAAAATAGAAGTCCCTCCTTCCTTTTGTTTATAGTTTTGCCATTTATGTATATATTCCTAAATAATATTTCCTTCACCTGTATGTATTTTAACTTTTTATGAATATATACTGTATATACTTATGTCTTGATTTTTTCTAGATGTTTGTAAAAGTTATGTTGATATGTACAGCTGTAGTCTGTAATGCCGTAACAATCTGTTATATGAAAATATTATACATTTTGTATTCATTTTCTTCTCAGAGGAAGTTTGTGTTTTTTGTAGTTTTGGGCTATTATAAATAAATGTGTCATGAATGTTCTTGTACATCACTCTGTAGAAGAGTTTCACTAGGGCTTACACCTAGAAGTGTAATCCAGGGTCAGAGTATGTGCGCATGTTCAGTTTTACTTGGTTCAATTGTTTTCCAAAATGGTTGTACCAATTTATACTCCCCCCAGCAACGAATAAATATTTGTTGATCCATGTTCTTCCTAGCACTTGGGATTGTGTGCATTTTTGAGCTTGCTTACAAGAAGTGGTGAGATGGAAAGTTGAAGTGGTAGTTGTGGAGAGGGATCATTAAAATGGAGATTTTGGGAGTTCCTGCCATAATGGTAATAAAAGACCTAGGGTTTGACTGCAAGGGTAAGTGCGATAATTAGAAGAGTTGGTTGAGGAACAAAGAGTAGTACAGGATATCTAGAGAGTCAAATACATGGACATTGTTGGACACACATGGGCACAGAGAGAAGCAAAAGGGTACCGGGGAGGAGGGGAGAGGTCAAAACCTACCTAACAGGTACAGTGAACACTTTTCAGATGATGGGCACACTAATAGCCCTGACTTAAACATTGTAAAAGCTATCCATGTAACAAAAACCTTTGTACTATAAAAAATAATAATAATAATAAATAAATAAATAAATAAAAACAAAAAAAAACCCCTTTGTACCCCCTTAATATTTTGAAATTTAAAAAAAAAAAGAATCAAATACGTGGACATTGAAATCACTAAGGACTAAGACAGAAAGTATTGTAAATAAGTTAGGAGCTAAAAGCAACAAGATATAAGGGCTAGTCCTCTGGGGATTAGTATATGACTGCAATGATGAAGGTTGGCAGGTGGTATAGTCTCATAAAATGAGATTGAAGCTGTATGTTCCTACAGAGGAGAAAGAGAATATTCTCCAGGGAGCCTTGAGGAGCAAGGAGGTTTCTCCTATCCTACGTTCAGTCCTCCAGAGCAAGATGAAAGGAATGCTCAACGAAGTTGGTGAACATATATATAAGGCAGTTTTGTTGATGACTGACAATGTGTTCCAGAGGTCATAGTGGAAAAATTTCAGGTGGCAAGTGAGGTCAGGAAAGAGAATATAAAGAACTATGCATATGGTGATCATAGTCTAAGGCATGAATTAAGGCTTCTGAAAGCTGGGCTTGTTAAGGTGATAGATACAAACTGTGATAAAGAACTTAGTAAGATTAATCCTGATGGTCTGAAGGCAGATAGTACTGGTGAAACTGTGGCTGTGGTAATGTGAAGGGAGCAATATGAATCTTGGAGAAAAAGTGACATCTTTACATTACTCAGTCTTTTTCGTGTTTTACTTTCTTCAAAATGTTTCACACTGTGTTATTGGCAGTTTATGTGGGAATATAAGAGGTGTTAAGATATGCCTGTTTGTCAAGTTGAGAATAACTTTTCGATTGTATTTCCAAAAAAATAACTACTTGAAAATTGAATTAGTGCTATATATTTATGCATGTCTGAAAGTTCAGCTACAAAAAGTGCCTACTTCTAAAATAAAGGAGATTGAAAATTGAAAATATCATTTCAACTTTATATGCTATAAGTAAAAATAGCTTTTTATTTCTACATGGCCTATGACTTTTCCCTTGTATGTCAGTGGTCCTTAATCAGAAACAATATCCTCTAAGCCTGATAAACATTATTTTGTTATTGTTTTCTATTCTTACCGCACTCTTATTTACTGAGTCACTTACTTTTTCCCTTTATTTCCATAATGTTTAATATTCTGTGGTAGATATCTTTTAGTTTTTAATGGTAGGAACCTTTAGTTTTTCCATTTAGGTTTTCTATTAACATTTATTTACTCTGTGCTGGCAGCTCTGCTATAGATGAAAACAAACTTCTATTGCCAGGAAAGGTTCATTAGACTTTAGGCTCTTAGTAAGGTCCTGCATAACTGTTTTATACAAGTGTTATGTAAATCAAGTGGCTCATTTTAAATATGTTATTTTTAAGGCAATTTTTGTTTTATTGTTTTTAGAAGAAAACAGTTGACAACCAAAAACAAGAAATGGTCATTTGTCAATCTGTCTCATTCTACTACTCTTTATTTTCAGAGTGGCAGGCAACACACCACCTTTTCTGCAGAATCAAGTCGGAGCCTTTTGATCTGTCTACTTTGGGTTCTCAAAAATGCAGATGAAACAGTTCTACAAAAGTGGTTTACAGATCTCTCAGTCCTGCAGCTAAACCGGCTATTAGATCTGCTTTATCTCTGTGTGTCTTGCTTCGAGTACAAAGTAAGTGGTCATTATAACATTGCAAAGAACAAGAAAGGAAACGTGGAAAAGGAAGAAGAAAATTTCCTCAATACCTCTTCTTTCCTAATGTTTAAATTTTAGGGGAAAAAAGTGTTTGAAAGAATGAATAGTTTGACCTTTAAGAAATCAAAAGACATGAGAGCAAAGCTTGAAGAAGCTATTCTTGGGAGCATAGGTGCTAGGCAAGAAATGGTGCGCCGAAGCCGAGGACAGCTTGGTATGTACACAATAACTTCTCCTTCTGGTGAGGATTTTTTCAATTTCCTTGAATCATATATTGTAATGATAATTGTTGCTAGTCTTCAATGACAATCTTATACTTTTTAAAAGCTGTTTTAACTATAACTGTGAATTAACTTGAATAATCATTTCTCTGCAGGAATACAAGTTAGAATTCTGATTTAAGAGGGTTGACTGTATACTTCCCAGTTTGCTTTAGATAGTCTCAGTTTATGCCTGGTACCCTGTGTGATTATTAATAGCATCTGTTCCCCCTTTTTAAATAGACTTCAGGGCTGAGCATGCTGGCTCATGCCTGTAGTCCCAGCTACTTGGGAGGTGGAGGCAGGAGGATCACTTAAGCCCAGGAGTCCAAGGTTGCAGTGAGCTATGATCATGCCACTGTACTCCAGCCTGGGTGAAAGAGCAAGACCCTGTTCCTAAAAAAATGTTTTTAATAAAAATAAATAAATTAATTGATTAAATAGACTTTTTTTTTTTTAGAGCAGTTTTAGGGTCACAGCAATAATGAGCAAGGCACAGAGATTTCCCATATACCCCTTGTCCCCACACATGCATTGCCTGTTATCAACATCCCCCACCAGAACTGCACATTTGTTATAATTGGTGAACCTACATTAACACAAGAATCCATAGTTTACATTAGGGTTCATTCTATGTGGCAT
This sequence comes from Eulemur rufifrons, assembly GCF_041146395.1. Lineage (NCBI taxonomy): Eukaryota > Metazoa > Chordata > Mammalia > Primates > Lemuridae > Eulemur > Eulemur rufifrons. Next base: position 47,254,977 of record NC_090990.1, on the reverse strand, counting down.
CCCTTTTTACTCTTAAAAATGTCTAGTTTGCATTAATGAATAAATATACCCTGTATATAAGGCAAAAATATTGCCCATCAAATGCAAATAGTCAGGGGAAGAAAACAATTTAGTAGCATCTGAGGTCTGTTTTCTAATACCAGGTCTGCTACCCATCAGCCATATAACCCTGGCCTAGTCACTTAATCGCCCCACCTTCCTTTTCCTCATCTACTTGTGATTGTTTTGAGAATTTAGAAGGTAGTGTAACTAACTGATCATTACCATCTTTATAATGACCATGTATGCATGAACATTTTGTGAATGCTAAAGTGACATACAAATAATATTGTTTCTAGGAGTTCTCTAAAGCCAGGTACATGGCTTAGTCATCTATGTACATGACACATGCTAACAGCACAATATATATTTGTTAACCTAAAATGTGAATGTACATGTAAATGAATTTTGAAATTATTGTTTTCTGACAGGCCATAGTGATCATCTATTTAAGGATATGTGTGTGTGTGTGTGTGTGTGTGTGTGTACATTATATTTTATTTTCTTTTTTTCTTTTTTTTTTTTTTGGAGATAGAGTCTCAAACTTTGTTGCTCAGGCTAGAGTGTTGCAACCTCAAACTCCTGGGCTCAAGCAATCCCCCTGCCTCAGCCTCCCAAAAAACTGGGACTACAGGCATGTGCTACCATACCCAGCTAATTTTTCTGTTCTCTGTCTCACTATGTTGCTCAAGCTGGTCTCAAACTCCTGGCCTCAGGTGATCCTCCTGCCTCAGCCTCCCAAAGGGCTAGGTAGGATTACAGGCATGAGCCACCGTGCCTAGCCTATAATATATACTTAAAGTATATTTTATTCATAATGTGTAGCTGGAATTTAACAATGAGTAAGACACAATCTTTTCCTTTAAAGGAATTAATACAGCACCACTTTTTCACCTTAGTTATATATAGATTACAATGTACCTTTGGGTTTTCTTTTAACTCATTTATTATGTATAACCCTCTAAAATAAAGTATGAAAATTAACTTTTACCTAGGTCATTTAATTAATACCAAAACATAATGAATAATTATACTCATCTTTTAGATTAAGAACTTAAAATTCAAAGAAGTAAGTAACTTGCCTAAGATCATAAACTAAGTGACAGACAGAAGGGAATTGTTAATATATATTTGTAATATTTTTAAATCTGTGGCCTCAGGACAACTGTCTTTGTTTGAATATAGGAATTGAAGTTATTCTTTTCTTAGAAAAATTAAGCCTTTTTAAATCTTACTTACATTTGTACATTTAAGCTAGGTCACCTAATAATAGACATTCTTAACTAAGGAGGTGAGACACAATTTCATGGGGAAAAAAAATGAATGATAGAAATGTAAATAGATACTTATTTTGCTAAATCTCTTAATATGGGCATATCTTTTCTGTTTTCTTTCACAAAATTTCTTAAATATAGAGATTTCAAAACAAAGAAAAGGGAAAGAGGAAAGGAAGGGAAAGAAAGTAGAAGAAATGCAGACATGTTCTTTTTTGTGCAACAAATATTTATTTCTCAGTATTTTTTATATTTTTTAATTTTTATTTTTTTGTATTTTTTAAAAAGTTGTACTTTTTTATATTTTTATTTCTCAGTATTTTTAAGATTTTTATTTGAATTCTGAATTTTTACTTTCATTACTCTTTCATCTTTCCAATCAATTTAAAGTCTTTTTCAAAAGTTTTCTAGTTGAAAGCTTGATATCATGACCAAGTCCGTTGTTTAATTGTGTATTTGTATATTTCTCCATAATTCTCAATGCCTTCTCCACTTCTGATGGATTCATATGAATTATTTCTCTCGCTGCTGCCCCTTAAAGGAGCCCATATCATTTAGTCTGCCTTCAAACCTAGACACTTCTTGTGAGAAAGCCCTGTTCTTCCTCTTGTCCTGCCCTATGTAGATCAAAGGAAGTAATTACTTTAGGAATCCTTCCTATTTTGTTTATTTATTAAACAGAAACTTGTTGAGTTCTCAATATGTGCCAGATACTTTATCACCGTTGACATAAAGTTCTGGACAAAACAGATATCATTTCTGTTCTCAAGTAGCTTATATTCTTGTGGTCATAAAAGTAATATGGAAAGGAACAAAGCAAATTAAAAGGAAAGGAAGTACTGGAGAGTGGGAAAAAACCTTTCTGAGGAGATGATGAATGATTGGCCAGTGAAAATTTGTGAGAAGAACAATCAGATAAAAGGAACAACAACCATTGCACAGGTACTAAATCAGGAGCATATAGAGTCAGACTATGTATGTTGATAGGGAATTGCAAGGAGAACACAGTTACTGTAGTGGGGTAAGCAAGAGGGAGAATGGTAGGAAATAAGGTTGTATCATAAGGTCGTATCATGTAGCCATGGTTAAGATTTTAAGGAAATCAATGTTAGAATATTTGCGTATTTAAAAGGGTGAGGAGGCCGGGCGCCGGTGGCTCACGCCTGTAATCCTAGCACTCTGGGAGGCCGAGGCGGGTGGATCGCTCAAGGTCAGGAGTTCGAGACCAGCCTGAGCGAGACTCCGTCTCTACTAAAAATAGAAAGACATTATATGGACAACTAAAAATCTATATAGAAAAAATTAGCCGGGCATGGTGGCGCATGCCTGTAGTCCCAGCTACTCGGGAGGCTGAGGCAGTAGGATCGCTTAAGCCGAGGAGTCTGAGGTTGCTGTGAGCTAAGCTGACGCCACGGCACTCACTCTAGCCTGGGCAACAAAGTGAGACTCTGTCTCAAAAAAAAAAAAAGAAAAAAGAAAAAAGGGTGAGGTTTTTTTCAAAAAACATTGCATGTAGCAAATACATTTCTTCTGTAACTATTGTGAAAATTTTTAAGAAAAAGCACCATTTTCAGGTTTCTTCACTTGTACTGAGGATAAAATGGCCGTGTACAAAATTAACGTTGTGAAATATTTCTCATATGTTTGCAAATATACATATATGTGGTCCAACTGAAATGACATTTTTAAGTTAGTTTTGAAATTTATTTGACAGAGAGAAGCCCATCTGGAAGTGCCTTTGGAAGTCAAGAAAATCTGAGGTGGAGAAAAGATATGACTCACTGGCGTCAAAACACAGAGAAGTTTGACAAGTAATATAACCTTCTTCTATTTTATGTCACTGATAGGCTTGTTGGATTTAAAATGCAAGAGGAAAATGATTAATTTTAGTTTTATTTTATGTTATTTAGGTATTCAAATCTTAGAAGACAAAATATATATTTTTAATTTTTAAATTTTAGATTACAAAAGGTTTGGGGAAGAATTTTTCATTTGGCATAATAAAGCAAAATGTTATATTTTAAACCCCATTTTCTCCAACACATTCTCTTGGGAAATGCATTTAGCAACTCTTTTCTGAACATATTTTCAGTTTCACATTGAACGAAATATTTCAAGTATTACAAAGAATTAGAAAACTAATATTTGCCTTCTTGGAGCTTAGAATATAATTAAACATTTGTACCCGCATATATTCTAAAATAAATAAATAAGTGTGCGTGCATGTGTGTATATATATATATATGGGAAAAAACATGCACATATGGTAGTAACATTCATCGAGTGTCAGGCAGGTAGGAGGGGATGGGTATATTCACACCTAATGGGTGCAGTGCGCACTATCTGGGGGATGGGCAAGCTTGTAGCTCTGACACGGGTGGAGCAAAGGCAATATATGTAACCTAAACATTTGTACCCCTGTAATATTCTGAAATTAAATAAATAAATAAGAATATAATTAAAGAAAGACAAAACACAACACAGGTCTTCTGTTTCTAGCACAAAAGCAAACTAGGTACACTGACTGACCCTACTACCAAAATCAACTACAAAGGCACTTACAAGAGTCTACCCTTCTCACTGCCTAGGTTGACTACAGGTAAACTTGCCTGGCTTGAAACTTGTCATTAAGTGGAGGGGCTAAAATTTTTCTCTTGAGAGTTTATAATTACAAGTTAGCTTTCAGGTAGCTTGACTGGCCCAGAAGACTTTGAGATAAGATGACCAACTCATTCAGGTTTGCCCAGGACTCTCCTAGTTTTAGCGCTGCTTGTCCCACATCCCAGGGAGCCCTTTAGTCCTATCCTAAGGCAAACCAGGCTGGTTGGTCACCCTGAGAACCATCTTCAGCCCAAGCCTCAGAAGATTGTCACAAATGAACTTTCACAAATATTTTCTCACAGACAGTAAAATCATAAAACACAAGAAACAAGGCCCTGCAAGAGCCAGCAGAGAGAGAAACAGCAGTCTCTGTACCATTATATATTAGAGTTTGGAATAATCAGATACCGAATGTAATATAAATTTGAAAATTCTTAAACTTTGAATGTGTGCTTTCCTCTCTCCTCTCTGTCCACATCTGTTTGTTTCTCTGGTTTTCTACATGTGTTATGTTTTTTGGAAATCACAAAGCAGCTGGGTACTATATTATTAGTATATTGCTTTATTTTTGTATTTGTACAACATGTTCTCTTATATTGCTGTGTTTTGAGGAAGACTTTTTTCGTGTTTTCCTGATTTTTTTGTTTAAACTGTCTTGTTACTGTTATGTTTCTTTATAAAATCTCACTGGGAATTTTAAGTTTGAACATTATTTTCTTTTCCAATTTAATTCTGATAATGATGTTCTGAAGTCAGTTTGGTTAATTTGTAAAGTGTAAATTTATGAAGTATTCTCTTTAGTGGTGGTAATAAAGATTCAGAGACTTGCAGTTCTAAGAACTTTGAACAGTTAGCATTTAATATATCCTTGTACTTTCACTTTGATTTATGTGTTGTTTTCTCTACTGTGATGTGATATATAGTTTCTATATATCTATTATTATAAAACAAAAATGTCAACTTTATCCATAAATCATGTATAGTTATTCTTAAATTTTTTATTTTCATTAAATGATACTTTTATAAATATACTATTCAAGTAAATCACTTTATTGCATCAAATTGTTTTAGTTTTTTTCTTTTATTATTTTTCCGGCTTTATTGAATTATAACTGACAAAATTGTGTATATTTATGAGACACAGTATGATCTTTTGGTATATGTGTACAATTGTGAAATGATCACTACAATCAAGCTAATTAACACACCCATGACCTCACATAGTTATCTCTTTTTTCCCCACATTATTTTGTTTACAGTGAATGGTTTCATCCAGACTCACTGAAGAGTTAAATTGTTATCTGAGCATATTTATATCAAAACTTTTGGGGAAATTAGATGAAACCTTAGGAAAAATAAGCACTTTTATCCCGAATAAATACATTGGAAATCTTTGTAGTAGTAAGATGAATACTAAACATTTAATGTTGCTTTACATGAAGCAGTGCTAAATACAAACCAACATAGCACCACCTAGTGTTGGTGCTATTTAGAATAGAACTGTATTAGCTGCATGTCTGAAAACTAAAACAAATATTTATGCTTTTAGTGGCATTGTGCTTCTGCAATGGGGTGAGAAAATATGTATTGGCGTAGTTAACAAAATGTAGGGTAAAAACACAAGAGGTAAAATGTTGTCTTTTTTCTTATTCTCTTGTAATTTTTTATTCAGGCAAATATTGAAAATGATTTCAAGTTTGTCATTTCTGTGCATCCTTAAGTCTTTTTAGAATTGTGGCTTTAAAAACGATAAATATAATTTCCTATAATATTTTGTGTTAGATCAAGAGCAGAGATTGAACATGAAGCATTGATTGATGGAAACCTGGCTACTGAAGCAAACCTAATCATTTTGGATACATTAGAGATTGTTGTTCAGGTAAGAGCACAAAGAAGAGGGATTATAAATACAGGTTTGGTAAATTGGGGTTGGGCATCAAGTATTTATTGAGCCAAATAATATCATTTAAATATCAGTAGTTCCTAGAAGTTTAGTTCCAAGCATTCTGAGATTCTCTGTAATTGTAAATTCCCACAGCTTCAACTGTTTATTCTTTGAGGATGATTATAAAATCTATATTTCTGTCTCTCCCCTTTGAGGCCTAGTCTTGTGCATTTCCAAACATCCTCTGAGTATTTATACTTGAATGTTCTACCGTCATACTATATTCAAGATGCATATATAGCCCTAGCTATGTATAGATACATTGGGTTCATTCATTATCTTCTGTATGCTACAGCAGTGTTTTAAGTTCTTCATCTATAATTATCTCATTTGGTCCTAATAGTAGCCCTCTAGGCAGTATTATCCTGTTAGTAACAATAGTGATAACTGCCATTTATTTAGTTTTTTCTGTGTCAGACACTGTCCTAAGCACTTTATAAATCTTAATTCATTTGATCCTTATAAGAAACTCAGGCAGTCAAACTGTCAATATTGCCATCTTATAGATGAGAATACTTAGGCACAGAGATGTTAAATAATTGCCCATGATGACACAGCTGGTAAGTGGAAGAACCAGGATTTAAAGCAGTTAGCAAGATCTCCCAGTTGTTTTAGTAAATATGTTTCTCTCCTATTACCTTCCATTCCTTTTCTACTACCATCACTCCCTTTTTTTTTTTTTTTGAGACAGAGTCTCGCTTTGTTGCCCAGGCTAGAGTGAGTGCCATCGCGTCAGCCTAGCTCACAGCAACCTCAAACTCCTGGGCTTAAGCAATCCTCCTGCCTGAGCCTCCCGAGTAGCTGGGACTACAGGCATGTGCCACATGCTCAGCTAATTTTTTCTATATATATTTTTAGTTGGCCAGCTAATTTCTTTCTATTTTTAGTAGAGATGGGGTCTCGCTCTTGCTCAGGCTGGTCTCAAACTCCTGACCTCGAGCGATCCACCCGCCTTGGCCTCCTAGAGTGCCAGGATTACAGGCATGAGCCACCGCGCCCGGCTTACCATCACTCTTTTTCAGGTTCTTATTTAAAAGCTATTACAGTGGTCACCTGCTTCATGATATTCACTCTGTGTTTTCCTGAGATGATGATTATTAAAATATTTTATCATTCATAACCCTCATGTCTGGCTTTCATTCAGTGGAAAGAAAGATCAAGGACAGAGTACACTTGCTCTTTTAAGGACATGATTCAGAAGGTTAAACTTCTCTTTTGATCACATCTCTCACTAGCTGGATACAATGTAGTCCCCAGCTAAAATTCAGGATTTCAGATATTAAAGAAAGTAGGAAAGAATGATTATTTGTGTACAACCAACATTCTTTGCCATAGGCAGGCACCACTCTAGTTTTTCAGCCTTATCTCCTACATGAACAAGTCAGTCCAAATTTATTTACCAGTTTTCCTAAAATAGTACCTTATGTTTTTGTGCCATTATATCCTTGCTCCCCTTTTTTTCTCATTTAAATTCTATCTTTTTTCCCCCTTTTCTTCTCTTATCCAAATCCTGTTCAACTCCTTCTTGAAGCCTCCTAGATCTTATATTATCACTTTCTTATCTTTAAAAAATATGTTTGTTTGTTTATATATATTCTACCTCCCTAACCAAATTGCAGGTACATCTCTATTTTATTTGTTTGTTTTTAAATTGCAGACTGTTTCTGTAACAGAATCCAAAGAGAGCATCCTTGGTGGGGTGCTAAAAGTGCTACTACATAGCATGGCCTGTAACCAAAGCGCAGTTTATCTACAACACTGTTTTGCTACACAGAGAGCCTTGGTTTCAAAGGTAAGTTATTTTGTATTCGCAGTGTTGTCAGGCTTTGCTGTCTTTATTAACATTATCTAAGATTATTTGACACATTCATTGGTTAATATATGTTGTAGTTAAAATATTAATGATAACCTAAGATCCTCGATTCTTCTTTGCCTCTCTACTGTTGCCTGCCTTTTGGAATCTATTTATTTGGATCACTTTTAGCTAACTTCTGGCTTAAAAAATAGTAATTTTGATGTGGAGAAGGGCCTGAAATTAATAGCTAATCTTAAATATGGGACTTCTCTTGTTTTCACCTTTTTCTGTCTTTTTTTTTTTAACTCAATTTATCAAGAATTCAATGTGTAAGCAGTCCAACCCAGTGGAATCAATTTATTCTGTGGTAAACAGAAAAGAAGGTATTTCTGTGTGTTCATCTGCTTCAAATATTTATTTCCTATGCTTGTTTTCCCCTGGAAATATGTATATTCTTCAGTTTTGAAGGGAGCTGTTTCATCTTAGTCTTCCTAAAAGACAGAATACAGAGATGTTTATGCAATTTAACCAGTGAAAATAACTTACATACTATTTTATAATAGTAAAAACATAGAATTCATATATGTTGTTTACTATACTGTACTGCTTTATGCACATTATCTGATCAAAGCTTCACAACAATCCCATCAATAATCTTATTAGGCCTATTTTATGGATGAGAAAATTTGTCCAAGATCACATTACCAGCTAGTAAGTGGCATGATCAGTATTCAAACGCAGTCTGTCTGACTCTGTGGTCCATGCTATTAACGGTTAGCTAATATTGTCCCTTAACCATTCTTTTAATTTCTGTGCTGTACTTACAGATTTCCAGTTCTGGTTATATTAACTTCTCTCTGGAACTTTTAATGTAAAAAGTCAGCATTGATGTTGTTTTGTTGCAGTTTCCTGAACTCTTATTTGAAGAAGAGACAGAGCAGTGTGCTGATTTATGCCTCAGGCTTCTCCGACACTGTAGCAGTAGCATCAGTACGATACGGTCACATGCTAGTGCCTCCCTTTACCTACTAATGAGACAAAACTTTGAGATTGGGAATGTAAGTATTTTACCATGAAAAATTTTCTAGATTCATAATGAAATATAACTTCTGCAGATAGTTATTAAATAGTTTTTCGGGGACCATGGATCTTTTTGTATGTTTTAAGTCTTAGAGTGTCTTAATAGTTCTCATTCTATGGGTATCTTACAAAAATGCAAATCACCATTTATGCTTCCTATACTTAAAATATATATATATATATATATATATATATATAGTAGTACACACTTAGAATATAAATGTACATTGAACAGTTTTACATTTTAATTATTATCCCTAAGTAAAAAGAAATAAAGAAAATTAAAGGTTTAAATGTCTTTGCTTGATATTTTATGATTGTATGTCACAACCTTTGAAGAATTCAATTTGTTAAATTTTTTATTAGATACTATATTCATGTGTCATATTTTTCCTACTTTTTGAGTCAAATATTTAATTCGTTTATTTTTGCTTATGTAAGTATTTGAGGCCATGAATTTTCCTTTAAGGATTGCTTTTCGTATCTCATAGGTTCTGATATGTAGTAATTTTCTAATTTTAGTTTGCATTTTCTTTAGCCCAAAAAGTTGACTGGCTTTTTTGTTTCAAAGTTTTGGTGTTCATTTTTAGTTTTATTACATTGTAACTATACAATGTATATACTATTTATCTATTTCTTTCTGTACCATGAGTGTGTGTATTTGTGTGTCCATACATAGTCAATTTTTAAGAATGTTTTACAAGCACTTAATAAAAGGGTATTTCTGTTTTCAGAATATTGAGTTAAACATACACATATATACCTTATTAATTACATTATTCTGTTTTTCCATATCTATCTTATTTTTGCTCTACTTGGTGGACTGATAGAAGTAAATTAAAGCCTCTACCTATTTTTGTCTTTCTCCTTTAGCTGTTTTTTTTTTTTTTTCCTTGATACAGAGTCTCGCTCTGTTGCTGGGGCTAGAGTGCTAGAGTGAGTACAGTGGCATCAGCCTAGCTCACAGCAACCTCAAACTCTTGGGCTCTAGAGATCCTCCTGCCTCAGCTCCAGAGTAGCTGGGACTATAGGCGCTCACAACCATGTGCAGCTAATTTTTTGTTATTGCTGCTATTTTTAGTTGCCCAGCTAATTTGTTTTTCTATTTTTTTAGTAGAGACAGGGTCTCGCTATTGCTCAGGCTGGTCTCGAACTCCTGACCTCAAGCAGTCCTCTCACCTTGGCCTCCCAGAGTGCTAGGATTACAGGCATGAGCCACTGTGCCTGGCCTCTTGTTTAGCTCTTACTTTTGATGTATTGATACTCATAGCTATTAGATCTTCCTATGAATTATTCTCCTTAGAATTGAAAATAACCCATCTTGGTTTCATTTAAAACTTTGGGGGGAGCTGAATTTCATCTTGTATGGTATTAATATTAATTAATATTCTTTTTAATTTTAACTTGCTTCAGTTACCTTTGCCTGTTCTTTTATTTTCACTTTATTTTAGGTGTGCCTCTCAAATATAACATAGAGTTGAATCTTCCTATTATGATCCAATCTCTAATTTGAATTAAATGTTTTCATACTTATTATTACATTAGATATGTCCTGGAATTCTGTATTATTATATTGTTATGCCTTTCCCTCTTGCCCAACATTTTTTTTTAAATGTGTTGATGGTTTTCATCTTACACTATATAGTCAGTTTACCTTTTTTGGGGGGTATAGTATTTATCATATTTAGCAAAGTTTTAATTAATATAATGCCTACAGTCCTCTATTTCTTTAGATCATGCATTTCAATGGAGGCAGTACTGCCACCAAGGGAGTGAAAATTGGTTCTTGGGGAGGGAGTAAAAGAAATCCTAGCTATCACAATGGTTCATGGCTCCCCAAAGCTCAATGCTACCCAACATCATCACGTTCCTTAGTATTTATTTCTTTCATTGTTCTTATTGGGTATCACATGAGCAGCATTGACACTAAGTTCATGAATGATAAAAATGTATACAAAGTCAGGGTTATAAAACTATAGAGAATAGATAGCTGTATTAGAAGATGTCTAATCAATTACTTTGTCTCAAAGTCATATGACAAGAGGTTGCTTCCATTGGCTGCCTTGTGGGTAGTGTTTATGTTTCATTATCAATACTTTTGTGACTTGGGCTTTGAGAATCAATTTAAAAATTTGTAATTTATTGTTTAATTCTACAGAAGTTATTTTAGGCCATCATTAATCATATCAATTGCTGAAAAGAAAAAATGTCAATAATATCTGAATGAATTATCTAGTAGCTAATTAAGTTAAAACTTTCTTATATTAAGCAAAATTAAGTTTGCTGAAATAATTTTTAAGAAATTACTTTTTTAGCTGTTTCATTTTGCTGGACAAATAGCAGTTTTGAATGATTTTTAAAATTTGACTATATTGCTATTACTGTTTTATATTTATATAAATTGCTAATTTGCTTGTATAATTTGATGGATTACAGTTTGTTTAAGCAAAAAGATTACATTAAATGTTTCTCAGAAAACAAGGCTATAAAGTTAAGTTAAATGTAAATCATTTTCAAATTTTTAATTTAAAATTTTTATGTTTAGTCATCCATAACCTTGTATTGAATCAAAAGAATAAGCTTTATATTTATGCATATATAAAATTCAGATATATACAGCGTATGTAAACAGATAAACAGTACGTCACTGGTATTAAAATTTTATAGGTGTGATTAGAAAAAAATGTTTTAAAAGATCCATTAGGGGAACAATAACGAAAAAAATGTTGAGAAACACTACTTGAGACAATATCTATTAACTCCCTTTAATGAACAGTGATAAAATTGCTGATTTTCTTTTTTCTATTTTACCTTCTGTCATTCTTCTTCCTACCTCAATATTCAATAAAGTATCTTTTTTTTTTTTTTTGGTAATTCATTTTGTAGCCAGTAAAGTATCTTTCTTACTGATTACATTTGTATTGTTGAATCTGCATGTACTTCACTTGATTTGTCAGCTTCAAATATTGTTGTTTGATTTATATCTGTTGCAGATATGATGATCGAAGTACTTCTTTCCATCCTCCTTCTCAGTCTCCCAGTTTTTTCTTAGCTGTAACATTTTAGTCTTAGTTCTTAGTTGTAAAATGAAATGTTGCTTACCACCAGTTTTTTTGCTTTAATCATCTCTTATTCAGCTAAATATTGTCTTCATGAAGGTTTGTGGGAATAATATTCTCAAGTTCTTATTTGTTCAAAGTAGTCTGTACTCGTAGGACAGCAGAAATGGTTGTAAAATTTTTGCCTCAGACTTTGAATAATAAAAGTATAAGAAAGATCAGCAAAATTTGTCAGATAAAGAACATTTAATAGGGGGGAAAAAGGATAATTGAGTATGATTGTCTTCTGGCATTAAATGTTGTTGTAAGGCAAGTGGCAGCGACTCACACCGGTAGTCCCCGCATTTTGGGAGGCTGAGGTGGGAGAATCGCTTAAGGCCAGGAGTTTGAGACAATCCTGGGCAACATAGATCTCATTTCTGCAAAATACAAAAAACTTAGCTGGGCATGGTGGCATTCACCTGTAGTCCCAGCTACTCTGGAGGAAAAGGCTGAAGGATCACTTCAGCTCAGTAGTTCAAGGCTTCAGTAAGCTATGATCATGCCACTACACTCCAGCCTGGGCAACAGAGCAAGACCCTATCTCAAAAAAAAAAAAAAGTCATTTTAGAGATATCTGAAGATAAAAAATGATGTTTCTTCTCCAGCTGTTTATGAAATTCTTTCTTTATATTTAAAATTAAATACCTTTCCTTGGATATGTCTTGGTATTGACTGATTTTTGTTAATTTTCTCAGGTGCATGATGTATTCTTTCAGTTCATTTATTTCAGAAAGTTTTATTGAGTATAAAATTAAATATTTGTCTTTTCCAGTCTTTGGGGTTTCTTTACCAGTTAATCATTGCATGTATGTTGGATCTTTTTTTACTTTACTTTCTACCCATCATTTTCTTTTTTCCTTTTTAACACTTTCAGAATTTCATCTTAATTTCTGGGGTTTTTTTTTTTTCTATTTCTTTTTAAAGTAAAAAATTTCTTGTGCTAGTTTACATGTAATCTCCTATTTTATGTTATTGCTTTCTGATTCTTGCCATCTTTTCATTGAGTTCTTGTATTTCTGCCTTGTTTTTCTTCCTAAAGGTAATGTCTTTATAAATTTTTATAATTTAAGTCAAAATACTTCATTAGAGGCCGGGCGCTGTGGCTCACATCTGTAATCCTAGCACTCTGGGAAGCCGAGGTGGTGGGATCGCTTGAGGTCAGGAGTTCGAGACCAGCCTAAGCAAGAGTGAGACCCTCGTCTCTACTAAAAATAGAAAAATTAGGCAGTCATGGTGGTGAGCACCTGTAGTCCCAGCTACTCGGGAGGCTGAGGCAGGAGAATTGCTGGAGCCCAGGAGTTTGAGGTTGCTCTGAGCCAGGCTGACGACATGGCACTCTAGCCCAGGCAACAGAGTGAGACTCTGAATCAAAAAAAAAAAAAAAAGTTTCTTTTCATTAGAATTTTCGTGTTTCATGACATTTTTCTGTTAAGTATTCTTTATCTCATGAGTTTTGCTGATCTTCCTTACCTTTTTATTACTCAACGTAGAAAACGTTGGATCATCTCGGCCTAGATATTTGTAGGAAGTTCCTTCAGGAATATATTTTTGCTGGGATTTTGCTATTTCACACACATCTTGCCTCAGTGCCTGAACTTTCTGGGTGATCTATTTCTGTCTAGTTTTAGCAGATTTTTAACCCATTTTGTTTTGAAGACAAATAGTTTTATCACTTCAAGGTTCAGTTTCTTATTTAAAGGAAGTTCTTTTTTTCCATTAGTTCTGAAATCTGTGCCCTGGAATTCCTCACCATTTGCTTTCCCTTCCTTGCCTTATATTGGAACTACTTCCTATCTTAGCTTGCCTTGGCAATCCTTATGCATTTTTCTAATATATGGATTGTGTGTGTCTCCTCTCCTCACTTTGATGATGATAGAATTTATGGGTTTTTTTCCTATTTACTTTTAGGATTTCCATTTATTTTTGCATAAAATTCAGGAGGAGAAGTGGGAAATTACTGTCTCACACGGTCTCGTTTTACTGGAAGCCTCTTTCTAAGTCCAGAACAGAAGAATCTAGCTACTTTATTGATCTCGTTCAGTTTTGAAATAAAGTTTCTAAAATTTGACCACATTCAATTTTCTTGATACATTTTTCTGGTATTTCAGAAAAGCTTGATATAATAGAGAAGAAAAGGCAATTTATAATATTAGTAGCAGGGTGCAGTGGCATGTGCCTGTAGTCCTAGCTACTCAGGAGGCTGAGGTAGGAGGATTGCTTGAGCCTAGAAGTTCACGTCTGGCCTGGACAACATATCTAACCACATCTCTTAAAAATAATATTACAAATAATATAAAATTAGTATCAGTGCCTCTAAAAAAGAATAGGTGATTAAAAACTGGCAGTGATATATATGGTTTCTGTATTCGACAGATATAATATCATATCTATACATTGTACAGTACAATAACGTATCGGTGTCCTAGGTACTGTGGTAGGCATTGGGCAACTTGGCATCTAGTCAGAGAAGATATAAGCAAGTAATATTCATCTAATAATGGATGAACCTATTTCTGATCATTTTGTGAGAATTTTATAAATTAAGTAAAATGCTTATAGTAATAAGTAGCACTGAGCAAGTGCTGAGTAAGTGCTTGCTGTTGTTAATATATTGAGAGATAAGCACAGGGTCTATACATAGAGGTAAGTACATAAAAAAATAGCTTATGATTCAAGGATAAATTTTCAGAAAGAAAAGATGTTTGACCTCAAGAATTACCCAATCAGATGGATACATGGATTGAGCTTTTTAGGTAAAGACAATGGGACATGTATAATTAGAAAGGCAGGAAGATAAGAGAAAGAAATAGGCAAACACAAAAGCACTTTTTTAGCACTTATTGATGGATATGGCTGAAAGAGAGAGTAGTAAGGAATAAAGTTGTAAATGAAAAGGCCTAGAGTAAGCTGTCATAGGCAGATATTTTATCACTGTACTGACAGTGCCTACTATTATATATAGTTTGACATATTTACTGAGTTGAATGCTTGAATTTTATCTTCAAAGCTATGGGGAGTTACTGGAGTATTTTAAAGGAGTGATATGTTCAAATTTGCATTTTATAAAAATTTCCCTGGTACTATGTAGAAGATAGGTAGGGTGGTAGATAAGAGAAACAGGCATGGAGATTGATTAGGAAGTTATTACAATAATCCAAGTAAGAAATAGTGAGAGTATAAAGGAAAGCAGTGGCATGGGGAATGAAGAAAGGACAGATTGGAACAGATTAGGGCATGGTGTGGATTAGATTTATGGTATGAATGATGAGAGGGGAGAATGAGCGTGACCCCTAATTTTTTTTACCCTGAGTGACTACAAAAATAGTAGCACCACTTATTTAGATAATCAGTAGGAAGAAAAGGTATTTAAATACATGTTGACTTTGAGCTATCCATGAGACATTCAGCTGGAGCAATCTAGTAAAATAAAATAGTTTGGAGTTCTAGAGAGAAATACGAACTAAAGAAAAACATGTACATATACTAGTTGGAGGCAAAGGCATGGATGTAGCTCTTTAGAGTATGTCAAGTGAGAAATGAAGATTTTTGACTGAATCTTTAGGAATACTGGTATTTAAGAAGGACAACCAAGGAATAAAGAAGACAGAAAAGTAGTGGATAAATAATAGGAAAACCAGAATAAAGAGGTGCCACTGAAGATGAGGCAAGAGATTTTCAGGGAGAAAGTAGTCAATAAATTTAAATATACAAAGATGTCAAGTAGAATATTAAGAGTGGTTTCATAGTGGGGAATGGTGGAGCACAAATTAGTTTACACTAAAAAAAGAATGTAGGTTATAAACTCTTAAAGGCATTACTCTAAAACACATGGTAAATGTTGAATTACTTTCATCATAGTATGGATGTAATGAAATGGACTAGAGTTTACATATTACATGTACCACTTAAGAATTTTGTGATGTTAGTCAAACTCTTTAACTTCATCTGTAAAATGATATTTTTTTTATTTATTTTTTAATTTTTTTATCTTTTTAACCGAAAGCCTCAGAAGAAAAATGATGTTATTAACCTCATAATAGAGAGATATAAAGACCTAGGCACTGTTTTTGTTTTTTGTTGGTTTTTTGTTTGTTTGTTTGTTTGTTTGTTTTTTGAGACAGGATCTTGCTCTGTTGCGTAGGCTGGAGTGTGGAGTGTAGTGGCGTGATCATATCAATAGCTCACTTCAGCCCCCAGCTCCTGGGTTCAAGCGATCCTCCTGCCTCAGCCTCCTGAGTGTAGGTGTGTGCCACCATGCCTGGCTAATTTTTCTTCTTATTATTATGTTTTTTTCAGAAATGAGTTTTCAATATGTTGCCCAGGCTTATCTCAAATTTCTGGCCTCAAGCATTCATCCTGCCTAAGTCTCTTAAGTCTCTGGGATTACAGGCATGAGCCACCACAGCCAGCTCTGACAATTTCTAATGCAGTTCTAACACATGGGTTTTTAATCCTTTTTGAAACATATTATTCATAGCAAAATTCTAAGTTTTATGTACTTTCTAAAATAAGATTTCAATATGCATATTTTATTATGTTTTTGGAAAAAATTTTGCTTAGAATGGTATTTTCTCACTAAGTATTCTTTTCTTTTAGCAAGGAAAAAAAAGCAGACTTTTTCCTTTAAGCTTTCCTATATTAAATATTGACCTGACAATTTCTCTGTTACAGAACTTTGCCAGAGTTAAGATGCAGGTAACAATGTCACTATCCTCCTTGGTGGGCACATCTCAAAATTTTAATGAAGAATTCTTGAGACGTTCTCTAAAGACTATATTGACATATGCTGAAGAAGATCTGGAATTGAGGGAAACAACATTTCCTGATCAGGTCAGAAATGCTGCTTTCTAAATCATAATTGAAATAGGCTTATTATATAGGCACTTTCCATATTGTTAAATCAAATGTTGGTTTTTGCTGGAGGATCTTTTGTTTCTCTTTCAATCTATATATCATTGCCATAGATAGGACTGAATCTTTTTGTTTTATTAAGCTACCCTCCTTTTTTGGAATAGTTAGTATCTTTGGTGTTTAATTCTGTGTATTTGTAATAAGTAAAACAGTAGACTTAGTCAATGCGCACAAAGTTTTATGATGAAACGTTATTCCCACTTATTAATCGAACAGTAATTTGCCTTAAAAACTAGTTTATACTAACTACCTTTTAGTAAAATCAGAAACATAGGAGAGAAATTTCCTTTTGTTCTCTTGTATTTCCTATATCTCTATATTTTATTTCTGCTAATAGTTCTACTTGTTTCCAGGTGAAAGAACTGTAAAAACTTAGTCTGCTGAGGAATTTGTATTACTCCAGCATATATACACTCTGTAGAACTATATCAGTATTGTATAATTTGTTTTGAAATCTTCAGATGTTTATCTGAAATGTCTCCCAAATTGATTTAGCGATTGTGAATGAATGACAATTCAAGAATGTTTTTCATATAATTCTCTGCTGCAGGTACAAGATCTGGTTTTCAATCTCCATATGATCCTTTCTGATACTGTTAAAATGAAGGAACACCAGGAAGATCCTGAAATGCTGATTGATCTAATGTACAGGTAACATTTGTTTGATTCACTTATACTTTATACAAGGGCTTAGTAAAACATGGAAAATACTAGCTGAAAAAAATAAACATACAAAAATTATTTAATGATTTCTCTAATGATAGATTGAAGAGTCCAAATGTACTTTTTCCAGGCTGCTTTTTCAGATCTTCTTTGTCACTTCTCTTCAGAACTATACAAGTATATTTATTGATTATCAAAAACAAGAGGATTTTTAAAAATAATCATAATACATATTTAATACCTTGGTGTACAGAGCCCTAGACTTCCTAGGAAGACCCAAGGCCCATATTTTTAGTATAAGAATCAGTCTTTTAAGAAGAAAATACCGTATAAGCATGTTTTACCATAACATTAATTGCCTGATTTTCAATATAGTTATGCCTAAAGAATAATATTTATAGGGATACATTTTGAAAAATCTCTGATTCCTTTTGTATCTTAATTGATACAATAGTAAAACTTAAGAAGTTTTCTTTGCCATATGACCCTCTCTCTTCACAATTTTGGAGTTCATTAAAGGTACAAACAAAATTTTATTCTCTTTGAAATAAAGATGATGTGATGAAACTACCTTTTATATGTCGTCTTTTTTTCCTTGAGTATAAAACTTCCCTAGGTTTCTATAACGAACATATAAACTCCCATACTTTTTCCCTTACTGTTTGTTTTCTTAGTGGCCAGATTTTAATATGGTATGTCTCTTTTTGTCTCTAACCCACAATTGATACTCTCCATTCCCATAGGTCACAGTTATTTCTCTAAGCATACACGTTTTCATACCACTTAAAAACTTAATAGGTTTGTGCAGTAATAGAAACTTGTCTAGGTAAACTCTGAGCAAGCTATCTCAACTGCCTCCCAACTTGGGAAGCATATGCTAATTGAGAATTTCTTTCCTAATCAGAATTGCCAAAGGTTACCAGACCTCTCCAGATCTGCGATTGACCTGGTTACAGAACATGGCTGGCAAACACTCAGAACGAAGCAATCATGCTGAAGCTGCGCAATGTCTAGTCCACTCAGCAGCACTTGTTGCTGAATATCTGAGCATGCTGGAAGACAGAAAATATCTTCCTGTAGGATGTGTAACATTTCAGGTAGGAATCTGCCAGAGGTACATTATATCAAGGTATGTCCTTTTCTAGTTTTAGCTTTTTCTCACTGGTGTTTAGATTCTTTCAATTTGTAAGAAAAGCTTAATGACTTAAGCCAAAGCTACACAAGGTGAATTAACATTTCACTGTCGGCCGGGCGCGGTGGCTCACGCCTGTAATCCTAGCACTCTGGGAGGCCGAGGTGGGCGGATCGTTTGAGCTCAGGAGTTCGAGACCAGCCTGAGCAAGAGCGAGACCCCATCTCTACTAAAAATAGAAAGAAATTATATGGACAGCTAAAAATATATATAGAAAAAATTAGCCGGGCATGGTGGCGCATGCCTGTAGTCCCAGCTACTCGGGAGGCTGAGACAGGAGGATCGCTTGAGCTCAGGAGTTTGAGGTTGCTGTGAGCTAGGCTGACGCCACGGCACTCACTCTAGCCTGGGCAACAGAGTGAGACTCTGTCTCAAAAAAAAAAAAAAAAAAAACATTTCACTGTCATTGTCATTAATACATTTTCAAAGAATATTTCTTGTTAATTCTGTTTCCACAGTTTCTTAACCTTTGAATTATCAGTGCTATGTATTATATATTTATTCTTTTTGCCTTTACTGCTTTGTAATCAGTTATAGACTTTAGCATCTATGAAAATGTATTACAGTCAAAATACTGAGAATCAGAATTCAATAGGATGGAGTTGATCTGAATTTTAGAAAAAATAAAAAAAAAAAAGAATTCAATAGGAACTGTTTATTGGCTTTTACTTAACACATCAGATAAACCAACATTCTCCATTCCTTGTATAAAGTATACTAATACCATGACTCACAGATGAGTTTACCCAGTGATAGTTTACCCACTAATAGTGGTACATACCTCTGACTCACGAGTTGAATTCTTTGCTTACCAAGAGTCAGTTATGCTTTGCTTTTCTCCAAAACCTATTAATGTCAGGTTTGGGATATAAAATTTAATTAAATATTATGTCTTCTGATGAAATAAGAATGCAGAAAGAAAATTATTGTTTCTCTGAAAACTAAGCTGAATGTTTTGCAAAGAATTAATAAAGGTGGGTCCCCAAAACAATTGCTGTTAAATTAATTTTCGACCAGACAAATATAAATGATTGGGGAGAAAACTGCTAAACATTTAGGATAATTTGGGAATCTTTTAAGTTCAAGTTTTCACTCTACTTTAAAGAAACCAAAACTGGAAATCTTAAAAGAAGGTTGCATTATGCGTATTTACTCAAGAGAGATTATATGGAACTCTGATCTGGAGACCCATACAAAAAGAAAAGCCTTAGACCTACCTCAAAAAAGTTGATAAATGAGTGTACATCTACTATAAATGTTTGGGTTAAAATAATAAAATAAGGTATGTATGTATGATTCCTTTTTTAGAAATAATGGCTGATTCCAATCTCATTGAGTAAGAAGGCTTTTATTATACCTGAGTTTTTTCATTAACTGAACGTATATTAGATAAGCTGAGAGACCATTTTAAGTGTTCTTAGATATCTTATGTCATATCACTATTTTCTATCGCCCATGACTTTATTTAATTTTCTTTCTCACAACTTTTTATTAAGGGAAAGGTTATCTAGCAATTGTGTTTCCATTTTATTATCATCTTTAAAATATAGAAAGTTCTTGGAGATTTTTCTTTTACCCTTATATCAACTCTTCTTTTTTTAACCAAAGCTGATAGTTACATTTCATCTTCAATTATTTCTTCTTATACATTTTTCATGCTAGGTAATTAATTCATTTTACAAACCTTTTCGCTATTTTCTCCCCCTAGAATATTTCATCTAATGTTTTAGAAGAATCTGCAGTTTCTGACGACGTAGTATCCCCAGATGAAGAAGGTATCTGCTCTGGAAAGTACTTTACTGAGTCAGGACTTGTGGGATTACTGGAACAAGCAGCTGCCTCTTTCTCCATGGTAGATGACTCTTGTTCATTGTTTTCCCACAGTTTCATACCTCTGAATTATCAGTGACATGTATATTTATTCTGTCTGCCTTATGACCCTGCTTTACTTTTAACATAGTTTCTTCTAAGTCCCTTAGAAACTATCTAGGAACAGATTTCTTTCAAGATTCATCATCCTTTTAATCTTAATAATCTATCACTTCCCAAGTGTTTTTCATTTGCTTATTTATGAACCAACATGTAATCTGCAGCTGATATTTTTTGATTCACAAGACTTTTACCACTACACATTTTCTGAAAGTTTTAAATTTAAAAACAGAACAAAATAAACAAAGTCTCTAGTGATTTAAGTTCTTGGGTAGACTAACATGGCTCTGTAAATAGAGCTTGTCTATTAGATAGAAGGGAGAATCTTCCTTCTAGTATGTTGGGCATTGCTCTGGTGTCCAGGAAAGTTATGGCTACTCATCCTGTTGGTCACATAGTGATCCTTGTTAGGTAGGTATTGAAGGCCTGGGACTTACTTTTCAGGAGCTTTATAAACTATATTCTGAATCCCTTGCCTCACTACCGTACCATGCTGTATAACCCCAATCGTCGTTTCCTCCCTTCTGTATGTGAAGAATTGAAGCAGTCAGGTAGAACCCAGATGGGATGTTTATTGGAGGAAGAGAAAATAGCTGAATCCCTGCTTGAACCATGTTGACAAGGTCACCTGCTTTCTCTGATTTTTCTGCTGGGTGTTTAGTTTCCCAGCACCAAGGTTTAGGAGACTCTGAGGTTCCCGTTAGGGTAAGAGAGAAGCTTGAGGTAATATGCAATGCTGCCCTCCTTCCCCATTCTATGACTACTGGGAATTAATTGGTTATTTCTTCTCCAGGCCTTACCCCTATTTTGCAGTATATTGGTTAAGACATAGATTTAGGATGAGGCACAATGGAACACACCTGTAATCCTAGCACTTTGGGAGACCGAAGCGGAAGAATCGAGTGAGGCCAGGAGTTAGAGATCAGCCTGAGCAAGAGCAAGACCCCTATCTTTACAAAAAATAGAAAAATTAGCCAGGCATGGTGGCAAGTAGTCCCAGCTACTTGGGAGGCTGAGGCAGGAGAATTACTTGAACCAAGGAGTTTGAGGTTGCAGTGAGCTATGATGATGCCACTGCACTCCAGCCTGGGTGACAGCGAGACACTGTTTTAAAAAAGAAAAAAAAAAATTCAAAGCCTGGCTCTGCTACTTAGTAGTTGTATTATTTCAGACACAAATTACCTAACTTATTGGTGCCTCACTTTTCTTATCTATTAGATACATCTAAGAATAATATCTACCTCATGGGAGTGTTGTCAGGATTAAATAAGTTAAGGTATGTAAAGTGCTTATCACTTTATGTGCCTGGCTCTAAGAAAGTACTAGTGTGTTTGCCATTATCTTCATCTTCATCATTATTGGAACTTAGAACGAGCTCATTTAAACATAATGATTGAGACTCTCAAGAATATTTTTTCATTCTCCACTCCCACTGCTTCATTTGACCAGCCTTAAAAAAGAAAAAGAAGAAGAAGAAGAGTATTTTTTCAGACTTAAAATATTAGGTGTTGGTCCTCTTTAAAATGTCTTGCCTCTGGGGACCTTGACCATCCCAATTCCTCCCCTAGACCAGTGTGAACTCGCAGGAGGAAAAGGGTTTTGGCTTTTGAGGAAATATTTTAATTAACATAACTCCGTGTGTGTAATTTTAATAATCCACATTAGTGCATCTAGGTTGGGGGGTGGCCTATATTACAGAAGATCTCTTGCAGTTGTATATAACTGGATTTGATTCTTTTTCAGTTAATCTGTTTGATTCTAATTAAAATAATTACTGAGGCATTTTAGTTACACTAAACATATTTCACGATTATAGCTACATTATTGCTTAAATATACTCCTGTGAACTGACTAGGAAATATAAGGACTATATATGTTTTCCTTGGGAAAAATGTTTAGCTGATCTGTGAAGCAATGAAAACTCAATGGCTTTTGGAAAACATTTCTCTCTTCTCTCACTACAGCACCAATCCATTATTAAGGATAAGAGATGGAAGAGCAGTACAAACACACCTTGTCCCCTCACTCCGATTATAACCCTAACAACTGTTGGCCAACTACTGCCCAACTAGCCCCCAGTGGCAGAAAATCTGGTGGCTCAGAACCTTCTCATGTTTTGTTAAAGATCAGTGATTTTTTTCCATAGGAAATTGCTTGTGTTGACTTAATATTTTGGAGAAATAAATGATTTTAGTTTCCCAGGAGGCCACAGGTTCTCTAATTATAAGAGAATTGGATATCTGTGACCAGTATAATATAGAATCTCTTTTATTCCTCTGCTCAGAATTAGTTTCTGCAAAAGTTTATTTGCATAAATTAGTATACACACACACACATTTACCTTCGTGAAGTAATTATTCAGTAGAGACAGAATGCCCAATTCAAATTATATAGAAATATAAATATGCTTTTTTTTATTAATATACACACAGACATACCTACCTACATATCCATTTATCCAGAGATGATACATTGTATAAAATTATTAAGCCTTAGTACAGTTAAAAATTAGTATTGTTTATTTTTTATGTCCTATTGGAAAAGCTTCAGTGGTGTTGTCTTAATAGAAATATTATAAATTCATACATTGTATTTATTCTACTTTCTTACTGATGTAAAAGAAAGCAATATTTTATAAACATTATTCTTATAGGCTGGCATGTATGAAGCAGTTAATGAGGTTTACAAAGTACTCATTCCTATTCATGAAGCTAATCGGGATGCAAAGAAACTATCCACAATTCATGGTAAACTTCAAGAAGCATTCAGCAAAATTGTTCATCAGGTAATGATTCCAATTTCTAGCTTCAGTATAAATAGAGAAAACTGTCTAAAAGCATTAACATTGTTTTGTACTGATGTCAAACTAGATCTCATGAAATGACCATTTTGCTCAGGTTACAAATGAGTAGTCAAAATGATGGTTCATGGCCAAAGCAAGGCTTATTAACAAAAAATGAATCCGCCTGAAGTAAATGACAATCATCATAAACTTTCTTCATAGCTTTTTTCTTCATTTTTTTTGAATTGTTACTAGTTAGCAGATTTTTAAAATTGTATTTTATTTTCTGTTTCACATGTAGGTTATAATTATGAATCTGATTTTTAAAATTGATATCTATTCCTTTGCTGCCAAAAAAGTTTTTTTACTAAATGACATGAAACTTTAATAAATTAATATTTTTAATGACTGCAGCTGAACTTTGTTTTTCCTAGATGTTTACATTCCATCATCCTTTGATATATTTTCAATATGAAAATAATATTTAGTGAAAATAAGTAAAATGGTTGTCTTAAGTATGTTTAATTAAAATAGTATGATTTCAGTACTTGATCGTTATAGTTTGTTATGGAATGCACATTTTATCACCAAAATTAAAATCTAATTAAACATAGTTTAATGTGAATTAGACTACTAGCAATTGATTTCCTTGAAACTAAACCCTTGGCTCCAATGCAATACTCTGAAATATCGTATTGAGCCTCCCTCTCCTCCACTTTTCTGTCCCCTTTCCGGTGCTACCCTGCTATTATCTGCTGTTGCCATTGTCTAAGAAGGAGGTGGAGTGTTGATTATCCACTTTTATGTGCAGTACTAGTCCTACTGTATTGTCTATCAGCTTGACCTCTTTCTTGCCATGGGCTAAACTGTTCTAGATGAATTGATATAATCTGAAAAATTGTTAATCTTAAAATAGGCATGCTATTCTCTTGAGTCAGGATTTTAATATCATCTACTAAAATGTTGAAGCTGCAAAAGATTAATTAGGTTTCATGATCATAACAGGTGGGTCTTTTTATAATCTGTTGTGTAAATACTATCAAAGAAACCTTATCCCAGCTTCTAGAGCTGTAAATTGTAAATTATGCATGTCAGGTCTGGAACATCTAGAGCTAGTGTTTCCAAGAAACTTTGATCTGTTTATGTCAGTTGTATTTGAGCAAAATTGCAATTTGTACTCCAGTTTATCCTGGATACTTCAGTGAAGTGCAGCTTACTTTAGAGATCTAATCTAAACACATAAATGAAACAAGCAGCTGGCTCTCTTTCCCAAAAATTTGTACTTTCACTTATTAAAGTTTTTAAAAGGCAAAATTTTAGCTGCTGGGTTTTGAACAACCAATTTATAAAATTATTGTAGGTCTTAAGTGAAAGAATATGCTGTTTAAAATATCCTTTTGTCTTCTATTCATGGGGAAGAAATTATGGTATATGATGCCTTACACTACTGAACTTCCTTTGGCCTTTTTTTGTTCTTTTTAAACAGTTTTTTTTATGACTTGCCCTTTTTACTTTTTATTACACAGAGTACTGGCTGGGAGGTAGGTAATGTTTTAGTTAGTTAAAGACACTAATAGATTGATTTGATCAGATTTCTTATGCCAATGCTTTGCCCACATGTGCTAGCTGTGGGCATTCTGTTGCTATCTGCTATCAACTGAATTCATTAACCAAAGAAATTTTGTTAAAATACTGTAAGTTATTTTAAGAAATTTATTATTAAGAGGTTGTAGGCAGTGCATGGAAATCCGTATGTTACACTAATGAGATTCTTTGGTAAATGAGCCACCTTGTCATCACTTTAGTTTGTTTTTATTCCTTAAAGCATTTCTTTCATCAACATTTACACACAGACTTCTTTTTTTAACCATATTGTTTCACCTCATTTTACAGAGGTCGATTTATGTGTTATTGCTCAGAGGTATAAATAGAAAATACTTTATTTCATCTGATGTAAGACGCCATCAGTTATAAAACATACTATTATTTTATATGCATTTAAGAAAGTGAAAAAAGCCTGTGTATTAAGCCAGGACATCCTGTCAGTTGAAAGATGAATACCAACTACAGAAATATTAAAATGTGAGCAAAAAATGTGCATCTTAGAATTGATGAGATACTGTGTTAATTTGATCTTGGGTCTCTTCACCTTGACTATAAGCACTACTGAGGAAAGAAATTCACTTTTGCCATTTAAATTGGGGCAGGGGGAAGGATAAAGAGATTGAGAGAACTTGAAATTTAATTTGACCTCCTATTCTGACAGTGTTTGATGCATTAATGTTTAATAAGACTACATGTGTTTCTTTTTATGTAGTAATTAGGCTCGTGAAAAGTTATATGTAAATCAAATCTTATCTGAAAAAAATGTCAGGAAGAATTGATTACCATTGTTTTAAATCTTTCTGTAAAGGAAAGAATTCTATAAAATATGTCCTAATTTGTTTTGATAAGGTAAAGCACAGTAGTAATAAATCAAATTTATTTAAAGCTAGGTATAGTTGTAAAGTTGTTTGCTTTGCCTCTCACTTTATGGTTAGATTTATGTTGGTTAAACAGCTTAGGTTTCTCTGTTTGGTTTTGCATTGCAATCCTTGTTTTGAAACCCAAATAGAAAACCTTAGGAATAAATGTTACTACTGAATTTTCTTCCATTTCTGAAATAGTACTCACCTTTTGCTTTTCTTCAGATGAAGGCAGTACTTTCACATCTACCTTAATTCTCAGGATTAAATGTGTGACCTTATTAATACCTAAAAAATAATTCCTCATTTCTGTGGCTCAGTTAAGACATATATAAAGAGACTTGCCATGGTTTTCTATAAGTGACAGAGTTCCTTATGGATTTCCTCACATGAAATAGAATTAGCTGGAAATTAGGCATAAAAGAATATATTGAAACCTCTGAGCAGTTTATTACTAGTCTCCTTGATGCTAAATCGACCCCTGAAAGGTATAATTTTCACTGGTTATGACATTAATATCATTCTGTCATCATGTTTATTGCATGGTAAAAGTCGCACAGACTTTTGTTTATATTCTTGTCACTGCCTTTTACTGGACCTTTAGCTTTGTAGCTGCTAAATTTGTTGCACGTTTGTTTTTTGCTTTTCCCTTGTAAAACTTAAATGGATGCTTGCATTTTAAAAATGTGTTTGCTACCATTTGCTGCTTATTTGTTTTGAAATTTCTGTAATTAAAATGCTTTCTGTTTTCTCTTCTCTCTTGCCCCTGGTTGCTGACCCTACTCCCTACTTTTACTATTGTCTATTGTGGTAAGTTCTATCTTGTAAATATTTTTCTTTTTAACTGTGAAAACTTCAGTGATTTTATTTTTTCTAAAAACTATGTTTCCTAGCTAATTTCCTAGTATTCTCATAGAACTCTTACTGGATTCAAATCCAGTAGGGATAATTTATACATTGTAGAAAGACTCTTTGAATTGATAACTTACTCCTCAACTTATAGGACTAGCCCTTCTAAGTTTGTATATTAGTAATACAGTTCACTTTTTATTATGCTCCTTGCAAATAAATTATTTGAGTTGGCAAAGCTTTTGGGGGGAGGGATGTGTGTGAGAGAGAGAATGTGTGTGTATGTGTGTAAAAGGTAACTCTAAAACTTGATACTTAAAAATTTGGTAGTTTTTACCATGCAAAATAAATCGTGAACCCTTCAGGAATCATGTCACTGTTACCTCCTGTGCAATTTCAGTTCCTTAAAATAATAGGAAATAAAGTATTTCAATTATTTCTTTCTTATGATACATTTTTATTTTTAGAAGAAAGACAAATGTTAAATTTCTATGTGAAAATTTATATATAACCATTTTATATTTTATGTGTATATATTTATTTTTAAATTGAAGCTCAGACTCGGGGGGATGGGGAGGCATAGGCAATGTATATAGCCTGATCTTTTGTACTCCCATAATGAGCTGAAAAACAAACAAAAAATAAAAATTAAAAAAAAAAAGATATATTTGTCCATTTATCAAGTCGTGATCAATTTGTTTTCAGAAGTATACTATTACAAGCTTAGATTTTTTAGAAAAATCAATCCCCAAACAGTGATAACATAGTCACATGACTCTACTTTCTTTTCTTAAAGACTACAACATATTTCTTTAAAGAAAATACTACTACAGTAGTAGGTTTATCTTAAAGTTTCCAGAAAGGCTAGAGAAGATGGGCTTGGCTTTGTTAAGCTAAACTCTCTCTACTAGCTCACTGAGGAAATGTGAGTTACCCTAACTTTTGGGATTGACACATGCAAAATATCTTACCTCTTATTATTGGACTGGATGGACATGAATATGAGCCAGCATTTTGGTTTTTATGTGCTCAGAAATACTGGCCATAGTTCTGGCTCAGGGGCTTCCGTTGAATTTTTAGATTCTTTAATCCACACTAAAGCTGAGTGAGATGAAGTCAAATAAAAGTAGAGCTGAATTAGACATAGCAAATTATAATGGGGATAGTGAGGAGAGAATAAACTCTGAAAGAAGGAAATGAAATAAAAATTCAGGAGAGTAGGGCATACTCAAAACAAATACTGAGGTAATTGAGTGGAAAAATGTGATACTCTAAAAAAGAAATTAGGACATTGTAGGTATAAAACATCCATGAGTCTTTACCTCAGGAAGGTGAAGTTAGATGTGAAGAAAGTTAAGGAAAACACAGTAAATGGGAAGAAACTTACTATCTCTAGAAGGAGATACTTTCTGGAAGTTGGTGACTTCCTGATAATTGGTATAGACCCGTGACGGAGCACCTAAAGAGATATACCACACCACTGATTTTTTTTTTCTGCCCCTTATGCTACTTTTGAAGAGAAAAAGAAAGATATGGACAGCAAATGTTTACTATGTAAATGAAATTAGACGTGATTTCTTTTTTCTGGATGGGGACATATAATGGTCAGAATAGAACTTCTGAGAAGAAATGGAGTAAGATATATCTTAGAAGAATATGTTTGGTAGGTAAACCACTAACCTGATTTTTATACTGGAGTATACAGGAAGGATATGCAAATATGCAAAAACAATTACGGTAGAGGTTGGTGCTATCATATAGAGGAAGACAGAACGGGGAGGGAGGTAATTCTCAAAAGAATTACGTGAGGAAATTCACAAAAATTCTCAATGAAAACATCAGAGAAGTGGAAGACAGTTCAGGGATCATACTAATGTCCTAGTCATACTAATGTTTATACCAGTATGTAGAGTGTAGAGAACATAGGGGTCATTTAAGAGCTTGGACTCTGACGTCAAGTATATAGGGGTTTAACTCACAGCTCCACTG
Source organism: Eulemur rufifrons (assembly GCF_041146395.1). Classification (NCBI taxonomy): domain Eukaryota; kingdom Metazoa; phylum Chordata; class Mammalia; order Primates; family Lemuridae; genus Eulemur; species Eulemur rufifrons. The sequence continues at coordinate 47,226,362 of NC_090990.1, read as the reverse complement.
CCTACTAGCAATGTGACCTTGGGCAAGTTACTTTTCCTCATCTTAAAATGAGGGTGAAAATAATTGTGCCTTTCTCATAGAGTTGTGATAAGAATTGATGTAATACATGTAAAGTGGTTAGCCAGTGTCTAACACGTATTAAGTATTTGAAAAATGTTGGTCATTGTTTTTGTTGCTGTTACTATGATTTTTATCATTAGTATTATCATTACCATTATTTGAAATCTTAACACAATTTTGTTAATAAAATCAACTTGTTCCCAAGTTGAGATCTATAACTAGAATGAACTGATAAATGCTCTTTAAGAAGGATAGATCTAATAGAAGGAAAGAGAGATTGCCACTGTGTGTATACTCGTATACCTATATGGAAATCTGTTACCTTCAAGGAAGCATAGCGGGAAACAACTGGGTGAAGATAAAGGATTTTAAAAAGTGATGTCATTGTGGAAATATACAACTAGCCCAACAGAATGTTTCTTGCTAAATAAAGATAACAAAACTAAAACAGATTTAAGATACATTTTTCATAAGAGACTTCAACGATTTAGAGACATGGTAGATGGATTTCTTTGTGGCATAGTTTCATCACCTGGAATATTGTAGAAGCAGTTAAGAGAACTGCTAAGGAAGAATAAGCTGTAGTGCAGGAGTGATGGAAAATTCAGAAAGAATTCCTAACAGTAAAGGAGGCTAACGTTAGAAAAACTGTCCAGATTATGAGAAAGTAGTGTTTTTGTTTTTAATTTAAAAGAAAAACAAGTATCATGCCCTGTGGTCCAAAACTCTGAAGAGGAATTAAAGATGAAGTGATGTTTTTCCTGAAGGTCAAGTAATAATATGATCATGCGTTCCTCAACTGGATAGTGGCTAGTGGACTCTTTCTATTAATAAGTTGAAGATAAAGTCACTCAATTGCTTAGACTTTCTTCCTCTCTATCCTTATCTACCCCCTGCTATTCCCTCCCCAACTCTAGGACAGGTTCATTTTAAATTCCAGTGACTCACAGTAGTTACTTCTCTAAGCATATCTCCTCCTGTTTTGCCATACCTTTTACCTTCCTGTTCCTCTTGCCTTAGGGCAGTTGCACTGGCTCTTTCCTCTGCTTAGAGTACACTTCTCCCAGGGATCTGCATGAATAACTCCTTTACTCTTTGATCCTTTGTCAGCTTCTTGATGAAACCTACCTTGACCACCTTCTTTGTCCCTTTTGTTCACAGATTTTTTTTTTTTTTTGAGACAGAGTCTCGCTTTGTTGCCCGGGCTAGAGTGAGTGCCATGGCGTCAACCTAGCTCACAGCAACCTCAAACTCCTGGGCTTAAGCGATCCTACTGCCTCAGCCTCCCGGATAGCTGGGACTACAGGCATGTGCCACCATGCCCGGCTAATTTTTTCTATATATATTTTAGTTGGCCAGATAATTTCTTTCTATTTTTAGTAGAGACGGGGTCTCCCTCTTGCTCAGGCTGGTCTCGAACTCCTGACCTTGAGCGATCCACCCGCCTCGGCCTCCCAGAGTGCTAGGATTACAGGCGTGAGCCACCGCGCCCGGCCTTGTTCACAGATTTATCACAAATGTCTAGGACTGTTTGCTGACACATAGTAGACACTCAGTAAATATTTGAATGGATAAATGAATAGTTTCCCTCACATACATTCTATTTTATGACTTTATATCTGCCTTTTTTTTTTTCTCCCTCTCTGTTTAAATGCCCCTTCCTTCCCTCCTTCTCCCATCTACTTGGCCAATTCTTTTAAGTCATAGAACCCTGTCAATGTGTCACTTCTGTTGTGACTTGGTTCCAACAGGATTAATCCTTTCTTTCTTATATTGCTTTTTATTATAGCATATATCCCTTTGTACTGTAATTATTTGAATATATTTTTTTATTCTCTTGAGAAGCAAGTCTTATTTATTTTTATTTTCCTACTACTGAAGATGAACAGTGGCTACCATAATAAACACTCGATAATTTTATTCCTTCAACTGAATGTTAATATGAGAAAATATGTAAAAAGAGGTAGTGTAGTTCTAAGCTGCATTAATAAAATTCAGTGTCTAGATCCAAGGAGGCAGCCCACTGATCAGATAAGCAGTATCTGGTCAGATCACATCAGCAGTGTTGTGTCTATTTCAGGGATATCACACTTTAAAAGATGGCATTGAAAAACGAATAAAATGCAAAGAGGGTAGTAATTCCTGCTATATGAAGGTTGATTGAGAATTGGAATGTTTTGCTAAGGGAAACAGGTCCTAATTGCTGTCTTCAAATATTTAAAGAGCCACAATATTGAAGAATTGGAATATTGTTTTAAACTGTTGTACTCTGAGAGGAGTACAGCCAGAATAACAGTATTTTAATATTTATGGTTTTAAAAGGTAGGAATATATATGTATGACATTATGAAAAATAACAATCACAAATTTTTAAGTAATTTATTTAGATGTCTTTTTTTATTTTCCATGCAGTGCCTTCATTCCTTGATTATGTCAAAATTTACTATTATTATATATTATTATATTGTTCCATTGGCTTACTGACGGTTTTAATCAAAATTTTGATTGAATTCATTTAATCCTTCAAGAGAGATTCATTTGCTATAGAAATCAGTTAATTTTTCTGTTAAATTTTGAAGTAAAGTAACTGTGAAAAAATGTTTTAAAATTAGAAACCTCAAGTTTCTTTAGCTCCAAGGACATTTTTCTTTAAAACCTTGCTTCTTTTAAACAAAAATATATGGATATTTTTAGTCACTGTAGTTTTTTTTTTTGATATTATAAAACTGATAAATTAAGGATCAGAGTTTCTAATTTTGCTTAATTATCTGTAACATTTCTAGCTTATTTTGTATATTCATTTGCTTTTTCAATGTAAGAAAAATAAATATAAAGCAGATTAGGCTTAAAGAGAATTCAGAGGTATTTAAATACTTATGTGTAGTTGTAGTTGTGTATATAAGAGCTACCACAAAATCCTTCTGGAATAGTTTTGTACCTAAATTGTAAAAATTGCATATAAAACTTCCAAATATTTATCTTTATTGAAAGAATTTGCCTTCACATGTACTGTGTGAGAGTTAAGGTGACACTAGTGCACTTTGTACCTGACATGAATATGCATGCAGTGGGTGGTTTGGGAGCTTTAGAATAACTAACTCATCTGAAAATGTTTTTTCTTGTTATCTTTCATTCATAAATTTTTTCCCTTACTATTCCATTTTTAGTTACTCTTCCATATATAAATATTTGTATTGGCACAGGGATACTAAATGTAGATTTTTTTGCTTTAGTGCTTCTGGAGGGTCTTGACATTTATGATTGTCTGCTCTATCCAGGTGCTATACTTAACTCCTAACTTTTATGAGCTTATTTAATATTTGTAAAGAACTTATGTAAAGGCTAATGGTAATTTTGAAATGTTAATGTTGTTTATAAATTTAACTTTAACTAGCATAGTATGCTCTAATATCAGCACAATTATGACACAGTTCATGTTATACCAAGCATCTTGTCTTGCATTAAGAAAAATAAGTTAATTTATCTCAATTGTATAGACTTAAAAAGCATAAACTAATGCTATATAATCACTTGGTACAAACTCTGAAACAACTGTATCATATATGATTTAGTCACTTGGTAAAAGCCCTAAGTGCATAATATTGTTTGTTAGAAATAATGTAAAAAGACTATTTATTTTGTTTTACCTTTATTTGAAAAATAATGAAATATTATAATTCTGAATTAAAACTCTTTGCAATACTTTAGAAATTTTATACTATAGCATAACTTGAAAAAAAAAGACTTTATATTAAAGTTTCTTCATTTTCCTAAACCTAGGATGGTAAGCGGATGTTTGGCACCTATTTTCGTGTTGGTTTTTATGGAACCAAGTTCGGGGATTTGGATGAACAAGAATTTGTTTACAAGGAGCCTGCAATAACCAAACTTGCAGAGATATCTCACAGATTGGAGGTGAATGCTGTGGTAGTTCATAAAATGTCATCTTTAATTTGTATTTTCTGTGATGATTAGACTCAGATCCAGAACTAATTATTTGATAAGCCAGATCTTGCCCAATAAACTACTCCCTTTCATTATAAGGATTTTTGATTAGTTATGATAATACTCTTTCAAATCCTTCAAATCTTCTATAGCAATAGTAAAATAATATTTTTAACTTATTTTTTGAGGTCCTATTTTCATAACATATTTCAGAAACCCCTATATCCTTCAGAATTACTGTGATTTATGGAGAAATATATATAGTATTATCCACATTTTATAGAAAAAGACATAAGGAATTAAGTAGCAGCTAATAATGGAACTAGAATTAGAACCCCAAGAAATCTCTGACATAAACATTATCATCTCTTTTGGCTTACCAGGTTCCTAGTGAGATATCTTTAGAACTTTAGCCTGAAATCACACCTTAAAAACACTTCCCTTGGCCTTTATAATTTCTTAATTTTCACCATAAATGATTGATTTCCATATTTGTCAGGCTAACCAATCTTTTCTGTTATAGTTATTCTTTCCAACCTTTCTTCTTTTTACTGAAAGTGTGGTCCATAGGACCAGAAGCATTGGTATCACCTATGAGATTATTTGAAATGCAGATTCTTAGACTTTTGAATTAAAATCTGCATTTTAGCAAGATCCCCAGGTGATTTGTATTCACATAACAGTTTGAGGTGCAGTACTCCAGGCTTGTTTTTATTCTCAGCTGATGTTATTAATTTCTTGAATGTTATATTCTTATGGGCAACTTTGCTGGGCTCAACTTTCATAAATTGACTCAAACTGTGACTTTTTATTTTTCAAGAGGCTAAGTATAAGTCATGGGAAATATTAATTGAGACTTCTTTGGGGCAGGAGTGGGAGTTTCTCCTTTGAAGATTTTTGATTTTTTTTTTTTCTTTTTTCTTTTTTCTTTTTGGAGACAGAGTCTTGCTCTGTCTTTCACCCTGGGTAGAGTGCAGTGGCGGTATTGTAGCTCACTGCACCCTCTCAAGTGATGCTCTTGTCTCAGCCTCCCAAGTATCTGGGACTACAGACACATGCCATGACACCTGCTAATTTCTCTATTTTTGGTGGAGATGGAGTCTCCTCTTGCTTAGGCTGGTCTTGAACTTCTGAGTTCACGCAGTCCTCCCACCTTGGCCTCCCGGAGTGCTAGGATTATAGGCATGAGCCACTATACCAGGACTCCTTTGAAGATTTAGATTTGATTTTTCCTTTTGAATGGCTCCACTCATTGCCTGTGCTGCTATCCAATGTCATATGAAATAGTCACTACATTCTTTTGTTTTTTCTTTTTTTTTCTAAAAGTCTATATTTCCAGAAATCTAAACAATTTAAAACAAATTTCTTCTGCAGAGATGCAAAGCATCTCAGTCACTACATTCTTGACCCAAGGTTGCCTTTTCAAAATCTAAACCTATACAAAACTTCAACAGGTCAATGCTTTTATTTGAAAATTCTGGAATTTTAAAAAAAAGCATTGGCCGGGCGTGGTGGCTCACTCCTGTATTATCCTAGAACTCTGGGAGGCCAAGGTGGGTGGATTGTTTGAGCTCAGGAGTTTGAGACCAGCCTGAGCAAGAGCGAGACCCCGTCTCTACTAAAAATAGAAAGAAATTATATGGACAGCTAAAAATATATATAGAAAAAATTAGCCGGGCATGGTGGCGCAGCTACTCGGGAGGCTGAGGCAGGAAGATCGCTTGAGCCCAGGAGTTTGAGGTTGCTGTGAGCTAGGCTGACACCAGGACACTCTAGCCCGGGAAACAGAGTGAGACAACAACAACAACAACAAAAAGCATTTAAAAAAATGAATGTTTATTCATTGACCCATGGTCTGTTAAGAAATTGGGCCACATCAAACTCAATAAAAGTAAGATCCTATACATCAAAGATAATGAGTTTCTTTTGTCTTTCTGTTATCTGTTGTTTCTCTTTAGAACCCTTTATGGAATCCTGTGTTTTTATTGGAGAAAATTATTCTTTTCTTATATTTTGTGTTAAAGTGCATAGATGGGAATAATGTCAAATAAATATGGACTAAGGCCATGATAATTTATGAGCTAGTATAATTTCTGTAAGACTAAATAATTCGTATTTTGTAATTATTGACATGGTTGTACAGAATTTACTAAATCCCCTAATTTTGCTCAAGAATCTCCCTCAAAGGCCTTCTCTATTTTCTAATCCTGTTAACTTCATGTAAAAGATTTCTTTTTCTTTATTGTAGGGATTTTATGGAGAAAGATTTGGAGAGGATGTGGTTGAAGTAATCAAGGACTCTAATCCTGTAGACAAGTGTAAATTGGATCCTAACAAGGTGTGGTTGATTAGACTGTAATGACATATATGTATATCTTTGAGATATACCTCTTTGGTATTTTGTTTGAGAAAGACTAAATGATAACTTAACAGTGAGGAAATAAAGAATTTTTTCCTTTCCCAGGCATATATTCAGATTACCTACGTGGAGCCATACTTCGACACATATGAGATGAAGGACAGAATCACATACTTTGACAAAAACTATAATCTTCGACGTTTCATGTACTGTACACCCTTCACTTTAGATGGTCGTGCCCATGGGGAACTTCATGAACAATTCAAAAGGAAGACCATTCTGACTACTTCTCATGCCTTTCCTTATATTAAAACAAGGGTCAATGTCACTCATAAAGAGGAGGTAAGTCCGTAAATGGGGAAGTAGAATTAGTGAAACAAATATATGCAAACCATGTAACAACAATGTAGATGTAGCAGAATATATGTACCATCCCTCATACCATAGCATACTAGAATTGTACCCACTTTTGAGCCATTATTTTTTAACTTGTAAGTTCCTAATTTACTCTCAGGTATGCTTTAAAAGGCTGATTTTTTTTTTTTTTTTTTTTTCTTTTAGGGATCCAAGTCTGAGATTTCATTGTTACATAAAAGTTTACAATTGATCTCCACTTTTTTCAAAATTTTAATTGATTATATGCAAAGCTCATTAAATAGTTTTCAATCAGTACACTAACCTAATAGATGCTGTTTTATTCAGATCATCTTAACACCAATCGAAGTTGCCATTGAAGACATGCAGAAAAAGACACAGGAGTTGGCATTTGCAACACATCAGGATCCAGCAGATCCCAAAATGCTTCAAATGGTACTCCAGGGATCTGTAGGCACAACGGTTAATCAGGTCAGTGCTTTTAGCTAGCACTATGTGATTAAAGTTGTAAATAGGATATGGAATAATTTCATTATAATATTTTACAAAGATCATAAATAAATGCTAAATCAAGTGAAAAGTATATGTGTTAGAAGTGGTTGCAAAAGACACTGAAAGTATGAATGGAAGAAAATTGAAAAACAAAAGTTTAGTATAATCTCAGTTCTTAAGGTTTCTGTACCTGCCTTCTCTACTGCCTATGATTTTCTACCTATGTGTTCATATGCATTTTATTAAGAAAGAATTGATTCACTTAAAATAGCTTTTCCTTTAAAAGCTTATACTGAGGCCGGGTATGGTGGCCTCATGCCTGTAATCCTAGCACTCTGGGAGGCCGAGGCAGGCGGATTGTTTGAGCTCAGGAGTTTGAGACCAGCCTGAGCAAGAGCGAGACCCCGTCTCTAAAAATAGAAAGAAATGATTTGGACAGCTAAAAATATATATAGAAAAAATTAGCCGGGCATGGTGGTGCATGCCTGTAGTCCCAGCTACTCGGGAGGCTGAGGCAGCAGGATTGCTTAAGCCCAGGAGTTTGAGGTTGCTGTGAGCTAGGCTGATGCCATGGCACTCTAGCCCGGGCAACAGAGTGAGACTGTGTCTCAAAAAAAAAAAAAAAAAAAAAACCTTATACTGAAAGAATATGATCTAAAAAAGAAGGGCTTATTTTCAGAGCTATGTACATATTTGTGAACCTCTACTATCTTAGATTCTCCCTAATGTTATCTTCTACAGATTTCCTTCATAATAAGTTGTGAGGATTAAATAAGTGATATGGAATCATTTTGAAAATTTTAACAATATATGTATATAAGATATTGTTATTTTGCCATATGCAGATCAAAAGCCATCTCCATTATCCCCTTGTAGTTCATTCATTCACATTCTCTTGCTGATGATGATTTTGGGCATGGCCCCAATCTTAAGGAATATTCCATGGCAAGGGAAAAATCCAGAAAGGCTTCAAGTAAGATTTCCTGTAATATGGATTAACTAGTTTTTAGATTAAGGGAACAAAGCTAAAAAGTGCCCTGCCCAAACTGAGGTAAACACCTTAAGACCTTTCCCCCCCACAACATATGTGATTTTAAAGTTTTTACCTCCAAATGATGTAGCTTACTCACAAAACATTATCATCTTTAACTTGCAGCATCAGGAACACCTTTGGAATACTGAGGGAAGCTGTTTTAGCAAAATCAAGTCTGATAACTAGTGGATTGGCAGATGTAGTAGCCTGACATTTACGTCCAGGATAAATTAAAGAATATAAAAAATACAAGACAAACTGCATTATTATCTTTGTAAAATATAATAATGAAATTGTTCCATATCCTATTTACAACTTTAATCACATAGTGCACATTAGCCAGTCCTTGAGCTCCTATTCTGTTTCCTTGAAGAATGAACTAATAAGAAGTTAATTTAATTGCAGTTGGCAAGATGTAGACATGAAATTAAGAAAAACTGAAAGTCTGTCTCTGAAGAGTTTTTTAATATAGGCATAGACATGTATGTATCTTAGTTGTAAGAAAAATCATTTGGGTAAATTCTGTCTCTTTGATTTTAGAGAAGACAAAAACACACTTCTTATTTTATTTTCTTATTTTACAGGGGCCTCTGGAAGTTGCCCAGGTTTTCCTATCTGAAATACCCAGTGACCCAAAGCTCTTCAGACATCATAATAAACTTCGACTCTGCTTTAAAGATTTTACTAAAAGGTATTTAAGGCTTCCTGCATAAAGATCTTCAAATTGAGAATGTCCAACACCACAGTATGGCATAAGGGCCTTATGGAACTATTGAAAAGAGAAGACATACAACAGTGGTTCACAGAAATAATCTGTGTAGAATTTACTATCCTTTAATAGTATATGTTTATCTCCCCTTGCCCCTTGTCTTGCCATACTCTATAATGCCACATTTTTAATTTTAAAGATAGGAAAATCCAAGGCTCAGGAAATTTTGTTAACTTGAAACAATTATTAGACTATTTAACTTGAAAGCTACTATCTATTGTGAACCTTCAATGTTCAAGTTTGGTTTCTCTTCCCCCAGGGAACTTACAAGTAGTAAACTTAGAAGCAAAAACCAGTGTTCAGGCCGGGCGCGGTGGCTCACACCTGTAATCCTAGCACTCTGGGAGGCCGAGGCTGGCGGATCGTTTGAGCTCAGGAGTTTGAGACTAGCCTGAGCAAGAGCAAGACCCCGTCTCTACTAAAAATAGAAAGAAATTATATGGACAACTAAAAATATAGAAAAATACAGAAAAAATGTAGTCCCAGCTACTCAGGATGCTGAGGCAGGAGGATTGCTTGAGCCCAGGAGTTTGAGGTTGCTGTGAGCTAGGCTGATGCCAGGGCACTCTAGCCTGGGCAACAGAGAGAGACTCTGTCTCAAAAAAAAAACCAAAAAACGGTGTTCATATCCTGACATTATCCTTTTTTGTGTCCTTTTCCAGATCACTTTAATTTCTGTGATCCTCAGTTTCCTATAAAGTAAGGATAATAATATCTACTTCCCTTAGGGAGGTTGTGCATATTAGGTGAAATACTATATGGGTGTGTCAGGGGTTTCAGTGATTTGCTAGGAGAACTCAGAATTCAGTGTATAGTCACACTGGTAGCTGTGATTGATGGCACTGAAAGAATACAAAGTAAAGTTAGCAAAGGGAAAGGTGCATGGGGCAGAGTCTGGAGGAAACTAGGGGCAGGCTTCAAAGGGTCCTCTGGCAATGGAGTCACACAGGACTTGCTTAATTCCTCCAGCAATGAGTTGTGAAATGTCTACCAGGGAACCTCATTAGAGACTCAGGGCCTGAGGTTTTTACTGGAAGCTGGTCACACAGGCACCCTTTCCCTGACACAAACCAAAATTCTAGACTCTCAGAAGGAAAGCAAGTATTCAGCATAAACCATAGTGTTTATATAAACGGTTTAGGCACAGTGAGCCACGCTTATCTTCTGTGAATGATGGGGAACATCCCAAAATCCAAATTCCCAGACTCTAACCAAGGGCCAACCTTGCAGTTCGGCCTTTCTGAGGATAGCAGTTTTAGGCATGCAATCTTAACTGTTTTCTGCACAATGAAACATTTATAGGCTAATACTTGGCACATAATGAAGATGTTCAGTAAATATTAAATTTTGAAACAATAGGGGAAAATAATCATTTATCAACTTGATACTTGATTTCTGCTTTCCTGACACTATGATTACAAAAGAGGGAATGAATAATTCAATTTAGTGATGTCAGGGAAGATTCCACACATTTGATTTGAACCTTGGAAGATGAGTATTAGTTTTTCAGGCAGAAAAGAGGGAGAAGGACCTACCAAATTACAAATTAACAACGTTCAGGATCTGTTCCGTGAAAGATACATAGTCTAGTGAAGTTGGAACCATGGAATCTATAAAGACCAGTAGTTAAAGAAAAGACTGGGAAAGTAGATTGGAATCACATTGAAAGGGCCTTGTGTACCATTAATAAATGACTTGATTATCACTTAATAAAGCAGCATTAGAACCATAGAACTCCCTCTTATGGTTTCTCTTATCAAACCATTCATTGAATGGATTTATTAGGGGCAGGAATAATTTTATTTTACATTAGTTTTGTCATCAAAAAACTATGAGTAATGGTACTTGTTTAAGTAGTTTGAGATGATATCTCCTTTGTTCTCATTGCAATAGTGATCACAAAGTGCTATCAATTTCTCCTTCCTGAACATGATAAACATCTAAAAGAAAAACTTTAAAAAGCTTCATTGAAAGTCTGAGATTTTGTAATATAATTATTGTGCTAGATAGCCTCATAGGATTAGTTTTAGGAAACAGTAGGAAAAAATACATGGAACAGATGAACTGTGGTAGTAAGAGAAAGAAACCTGATTCTTGCTTATGGAATTGACTGATTTCTAGAATTAATTTTATTATTTGGGAGGTTTAAAAAAACAACAAAATAAACCCTGCTGTCTTTGTCAACCAGATGATCATGAAACTATACATACTTCTTCTTTAGGTCATAGACATTTAATAATAGCTAATCAGATACTTCTTTTCTTGATACTGTGGAATATTTTACCATGACTACAATTCTTAACAAATGTCTTCTTCTTTGTATATATTTACTGTAGGGTAATGAATTCCTGTATTAAACAGGTCTCCTTAAGTGTTACTATGTATAGAGAAGCCTTTCTTCTTTTAAATTATGAAAAAGCTAAAAACAAACCAAAAAAAACTACATACTATAAACCTTACAAAGAAGGTAATAGCCAATTCTATATTTTTTATTTTTGTGTTACCATTCATTTTTTATGCCAGTATTCATGTATATTTTACCATAGTTCAGTCATATATACAATCTTAAATTCTTATTTTCAATTAAAGCTAAAACTATCATTCTAATGGTTACATTATACCCTCTAATTAATCTACTGTAATTTTCTGTATTCCTATTGTTTGACTTTAAGTTGAATTTGAATGTGACATAGTTTGTAACACAATAGAGCTTCTTTCTTTTGTTGAATTAAAATTTCCAGAATGAGATTACCGAGCCAAAGTACATGAGCATTCTTATTGGTTCATAATACCAACTACATGCCAAAAAGTTTCTAAGTACAGTTGACCCTTGAACAATGCAGTAGTTAGAGGGACCAGCACCTGTGCAATTAAAAATCCATGTATAACTTTTGACTCCCCAAAAATTTAACTACTAGTAGCCTACTCTTGACTGGAAACCTTGTCAATAACACAGTCGATAACATATATTTTGTATGTTAATGTATATACTGTATTCTTACACTAAGGTAAGGGGGAGTAAAAATGTTATTAAGAAAATCATAAGGAAGAGAAAATATATTTACTATTCATTAAGTGGAAGTGGATCATCATAAAGGTCTTCATCCTCATCATCTTCATGTTGAATAGGCTAGAGAGAAGGAGGAAGAGGAAGAGGAAGGATTGGTCTTGCTATCTTAGGGGTGGAAGACGTAGAGAAGGTAGAAGGAGAGGCAGGCACACTAGATGTAACTTTACAGAAGTACATCATAATTTCTGTCTGACTTTTTTGCTTTTTCATTTCTCTAAAAATGTTTGTATGTGACACCAATCCTTCTTCTACTGTTTGCTTTAGTTTCAGTGCCCTGATCGTAGAAGGGCCCATGCTATAGAAGAAGTCAAAAGCAGTCTTGAATAATCAGAACTCAGATTGTCTAACATCAATTTGATTTCTTGCATTGCTGCTTCTATGTCTTCTTCATCATCTGGCACTGGTTTGGAGGTGCTTGTCTCTCCATTAAGTCACCTTCTTTTAATTCCTCTGGTGTGGTGTCTTTTAGCTCTTGAATTTCTCCCTCACCTCTCACCTCTTTTGCCATATCCACAATCTCTCTCATAATGTCCTTGACTGGCTCTGTTGTAAATTCTGTGAGGTCATGCACAATACTGAACACAGTTTTCTCCAGCAGGAATTCATTATTTTGGGCTTTTTCTATAACAATGATGGCATCTACAGTGGTATAATCATTCCAGACTTTCATTATATTCTCTGTAGGGGTTTTCTTCCATAACATTGGCAATCCTTTCCATGGTGTACCGAGTCTTAAAGGTCCTTTTGACCCCTTGATCTAGAGGCTGAATTAGAGACATTTTGTTTGGGGAAAAGTAGACCACTTCACCTCCTTCATTGTTGAACTCATGGGGTTCTTGGTGGCCAGGAGCATTGCTCAATATCAGAAGAACTTTAAAAGGCAGTCCTTTACTGGCAAGGTACTTCTTGACTTCAGGGAGAAAGCATCAGTGAAACCAATCCAAAAAAAGGTTCTTGTTCAGGCCTTCTTGTAAAACCAAAAGACTGGTAGCTGGAGTTTATCTTTTCCCTTCAAGGTTTGGGGTTTAGCATTTTTATAGATAAGAGCAGTTCTGATAAAAACCAGACTGCATTTGCAGAAAATAGTAGAGTTAGCCTATCCCTTCCTGCCTTAAATCCTGGTGCTCACTTGTCTTTCTTGCTGATGTCTTTTGTGTCATTGTTTTTCTCCAGAATAGGGCACTTTCATCTGCATTAAAAACCTATTCAGGTAGATATCCTTTCTCCTCAATGATTTTCTTAATGGCATCTGGGAATTTTTGTCTACTGCTTCTTGGTTGGCAGAAGCTACTTCTGTTATCTTGAAATTATTTAAGCCGAACTTCTTTCTTAAATTTTCAAACCATCATTTGCTGGCACAACATTCTCCAGCTTAGACCCTTCACTTTCCCTTTGCTTTAAGTTGTCATCAAATAATTTTGCTCTTTCTTCAATCAAGCATACCTTCAAGCATATAGGTATGCTTTTCTTATAGCAATCCTGCACCCACATAAAAGCTGCATTTTCAATATGAGATTTAAAAAAAAGGCATTTTGTAAAAACTACAAGGTTTTCACACCTTTTGCCCTCACAAATTGCCTCTTCTTTTTTTACAGTGGCTCTTACATTGGATTTATTTATATCTTTCATTCATATGTTGAAATGGCAGTTCACTGTAGCTGCAGACCTCAGTCTATGGTACATATCAAGCAACTCAACTTTGTCTTGTAATGTCATGACCTTTCTCTGCTTCTCAGGAGCACTTCCAGCATCACTAGTGCCACTTCATTTGGGTCCCATGGTGTTATTCAGGATTTATGGTATCACACTAAACATGATGAAAAATATGCAAAAACCATGAGAAATGACTTTTTACTGTGATACGCAGTTTACTAGAGAGACGAACTGCTCACATAGAGATGATTAGCATCACATGACATTTTAAGCAGATACTTACAATGCTTGAGCTTCCTGCAATATCAACAAGAGGTGGCTTTGAAATTATTGCAGTACTACGGTATGTACTACGGTTAATTTTATGCAGTTATGATTTATTACTGCATCTTTACATTTGTTTTTATTTCTCTCAACTGCAAATAGTGCCATGTAGGGTCTGTAAGTGTTTTGTGTGCATAAGTTTTGATAAAGTTTAACTTTTTATAATAGATTTTTATATATTTTATGGTAGTAAATGAGAAAATAGGCTAGTATCTACATATATTTTATGTGTTCATGACATACCTAAATTTTTCTTAATTTTTTAAATATTTCTAGACTATGCAATTTGTCTTCAAGTTTTTTCACATTGTCACAGATCTCCAAAAAAATTTCCAATATATTTACTGAAAAAATTCACATGTAAGTGGACTCGTGCAGTTCAAACCCATGTTGTTCAAGGGTCTACTGTATTAACAGTGCCAAGAATGCAGATGTACTAGTCTCAATACACTGTGCTTTAAATAATGCCATTTAAATAGGATGTTATTTGTTGGTTTTAACATGTTAACTGTCACATGAATTTAACTCATGCTAGTTTTGAGCCTGGGGCCTCGGAAAGCATATGTAACTCACACATTTGTTTACTTTACCCTTATGAACTATTTTTCAAGTTGAATATAACTCACACACAGAAAACAATAAAAAATAACAAATTTTTCTTTAAATTAGAAAAGATCATTTTGTTTTTTAAGTTTTTTTTTCTATTTTCATAATAAAACACCATGGCCCCAGGGAAAATAATTTTTTTTCTAGTATGGCAGTTAATGTGTTAAATGGTACTTTAGTTTTTATTACTAAAAACAATAAACTCTTTTCCATGTGTTTACTTTTTATCTTCAGTTTTGTCTTTTAAAATTTGTTTTCATTAAATTTTGAATAGATTAGAAATATTTATAACATTTGCTACTAAAGAATAGGAAGATGAAAGTCATGTGCTCACCACTCAGGTTAAGAAATCGAGCATTATCATTACTTTGAGATTCCCCTCCCCACATACCTTTCTCTGATATCATCGCCCTCTCCTTTCCTTCAATGGTAACTGGTATCCTGAATTTCAAAGTTAACATTTCCTTTCTTGTCTTTATAGTTTTATCATAAATTAATGCATCCCTAAATAACATTCAGTTTTGCATTTTTTAACTTTATATAAATGAACATTCTATAGATTCTTCAGTGACTTTGCCATTTTCAGTGTTTTTGAGATATATCTATAATAAATGTCTCTTTAGTTAATTTATTTTTATATATACCATTGTATGAATATGGCATGATTTATTCCTTCCTCTGTTAATGCATATTTTGGTTGTTTCCTGTTTTGTTTTTTTAGTTACAAAGAGTCCTACTTAAATATTTCTCTATCTATTTCTGGATGTACATGTATGAGAGATTTTCCAGGGCTTATAACTAAGAATAGTATTGCTGGTTCCTAGGTTCATCTTGGGCCAGATGATGCCACATTTTTTTCCAAAGTGTCTAAGGCAAATTTGCATTCCCACCAGTAGCATTTGAGAGCATTTCTATTACTATATATCTTCACCAATACTTGATATTGTCTGACATTTTAACTTTTATCAGTCAGTAGGTGTGAAATGATATGTGATCATGGATTACATTTGCATTTCCCTGATTACCAAAGAGGTTAAATAATCTGGTCATGTGTTTGTTAGCTATTTTTCTTTCCTGTTCTATAATGTTACTTCTCCAAGTCTTTTGCCATTTTCCTATGGGATTCTTTTCCTTACTAATTTCTAAGGATATTTATATATTCTGAATATATAATGCTTTATCATTTGTAATATCACAGATATCCTCTCTGAATTTGGGGCTTTTTACTTTTTTATCTATAAACAGAAGTTCTTAAATTTAATGTGGTTAAATTATTCAGTCTTTTCCTTTATGACTAGTCATTCAATATAGGTTAAGCAAAAGGGGGAGAGACTGAAAAAAGAGCCTTTTTTCCTTTTTAGAAAATCCACTTGCAGTTGATTTTTGTGTATGGTTCAACATAGTGATCAGTTCGATATTTGTCCATATTGATAACTGAAAATTATCTCAGCACCATTTACTGAATATGGTCAGCATTTTTTCCCCTCATATGGATATCCAGTTGACCACTTATTTAAAACCACCACTTATTTAAAAGACTGCCCTTTTTCTACTACTTTGCGGTGTTATCACTATCATAAATTAAGTGTCCATGTTTGTGTGCATGTGTTTCTGGGATCTTTATTCTCCTACATTGCTCTGCTTATCTCTCCTTGAGCCAATTATCATGATGTCTTAATTACTGCAGCTTTATAGTAAGCCTTGTTAGAGCAATTCATCTCATCTTGTTTTGTTCAAGGACTATTTCTGGCCCTTTTTTATATAAATTTTAAATTTTTGACATCTTCACTGATATCAATCCATGAATATGGTATATTTCTCCATTTACTTAGAATTTTTAAATGTCTTAATATTATCTAAATTTTCTTTGTAGAAGACTTGTGTATTATTTTAATTATTCCTTAGTATCTAGTACTTTTAAGCATTAATCATATGTTTTTAAATTGTGTTTTCTATTTGGTGGTATACAGAAATGCAGTTGAATTTTTGGGTTTTTTTTTGTTGTTGTTGTTGTTGTTTTGAGACAGAGTCTCACTCTGTTGCCCGGGCTAGAGTGAGTGCCTAGCTCACAGCCTAGCTCACAGCAACCTCAAACTCCTGGGCTTAAGCGATCCTACTGCCTCTGCCTCCCGAGTAGCTGGGACTACAGGCATGCGCCACCATGCCCAGCTAATTTTTTCTATATATATTTTTAGTTGGTCAGATAATTTCTTTCTATTTTTAGTAGAGACGGGATCTCGCTCTTGCTCAGGCTGGTCTGACCTCGAGCAATCCTCCCGCCTCGGCCTCCCAGAGTGCTAGGATTACAGACGTGAGCCACCGCACCTGGCCTGCAGTTGACTTTTATATATTAATTTTATATGAGAACTTTACCAAACTTGTTAATTCTAATAATTTACCAGTAGAATCTTTTTCTTGTCTTACAGTGATAATTAGGGCCTCCAGTACTATGTGGGACAGGAATAATTAGGGAGGGCATAATTTTCTTGTTCCTGATCTAAAAGGAAAGGTTTCACCATTGAGTATAATGTTTGCTGCACGTTTTTATAAATATTTTTAATTAGGTCAAAGGAGTTTCCACCTATTGGTAGTTATGCAGGTTTTAAACTTTTGTTACCAAATGCCTTTTTCTATATCTCCTTTAATCTTTTAATGGGGTAATTTACATTTCTTGATTTCATAACCCAACCTTTTGTTTATTCCAGGGATAAACAACTTGGTCTTGGGTTGTGTACATGTGTGTGTGTGTGTGTGTGTGTGTCTGTGTTTAATACATTGGTAAAACAGTTTCATCCAGGAGCAGCGGCTCGTGCCTGTAATCCTAGCACGCTGGGAGGTTGAGGCAGGAGGATCATTTGAGGTCAGAGCTTCAAGACCAGCCTGAGCAAGAGCAAGACCCTGTCTCTACTAAAAATAGAAAAAATTAGCTGGATGTGGTGGTGTGATCCTGTGGCCCCAGCTACTTGGGAGGCTGAGGCAAGACGATTGCTTGAGCCCAGGAGTTTGAGGTTGCTGTGAACCAGGCTGACGTCACGGCACTCTAGCCCAGGCTGTCTCAAAAAAATGAAATAAAATAAATAAAACAGTTTCCTATTACAATTGTCTCTCAGGATCCATGGGGGATTGGTTACAGGACCACCTGTGAATACCAAAATTCCTGGATGTTTACTTCCTTATATAAAATGGCATACTATTTGCATATAACCTATGCACATACTCCCGTATGTTTTAAATCATCTCTAGATTACTTATAATACCTGAAACAATGTAAATACTATGTAAATAGTTGTTAAATTGTATTGTTTAGGGAATAATGACAAAAAAAAAAGTCTGTACTTGTTCAGTACAGACACAATTTTTTTTTTCCAAATATTTTCAATCCTTGGTTGGTTGAATCTGTGGATGCAAAACCCACTTTATAGAAGGCCAGCTGTATTTTCTTTGGGAGTTTTGCAGTGATTTTTTTTTTATGGATAAGATTGGATTATAATTTTTTCTTAGAGTTACCATTAGGTCTTGGTATCCCAGCCTTGAAAAATGAGTTGGAACTCCTCTCAGGAATAGTTATTTTCCCCATGCTCGTTTTTGTATACTCTGGCATAGTTTTGTTATGTTGGGGTTATTTGTCCTTAGAATGTTTAGTAGAATTTGCATGTTAGTATTCTCTTTTTGGATAGTGACTTAATTGATTCAACTTACTTGATGATTTTAGGGTTATTTACATTTTTTAATTGAGTCTGTTTTACTAAATTATATTTATCTAGAAAAGTATAACTTTAGATTTTTTGGCAGTAAATTATATATAATCTCTTCTATGCCTTTTAAAACTTTTGGTATATTTGACTTTTTGTTCCATTTTTAATTTCTAGTAGGGAATATTTGACCTCTCATTTAATCTTGCTATAGCTTAGTCAATTTTTTTTTTTAGTTTTTTTTTTTCAAAGAACCAACTTTTGTAATTTTTGATACTCTTATCATATTTTAAAATTTTGTTTCCTTCTTTATACTTTCAGTTTATTCTTTTTAAGTTGCTTGGCTCTTCAATTTTAGCCTTCTTTTCTAATATAAACATTTAACACTATGCATTTTCTACTAAGCATCACTTTAGCTGCGTTCCACAAATATTGATATGTATATATTTCAGCATCCTTTCTTCCTTCATGGGGTCCAGATATTTTTCTTAAATATTTGGATAAGTTGGATAAAGGATTGTCATCAAGATCTATTCATTTAAGAAATATTTATTTGAACCTAGACAAAGCACTGTGCCAGGTACCACTGGTGCCACACAAATGAGTATGAATACATTCCTGAAAGAACTTCTAGCCTAGTGGTAATGTGAAAAAAATGGCTTCAGATATAACATTTAAAAATGTGTAACTTTCAGTTTAATGAAAACTGGAGTAAATGTTTATTAAATTTTAAAGGAACTCAGCTGATCATCTGTTCCCTTCGTTAAACCTAAAATAAAGGATTATTTAACATTCAACTGAAAAACTGAATATCCTCATCATGGTAAATATATATGTATGTGTGTGTATATACACATACATACACACACACACACACACACACAGCACTAAGCCTACAAACTGTGCCAGAGTAATTTTTTAATAACATGGTGTTTTTCCTAGGTGTGAAGATGCCTTAAGAAAAAATAAGAGCTTAATTGGGCCAGATCAAAAGGAGTATCAAAGAGAACTGGAGAGAAACTATCATCGCCTTAAAGAGGCCCTACAGCCACTGATAAACAGAAAGATCCCTCAGTTATATAAGGCAGTATTGCCTGTTACCTGCCACAGGTATGCTTATCTACACATGGTTTTAGATAACATATCCTCTGAAACCTAACAAATTCAACTAATATAAACCTTTTACAGGTTGAGTATCCTTAATCCAAATTGCATGGGACTGGAAGTGTTTCAGGTTTGAGATTTTGTTGGATTTTAGAATATTTGCATTTTGCTTACTGGTTGAGCATGCTCGATCTGAAACTCTAAAGTCCTCAAAGCATTTCCTTTGAGCTTTCAAAAAGTTTCTGATTTTCAAAAAGTCATTTCAGCATTCAAAAAGTTTCTGACTTTGGAGCATTTCAGATTTCATTTCCAAATTAGGGATACTTAACCCATATTACCCTTACATTAATCAGTCTACATCATAAAAGTCAGTTCTTCCTGTAACTTGAGAATCATAAAGTTATGCTTAGTACTCATACTAATCAGGACACTTAAGTCTGCCCCCTAAAGCTATTCCTTTTAAAGTCCTGTCATACTTTCTGGTATTTTAGTGGGAGAAGTCACTAGAATCTATTAGAAGCCAGGCATTCATTTCTCTCAGTCATGACAGTAAATAGTATTCACTGTGTTCTTCTAGATATGTATTAAAGCAGGTATCAAAAAGGCTTCAGTATTTTTCTCTACTTTTTAAGTGTGACAAATGGCTTCAGTATTTTTCTCTACTTTTTAAGTGTGACAAATTAGAAATGGAAATTACTTGGAATTTTCTACAACTGAATCCTAGTTCTACTTGAGCAGGTAATTTAATTTTTAGATCTCCTCTGTATATGAGATGATAGTACTTATCTTGAAGAGGTGGTTGTTGTTACCTTGAAGAGATTAAATTACATTACAGATGTAAAGTTCCTAGGACAGTGCCTGACATTTTACTTTTATCACCTGAATTTTGGAAAGGGCACAATAACTGCTAAAAGTAAACTGCCTTTTTTACATTTTTAAAACAAATTTACATACAACTGTTGAATTATGTACCAGTGATATCTTACCACCCTTTTCTTTGAAATAATAACCATAAAACAATAAAGCTATTATACTGTAATGATCTGATAAATTAATAATTGGAAGGTCATTGAAGGTGCTTACATGAAAGTAGAATGTAGATGCATGGTATACTATACTGCAGAAGAAAGTTAAACTGGCTATTTACTCACCTGGGAATTAGTCCCTGTGCTTAAGTAGTCTCATATGTTTTTACTTCTAGGCCTGTAGAAAAAAATCATTCACACATTCATTCAGAAAATGTCTACTAAGTGCCTGCTTTATGTCAGCATATAGATCATCTGAATGTCTTCCACAATCTGTAGGAACAGAGGCTAGACCAGAAGTCCTGTTTTAGATCCTTTCTCTGGCAAAACATATTTTACTTTCACCATCTTTTACTGATGTGAGATACCCTATTAGGTAGTTTCTTCTCAAAATTCCCAATGGGAAGCAACACAGTACTTCCCAACACTTGTGGTTTCCCCTTCAATCTTTTTGGATTTTTTTTCCTTCTTGCTGCCTCCATTCCCCTCCAATAGTCTTATACCCATCAGGTCAGAGATGCCAGAGTGCAAGGGTACTGGTTCCCTAAGATGGGCAGTTGCCTAATCATAGTATCAGTTCCTTCAGATCTCTCCAACTCCTTTCTGTGGAAAGGCTGTGTTCTTCCTATCTGAAGGAAACTTTTCTTTTATACCATATCCTGAGTTTTGCCGTCCTCTCTGATCTACTTTTTGGCCAACCCTCCAAGCTTTAGTTGTTAATATTTTCAGGCAGTTTTCTGGAATTTAGAAAAAACTTTTTCTTGATGAACAGTATCTAGCTTTGAAAACTGCTTATTCCCTTCTAAGAACACTTTAAGATTCAGAGCTGAATGTGATCTCTTTGTACCTGCTCTCTCCTTTCCTACTGATATTAAGCCTCATGGCTTAACCTTAATTACAGGAAGGATAAGCAAAAGAAACCAACTTAAGAAGTATTTCAAGAATATCATCCCCTTGACTTTTAACTTCAGAATTTAGAAAATTCTTATAATTTTTTTTTTTAAGTTTGCTAGTTTGGCTTAAAGGTATTAAGATAGTGGTTTTCAAAGTATGATCTACAACCCATGAGGGGAATTCCTAAGACCCTTTCATGAAGTTCCTGAAGTCAAAACTAATTTCATATTACTAGCAAATATTATTTTCCTTTTTTCACTCTCATTCCCTTGTGAGCGTATAGTGCAGTTTTCCAGAGACTACATGACATGTGATATTGTAAAAGATTAAATACATTGAATACAGAAGCAGAGATGAGAATCTAGGCCTTCTGTTGAGCCACTCTTACATTGGTGCCATTCTTCTAAAATTTCTTATTTTTAATAAGCAGTGGTATTTATAGTGACATGTAGTGATGGATTAGTGTGTAAAATAATTATTAGATCATTAAATATGAAATGTCCAATTTCAAATCAAAAGTGTAGTTATTTATATCTCAAACAAGAAGCAGTACAATTAAAGTATGCACCTAAACTATTGACACAATTTTGCTATCTTAATGATAGCTTGTTTATGCCAGCAGTGAGCAAGTGGTGTTCAAAATCACAAAAGACGTTTTCCACAGCTTGTTGAGATTGAATATTTTTCCTTGCAAGAAGTATTACAAAGTATGGAAGAAGTGTTGGTGCAAGGTCTGGTGAATACAGTGGATGGCAGAGAGTTCCCAAGTCCAGCTTCTATAGTTTGAGCAGCATTGTTTGTGCAACCATAGGTTGCAAGCATTGTCTTGCAAGAGGATTGGCCTGTCTCTGTTGACTGATCTCGGCTGCTTAATTGCAAGCATGCTCATCATTTCGTCCAACTGGTTGCAGTAAACATCCACTGTAATCGACTGACCAGGTTTCATGAAGCTGTAGTGGATAATACCAGCACTGGACCACCAAACAGACACCATTAGCTTTTTTTGATGAACATTCAGTTTTGGACTATGTTTCAGCACTTCATCGGTATCCAATCATTGTGCCAAATGCTTGGGATTGTCAAAAAGAATCCATTTTTCAACACATGTAATAATATTGTGTAGAAGTGGTTCACCTTTATGTCGTGATGGCAAAGAAAGGCAATCCTCGAGACAATTCCTCTGTTGATACTCGTTTAATTCATGTGGAACCCATCTATCCAGTTTCTTTATCTTGCCAATTTGTTTCAAATGGTCCTATATTGTTGGGATAGTAACGTCAAACCTTGCTGCTAATTCATGTGTAGGTTGAGATGGATTCGCTTCCACTACTGCTTTCTTTTTTTTTTTTTTCCCCCAGCTAAAAATTCTTTTATTAGGGAAGAAGGAGACAGGTATTGGGTGATAACCAGCAGTCTCTCCCACCACCACCCCACCTCTTTCTTTTTTAAACAGAAGCAGTCCCATGTGGCAAAAGTACCAATCCTTGGATTTGGAGACAAAATTCATAACAGGCTTCTCTGACTTTATCAGATAGTCTACATCCATATGTAGATGGAGCCAGAGACCATAACAAATCAGCACCAGAGGGAGGAAGATCCAAGCTTGATGACATGTATCAGAATGTCTACACAAGCAAATTCCTGAATTTTCACTTGAGTGAGGTGTTGGAAAAGTAGATTATTCTATTGGCCAAAGGCAGGCAGCAATATCAAAACTCCATGTGCATGCTCCAGTTGACCAAATACAATGATGCTGTCTCAGCACAACAGTAAAGAAACTTCAAAGATGGCCTGAAACCATCTTGTTAAACAACTTGTTGAGACGACTCATTCTAGATTTGTTTGGTGCTGCCTTTGCATTCAAGTCTTATTTTCCAGAAGTGCAGACACAATCCAATTGTAATTTCATCATTGTGCATCTTGGATGCTGCAGTTAGCCTCTGGCCTCTCTCTCTGATCCACAGCCATTGCCAGACCAGGCCACAGCCGCCCACCGACACCTCAGCTTCCACTTCCACTACAGCTTTCACCTCATCATTATCCAGCTTGGTCTCAGGTCACCTATGTGGCTCATTTTCAAGATTAAAATCAACGGAACGGAACTTCTCATCAATGTACTGTGTGTTTGTTAGCCACATTCTTCCCATACACTTCACTGATATTTCAAGCTATCTGCGCTACATTGGTTCCACAACGGAACTCATATTCGGAAGTAACACGAATTTTTGACTTATCCACAATTTCACAAAAATTGCTGTAAAAACAATTTTAAAGATAATCACCAGCCAAAACATGTGTTTGAAAGACTGAGGATGTACCTTCACAATAAAAATAAAACAAGAAGTGTCAAAATGTCAGAGATATCAACTGTGAAACTTAGTACTTAGGGAAATTGGATATTTCATACTTAATAACACAATAACTTTAAATTTTCTTAGTTTTAATTTCTAACATGGTAAATGTCCATATATAATCCACATAAAAGATCCCTGGGGTTCTTATGTAAAAAGGACTTAAGACAAAGTTTGAGAACCACTGGTTTAAGACTTAAAATTTAGTATTTAAAGAAACACCCACCTTTTGCCATTTAATAACCCCAAATCTTTTCCTGAAATCTGTTATCTTTTAAGTCCTTATCTTGTTTATCACAGTATCTGCAGTACCAACTGGGCAAATGAATAAATGATCAGTGGACTTGGAAAAGTGGTTACTATAATACGCTTCTAATCTACAGAGAAATTTATAAGCCAGAACATACATATATATATATATATATATTAATATAAGGCAGAGTATGTAGGATGAGCATCTAACTTGGAAGTTAATAAGAATTGGTGGCAAGACTTTCAGATAACTCTGGTAGGAAAAAGCACGTAAAACATTTTAAAGGTATATGTAAAAATTGTGTTCTTATAACTATGTCCTCTCATTTTTTTCCCCAGAGATTCCTTCAGTCGAATGAGTCTTCGCAAAATGGATCTCTAAGATAAATGCACTTGTTTTACTCATTTGAAAAGAGCCATGTGTTCAACATTGAGTGTGAAAAGAAGTTAAGATCTATTGAAAAATAAGACAGGATGGAATTCTGGAAATTATAATGTTGATTTACTCATTGAAGAATGCAGTGGCCAAAACAATATCAAATGTAGATTTGTTACAGTTTGAGAATCATGGCTATGGTTTCTAATGTTCTGGTAACATACTGTTATCTTTTTTTAAAGACATTTTAATGACTCAAAGGTACACTATACATTTACCATTATTTATACCATAGCTAATGTTAAATTTATTTACTTTAAGTTCATATTTCTTAATTTATATTACCACTTATAGATTGATTTTGGAACCATTTTAAATGTAGTAATGCTTATTTTAAAGGTACTATTAAATATGTGAATGTTTACACTAATTTTGCTGAGTGAGACTTTTAAAAATTTTCTTTACTGACAGAGGCAGAGAATAAGTTACGAGTTGATTCAAAAACTAGTTCCAAAACTAGAAAGAAAATCAAAATTGAATCATTTCATGGGCCCAAAGAAGAGCCCCAAATTAAATAAATGAATGCGTTGATAGATGAAAATAGATACTGGTAACTGGTTTATAAAGTCTTAAAACTGGATTCTAAGTTATTTTCCATTTAGATACCCAAAAAAGGAATTTTGAATGGCAGAAATAATTTTACCCGATAAAACTTTTATCTATAAATAATGATTTTTAAGTACTGGGATAGCTAATACCAGTGACACAGCTTGATTTTTATGACTCAATCTTACACCATTGATAGTAATATGAACTTCATGATTCTAGCAACTGAAATGAATGATTCCTGTGTTTCAAATTAAACAAGCCAGTCATCAGTTTTTAATGATCTAAACCAGAAAATTAGAATCTGCTTTAAAGCTATTTTACATCACCATGAAGGTAACATAGAACTAGAGTTTGAGAAGTCACATACTTTGACACTTTTGAGATTTTAGAAAACACGTGTAAAATGTAACATTAGCTGTTTAATTGAAGTTAACTAATTCATTTAGAATTATAATATGAAAAATGCAAAAAAAATTGAGAAGTAACATTTTAATTACTTGGCAAGTTTTTCCAAAACAGTAAGTATTAATGATTTCTGGAAATATTTAGACCAATGTTTTTTGTGTAGTAGTCTAGCTTATAGAATGGCATCATTTATAATTCATCTACTAACCAGTTACATGAATCACTTAAGAACTGATTAAATAGTGCCTTCACTCCATACTTGATGTGGAAAACAAGGGTTCAAAAATGTCTACTTCTCCTGAGAGCCTAGTGATGATTGATATCCCCTGCTCCAGCTTACTTTAATAATGGGTAGCATTATCTCAAATTTCTCTTATCTAATCAGTTCAAAGGCTGAATCATAAAAAAATTTTTCAGATGAATCTACGTTGGACCAAATCTGAGGGGTCAAACGGGCATATAAATTAACCTCAAAAATCGGTTTCAGGAAAGAACCAAATGAACAATAAGGAAAGGCGCAAAGTGTCAAGAATGGAAACTTTAAAAAAAGTAACATACTCTCTTCTTTGGGGATGGTTGGGGGGTGGTGAGGTAGACATAAGGGAGAGAATAAGTAACCCCTAGATTACTTCCCATTAAGGTTACATTTACGTAGGTTTGGACTGCTTTACATAAATCTCAGTATCAAGGACTCAAATTTTATACGATTCTGATTTATCATGCAATACCAGTGATTTTCTGACTTGGGTCAAAACAGAGGCTTCCTCTTAAAATGAAAACATTGGTATGATACTGAATACTTCCCAAATTCTTACATACTTCATTTTTCTTATAATGCAAACTTTCTCACATCAGGAATCTCTATTGGTTCATTGACTTTCTTTTGAGTGTTAGAAACCCAATCTCTATTCTAGACCTACTCCATCAGAAGCATGGTATGGGTAGTATTTAGGAGCTGTTTCTTTTTAAAAGTTCCATTAGTGATTCTGAAAGGGAGGAGAATCATGACTTTTATTTTGGTACCATCTTTTGGAAGAATGTAAGACATGTAAATAATTTATTAGTTGACAAGACACTCTTGGTGAAATGGGGTATAACAGTGTTATCCCAATAGCATTTATGTATTCTTTAGAGTCATTTTTAAGAAAGATTCTTAGTTCAAAGAATCTCCTTTAAGACTTCACAAGATAACTGATCATTTACCAATTTAGCATATATACCGTATTTAAAATGAGATTTTAACCAAGTTTTTCTGTGCCCAAAGCATCATTGTAAGTTTTCCAGTTTTAGATTCCATCAAGTTACGTATCTACTTTAAGAGACAACTAGATGCAACAACTTTTATTATAATCCTTTTAAGTATGACAACTTGGATGGACTAAGTACAATTTCTCCTTTGAAAAATTTTCTACCTCCACTGTCTGAAAGTATCAAGTATATTAAAGGTAATTATTCATGTTTATTATTTATATATACTTACTCTGTTTTAGAGAACTCAGATGTTATTTATGATAAAAACATGCAAGTAAAAAATTCAAACATTTGTATACATAGTTGTTAAGCAGTTTAAATTTTATTGACCTCCCAGTTTTTAAAAAAAGTTAAATTTAAGGTCATACCTCTAAGTTTGATGTACTATATACAGATCGTGCAGAATATAAGTATGAAGAGATACAAATTAGTCCATGCCCAAAAAGATTTACTAAAGTACAGAACTATCTTCATAAATACATATAAAATTCTTGTGAAGATAGACAGGGACTGTCCAGGTTTTGAGACACTTTTCAAGGTGACTCAAGGCACAAAATGTACACCATTTTGAATACACACATTCTAGACTTTGTGCCTCTGATACAGCCCATCATAGATTTGGCTTCATGACTCTTATAAAACTAATGTACTGAATGAGATTCTGCTTCTTGGGTGAAAAACCACAGGACCTATAAACATCATGTAGATAATTACTCCAAAATATGGAGAATACAAATACAAGCACTTTATTTTAAAAAGCAAACACAAAAGATTGATGTAAATCTAAAAGTGTTTAAATGCTTCCATTTTGGGTAATTCAATTAAGAAACTATACAAGTGTGTTCCCAGAAGCTAATGCATCGCTAGTCTCTACTAAGGAAAATGAATTCTAAAAATTAATATGGTTTTCAGTAATTCAAATTTCACTATTTATATAAAAACCTAGAGAGACCAATAATATCCAGTAGCTTCAAAAGATAAGCTAAAAACTTTTATGTCAACTTTACCAATGTTTGTGCAGGTCTGTTTAATATATACAGAAGGAAAATACACTGACTCTATAATTTCTTATAAAATAGCAAGTAAGGAGTAGATGTAGGAGATGTAGAAGGGGAAAGAGAATTCAAAAAGTCCTTCTCTTCAGTAACTTTCACCTCAGAATCATCAAAAAGCAGCCACTTCCCCTCATACTCCTTTAAGCTTTGCACTACATAGGAAATTCTGTTCTCAAATCCACTAATATTAATGCCTGTTTGGTCACTGGATTCCTTGTTTCTATCAGATTCATGGGTCCCATTAGTATTGTTAGTCTCAGAATTTCTATTTTCAGCAAATGCTGCGCTGGCAACCTTATCAGGATTAGATGCTTTGTTGTATAGCTCATAATCTGCTTTGCTCTTTTGTCCTCCAAGAAGTCCAACAGCTTCTACGTTTTTTTTGTTCAAAACTTTACTTGGCTGTGTACTTCCACCAACTCTAATTGACACTTCTTCATCATCATAGTTTTCAACCACACCCCTTGCTTCCTCCTCATTCAATGGTTCTGGCTTACCTATTTCACACATTTGGTCAACTACAAAATTTCCCTTATCTATTTCTAAACTGTTAAGGTCGGTGACTTTAACAGAAGCAGTGTAATGCCCACTACTAATTGTAATGCCACTATGCATCACAACTGCAAATAATCCATAGCTGTCGTTAGTTGGCTTTGTGCTCCATTCTTCTAGTGACAATTTAAGAGGTGTCAATAAAGGAGTGTTGATCTTGGAAAGTCCACCACCGTAACAATCAAACCTTTAGAAAGAAAAAAAAAAAGGTTTCCTGCAGTTCCATTTCAAATTCAAGATTTCACACCCAATGTGAAACCAAGTAACAATCTGAATGAACCCTTAATATTCATATTCATATGAATACACAAAAAAGAATATAAACAAGACCTCAACTGTGTTTATTTACTTATTTATTTTAGAGAAAGTCTCACTTTCTTGCTTGGGATAGAGTACAATGGTGTCATCATATCACACTGCAACCTCAATCTCCTGGGCTTAAGTGAGGCTCCTGCCTCAGCCTCCCAAGTAGCTGCGAGGCCACCACACCCACCTAAATTTTTAAATTATTTTTTATAGAGATGGGGTCTCGCTATATGTTGCTGAGGCTGGTCTTGAACTCCTAGCTGCAAGCAATCACACCACCTTGGCCTCCCAAAGTGCTAGGATTACAGCACCTGGCAAGACCCCAACTTTGATTAATATTTATAATATATACAAAAATATTATAAGTGCTAATATTCAGGTGTTTCTATGGAAGCTATTTAGTATTTTTCCCCTTGATTTCCCTAATTTTGTGCAGTAAGAAAACAAATGGCATTTTAAATAGAGTGAACCTGAAACCAAAATGCTTTACATTTAAGTCATTTTAATGTGAAGACTTTCTCTACCAAAATTTGGGAAAATAAGTATTGTAGCAAAGAAAAGGTCCCCTGAATAAAGAATGGACTGTATGTCATCTTCTGACATAATAAAGTATAAGAGAGCTCCGGGGACGCCCTCGTGGTAACTTCAAACAAGTCATTAATTAATGTAAACAGTAAAATCTACAATGACATTATACATGTCCAAAAAAAAAAAAAAAAAATCACAGACTATCCAAAACGTCATTAGCATTTTTCTCAAATTGTTCAAAGGTTTGACTTCCTAGCTTACCTTAAAACTAAAAAGAACTATAATTTTGCTTTTCTCCCCCCCCTTCAAAGAACAAATCTTGATGTATATAAAATTTGTTCCGTACTTTCATCAGTTCTACTGAATTTGAATTCTTAGATACAACTAGCATCTAAGAAGGAATGAATATGAAAAAATGTATAAAGAAATCATACTTAATAGTAGGATATATATTCATACCAAAAGGATTTAAATTTCATTTTTACAGGAAAACTATTAATAAGAGAACAAAACTTTTTCTAAGGCAATCTTTACAAATTACTTCATTTTAGTACTTTATGTTCCTATTATAGTATTTTGAACAAAATTTATCTTCTATAGCAGCTCATTTTCTTCATATAGTTTTTATTTACAATACTCACTCCAAGCCACTAGCAGCAAAGCACTTCAAATGAATAGTTATAACTTCAGGCATTTTGTCAAACAAAAGACTTCGTTCAGCTTCAGTATAATGATGGCAATTTTCACAGAAATATTTATCTTCTCCTACAATCCTCTCTACTGAAGCAAATTGTGAAATTGCCCATCTCAGGGTCTTCATTTCTGTTTTTGGCTCTGGAGAAACTACAAAAGAGAATCCTTTCATTCACAAATAAATCTCTCAGCCATTCAAAAAATAAACCATAAAGTTTCATGTTCTTAGCATTTAATTTTGATTGACTAATCCATTCCCAAATAACTAGAGACTTTTTTTACTTTCAGAAACTATTTTCGTAAGCTCACCCTCAACAGTATACATATCTTTTAAATATTTACATTTGGTCAGCCAAAAAATATATGTGACACAAGAGACAGCAAAAACAAGCCTAGTCTCTGTGCCACAGTGTATGACAGACAAGTTTACATTTAGTAGCCAATTTTCAGTATCTGACAGGTAAACCAGTCTCATAATTATTTCCCATGACATTTCCATACTTTTTATGGTTTGCACTAGACATTACAGTTGCTCAAATGTTGTGTGTAAAAATAACCTCAGTAGCTCTGAAAGATTCAAGTTCCCAAAAGTTAATTCATTAAAGCATTTCATTTTCCCATTCTAACACTATATCAAAAAGATGCTACAATTTTCCAAATGCTAACAATTTACAAGTGAAGGCAGATAAGCAGAAAGGTTACATTAAACACTAAAGGCCAGTTTTCTTCTATTTATACAAGCTACTATTAGACTGTGTATTGTTGAAGAAAACTATAATTATTCGATGGTCCAAACAAGATTCCAATTTTGCTTACTTTCAGAACTCTCCTCTACTTTGGAAAGCTCATCTTCTTGTACTGGCACACTGATGTCTTGAAAATCTTCCCTTCTTTCAGTTAAACTTTCACATTCCAAGCAACGAGTCCTTAACACCAGCTGACCTTGAAATAATTTTTCCACTAGCTCAAAACCAATTTGCTCTGCACCTAAAACGAAAACAGTACGTACAGGTCTATACAGATTAGCTTTTCAGTAAAGCCCAAATAATCAATTTTCCATTTAAATAAAGCATATCCTGAATAAAAGTCCCATTTTTATATCTCAGCTTATTAGCATTAAGAGGTAACTTATTCACGAAATGTAAATTCCTTGTAAAGATAGTTTTGAACACGAATTACTCTTGTGTAAAAGAAAAGCCAATTATGTCTTCTTAACTCCCTTCTCAAAGACACCTCCCTATAGAATAATCCCAAAGTATGGCATTTTTGGTAAAACCATTAACCATATCAATACTACACATATTCCACGGCAGACCTGGACAAAACTAGGCAAATATCTAATTCAAGTAGGGTATAACTAGTCATGCACTGCATAATGATGTTTCAGTTAACAGCAGACCACATATATGCCGACACTGGTCCCATCAAGATTATCATACCATATTTTTACTGTACCTGTATTTACATATCTATGTTTAGATACACAAATACCACTGTCACAACTACCTACAGTACTCAGTACAGTAATATGCTGTACAGGCTCGTAGCCTAGAAGCAATAGGCTTTACTACACACACTAAGTATAGCAGGTTATCCATCTAGGTTGTGTAAGTACACCCTCATGTTCAAACAACTAAATTGCCTAATGACACATTTCTCAGAATGTATCCCCATCATTAAGCAACGCATGACTATATTTAGTTCTCTAAAAATTTCACTAAATGCAATTTCCATCATGAGTTTATGTCAAATACTGCATAAATAAAAGGGAAAAAATAACAGTCTTGCTATTTATACTGAATTTCCTCAGTTTATACACCATAAATTAACATTACCATAATGACATTATAAGTATATGTAATACAATTATATTACATATATAACATCTACTGTATTGACATTACATATATAAGTAATACAAGTAATACAACACACACACTTCTAAGCACAGCACTTAAAACACCACAGTTCACCTTCAGGGTTAAATTTCCTTCTCTTAAAAATTTTAGCCGTACAGATTATATTGTACATGTATTAAGAAGAGAAAATTCTAATTCTGTAGCTGTTAATTCTCCTACCTACTAAAGTCTAAGAATTATACTGACCTTTGTTTATGGGCTTAACTTCATTAACATTTACAGGTTTAACATTATTTCCTGAAGATTCAAGTCCACAACCATTAACTGTGTTATCACTTTCACACTTCCCCAAGTCCTCTTCAAGATCATATTCATTTTCTTTAGATTGTCCTTTGGATCCTTGGTTTGTTGTCATTTTTCCCAGGCTACAGAATTTAGAAAGAATGCTGGGCTGCTTAGTTGCCGACTTTAACCAATTTATCTTAACTCTTGTTTTCTTTTGTGAGGGTCTTGCACTCTCATTTTCAGGTATGTACTTGGGGATTATTTTAGGAGGAATCTCTAATGGATCATCTGTAGCTTTTCTTTTTGATCTAGTTTGTCTCTGGTTCTCTTCCAGTGACTGGTGTTCCTTGGATACTTTAACTTTTTTCTTCATATTACCAAAGTCAATGTCAGTTTTTCTTTTCCCATTTCCTTTTGGAAGTTTTTCTTTATACTCTTCAAAATGCCTCATATTCTCAGTCTCCATGCCGTTAATACCACTCATTTCCTCTTTCTGATTAGGTTTTTCTTCCACCTTAGTAGATAATTCTGCCACATTCTTTACTTCTTCTTTTTTTAGAAGTTGGCATGTTTCTTGAATGTTTCCCAAAATACACTGTAATACTTCCTGTGCATCATGCTGTAGATATCCTTCATACATAGGGTTGAGTTCCCTATAAATAAAAATTTCCATTTCATCTATTCTAGTTTTGAAGGTATAATATATAAAAGAAAATCTTTCTACATAGAAATGAATTCATTTACAGGGATATCGTAAATTACTTCCTTTTTAACACATTAACTTTCATGTGAGTTGTATTTAACTCATGCTAATTTTGAGCCTGGGGCCTCATGAAGCATATGAAGACTCAATTCTCCAAAACAAATTAAATAAGTATGTCATGAGTCACATACAACTCAAGTGGTATGCAGCATACGAATTGACTCTAGTGGCTCATGAGTTCTATGTACCTCACGCACAGAAAACAAAAAATAACAAATTTTTCACTAAATTACAAAGGATTGTTTTGTTTTTGAAGTTTTTATTCTATTTTCGTAATAAAACACTGTGCACAGAAAAAAATGTTTTTTTCTAGTGTGGCAGTCAATGTGTTAAAATCTGAAGACATTTATTCAGCTACAAATTTGAAATTTGTTACCTGTGACTACAAAAAAAATTTTTCCCTATTTTTATCACAATACTTTAATCTTCTTCTCAATGTATTAATAATAGTGTTTCCCATATACCAGGTTATACTGAAAATGCATTTTATATGTATACATAATCTTCATAATAATTATACCTATGAGGTACAATTATTACCACTATTGACTGATAAGGGAACTAAAGCAGAGAGGTTAGGTAACTTGCCCAGGGTCATAGAACTAGTTAGGATGCAAAGCCAAGGTTCAAACCTGCTCTTGGCCACTATGCTACAATGCCTCTTAACAAAAGTGTAGCAGTGTATTGCACC
Organism: Eulemur rufifrons; assembly: GCF_041146395.1. Taxonomy (NCBI): domain Eukaryota; kingdom Metazoa; phylum Chordata; class Mammalia; order Primates; family Lemuridae; genus Eulemur; species Eulemur rufifrons. The sequence goes on along the minus strand of NC_090990.1, from coordinate 47,192,985 downwards.
TAGTTCTACTTCTAAAATAAATGATTAAATGACTGTTTTAATAACTTACCCTATAATTTTTTTTGAGACAGTGTCTCACTGTATCACCATGGGTAGAATGCAGTAGCATCATCATAGTCCACAGCAACCTCAAACTCCTGGGCTCAAGCAATCCCCTTGCCTCAGTCTCCCAAGTAGCTGAGACTACAGGCGCACGCCATACTGGGCTAACTTTTCTATTTTTAGTAGAAACAGGGTCTCACTCTTACTCAGGCTGGTCTCAAACTCCTGAGCTCAAGCAATCCTATCGCCTCGGCCTCCCAGAGTGGTAGGATAACGGGCATGAGCCACCTCACCCAGCCCCCCTATAATTTTTTTGAATAAGGCTATTTTATATAGAGAATAAACTTTCATTTTTTAAGAGAATGGCACAAAGCAATCTAATTCAATTAACTAGTAGTTCTCTACCAAGCACATATAACAAAAATAGAATATCTGGAGTTTGTAGTGCTTACACCTATTGTATTTTGAATATAGTCCTAAAATTCCTAATCTGAAATCCTTAAGACCACACATGTTTGGGAATTCAGAAATTTGCAGATTCAAAAAGATGGTATGGCATAAAAGTAAAATATATATCACAAACATGATATGGGGCAGTACCCTATAATTAAATACATTACTACTTCTATAGAAAAATGTATGAATATTTAAAGATAAATATAAATAAAGACAGTAAGAAGCCTCATATAAATTCAGATCCAATGAATTTAGCACCAAATTTATGAAAAAATTTCCAGTTTTCAGAGCTTCTAGGTTATAAAGGACTATGGACCTGGAGTTTCCATTTTCCTTGCTCTTTATTCCTATTTGTTCACATAGCACTACTCTCCAAAGACAGAAGCAAGTAGCTAAATTAGAATCCTAAAATTATAGTATAGGCTATACCTGAGTGTGTTAAGCAGTCGCCTTGGCTGAGTAGCAAGCTCATCAGTATATTTCTCTGGATTTAAGAGAAAACTAGCCTGAAGCTGTTCAACTGAAATGATTAAGGACTGTAAACTGCATATCAGTTCATAACTTGCCAAAGAATCTTCTTTACAATTTCCCTGTCAAGAAAGAAACACACAAACCAGTATTTTCATTTATGAACAAATTAAGTACCTCCCCCCTTTCTTGTCTTTGTCTCACTACACAATTCTAGCTTTTCTAAATTTCATTATAGCATTAACTTTGTGGGGTGTACAAATAAACTTTTTTAATTTTGAGAGGATTTTTTAGTTACTATTTATGTCATCCATGACAATGGTTTTCAAGTTATGAAAGTCAAAGGTTTCTATAATAACAATATATTTACTTATATTTTAAAAGTCAACTTGAAAACAATGGATAAATGTTTCATGGGTATGACACATTGTGATTGTAGTATACAAATGACAAAAGTTTGGTAAACAGTTTAGAGGACTAGAGGAATCACTCTGTAAAGGGGATAATCTAGTTATCTAGCCTTGCAAGAGTGAAAAATAATTGCCTTCCTGACAATATAAAGTACTGAGAAATTCAATTTTCAGTTATAGTTTGTTAACAAAGAAATCATCTTTATCAGCCTCCCCCAAATCCTCTTGTGTATCTATTACTTTTTCACTTCTAAATAAGTGAATTCCCCTTTATTTTTGCTTTTTACATTATTTCTGTTCTTTTATTTATTTTACCTTATCTTTTTGATTGGTATCATCCTTTAGAGCTTCTTTCTTCCTTGAAATAATATTAAATAAGTGCTTCACTCCAGATTTAAAACCAGGACAAAAATATAATACCTATAAAAAGTAAGACTGTTTACTGAACAATATACATAAAATCATTAAAACAGTGTCATACTTTTTGTAGAGCACTTTTAATATGCATTACCTAACATTTGAGATTAAGCTTTGTGTCAAAACTTGTTCTCTACCTCATCAGTAGAATCCCACTGTCTTCCCTCATTGGCACAAAGCACTGGGCTTGGGCAGATATTGCTAAGACATTAAGGTCAAGGACATACAACATAACACCAATATAGCTCCAAGGGGTATAGCATGATAGCACCAGGAATCAGGCAGAGAAATTAAAGGTTTGGCATCTTCCACTTAACCAAGGTCTACTCAATTTTGCTATCCCATCTTCATTTAGCATATCACTTCCTGTTACCCCAAAGGAACTTTAATAACATGCAACTTAGAACCAGTATCATTATTTTAGTCTATTCTGTTTTATTTACAATCAAAAGGCAAAGATAGTATATGGACAATTAAAGTCTTCCAGTAACCTGAAATACTCAGAAACATTAAATGTCATATCATTCTTTGCCTACTAAAGTTCTAGCAAAATTGTCAATTTACCTGAAGTATGCTATTAAGATAACAAGTATTGCCAAGATTATTCAGTCCCACAAATGGTAACAAGTTTTCTCTCTTCTCACAGTTTATAGGTGAAGACTGTGCTGCAGGAACAACTTGATCACTATTAAATATAGAGGGAAGAAAAGTATAATTAAGTAGCACGTTAAAGAAACAAAGTGGAAATATTACTTCTTTAGATTTAGCCTTTTCCCAAAAGTTGTATGATCTGAAAGTATATGGATCTTACTCAGATGACAGTTAAAGAGAAGAAATCTGTACAAGCTCAAAAATTGCTATATGCCCAGAATGTAAGTTTTAAAAGCATTTAGAAATATTACACTTAACAAGCCTAAAATAATTCCTTTAAAAGGATGTTAATCCCATTTTGCAGAGTAGAAAATTGAGGAACTGGTACTGTGCTTTGTTTCACGTACTTTGACATTTTAATCAAGTAGTTTAACTCTGAATAAAAACCTGGGAATGACCTGACCATAATATTTGGGAGAGGCTATACCAAGTAAAATTCTATTAATAAAGATTAAGGGGCCGGGCGCGGTGGCTCACGCCTGTAATCCTAGCACTCTGGGAGGCCGAGGTGGGCGGATCGTTTGAGCTCAGGAGTTCGAGACCAGCCTGAGCAAGAGCGAGACCCCATCTCTACTAAAATAGAAAGAACTTATATGGACAGCTAAAAAATATATATAGAAAAAATTAGCTGGGCATGGTGGTGCATGCCTGTAGTCCCAGCTACTCGGGAGGCTGAGACAGGAGGATCCCTTGAGCTCAGGAGTTTGAGGTTGCTGTGAGCTAGGCTGACGCCACAGCACTCACTCTAGCCTGGGCAACAGAGTGAGACTCTGTCTCAAAAAAAAAAAAAAAAAAAAAAAAAAAAAAGATTAAGAGGAAAGAAGTCAGTCTATGAAGAGAATTATACAGCTATAAAGTCTATGAAGAGAATTATATAGGCTGTCCCTCACTTAAAAATAAAGTGTTCAAGTTTATCATTCTTTGACTTCTTTAACAGTAAAAGTAGGTTTTCCCGGTTTTTTATTTTAATAACCACGCTAGCTATTATTACTCCAGCATCTCAAAGCATTTATAAGCATGAATGCTGATAAACAAAAGGTTCACTCACAATCTCCTTGACTGATTATTGGCATATATTAGGAAATTACACATGGAACCAATCCACTTTAGTCATTCAGCAGAGTGCCTATTTGTTAAACAGAGAAATACTATAGACTTGAGCTACAGCTGCCACTGGTGGAATAAAGTATTCCATTTTGTTCTGATTTCAGTCACTAAAAATAATTTGCATCAAAAGCATTTAAGTTTACTTTAAGTAAAATTTGAAATTATATGCCTCCAACAGGTATGACTAGTTACAACTACATACCTACATGACTACATGAGTTTAAATATCTCATAACTGGCAAGTCGTCTGAACCAAAAAAAAAAATCACCTCTTTTACCCTTATATAAATATGTTGCTCCAGAAATAACCAAATTTAAACCCTAAAAGATAATTTTAGTCAATAAATATTCCTCCAAATTAGTCTAAATGGCTGAGCATAATAAACATTATGGATGTGATCCCTATGGGGAACCCCCAGTTTTCCTCTGTTCCTATTATATCCTGCTAGACTTAGTAAACTGAAGTGTACTTTTTTGTCTCTGCGGACTATCAGGTCAGACTGGAGGTATCAATCCAAGTTCACTACCACTTCATTGATGTGGAATAAAAAAAAGTACAGAAATCAGATACATACATTTCAGATCCTCTATATTCAGAAGCTTTTTCTTCATTTTCTTGAGAATCTGTGAAATCCAAGGCTCTCTTAGTTTCCTTTTTCTGAAAAAACTTTAAGGAAAGTCTATTTTTCTTAGATGGACTACCTTTTGAAAGTCCATTATTTTCACTAGGTATGACACCAGGCATTTTCTCTTCAAATCCCAAGGAGTTGGCAAGAATTTACAGAGGGAAGTTGTAATCATCAATTATTTCTGTTAATCACAGAAAAGGTTTCATTAGTTTTCAGTTGTCAGTAACAAAGCGTCAATTTTGAAAACGAACCAAAGGAATGGTACAAATGAGAACTTCATATTTGAAAACCTAATGCCTGGCAATAGATACTTTATTGCTTAAATGAAGGAGTTTGCCACAATGACCTTGACTTTGTTAAAGAACAAAAAAATACAAGATAATGAACTTTTACCAGCCTGCTACAGATTAAGGGCCACATCACAAAGTACCCCATTTAGTAGCCCCATGGTAAAGTAGCATAATTAAAGAGTAAAAACTTAATTTTTCATTGTAACTTAATTCATTCAGAAAATATTGATGAAGCAGCTACCATCTTTAATTCTAAAGTAGGAGGCAGGAAACAGAGGGATCAATGGAAAATCACAGTGCTGAACATTAATGAGTCTTCCCTTCCAAAGCCTTTTTCTATTTACCATGAATATATGAAATAAAGTCTCTACTTATTTAAGGTATAATTTGTGTACAAGAAAAGGCGTAGATCTGGTGTTCAGTTATACCTAAAAATCTGAGTGACAGATAATAAAACACATGCAAAGATGGGACACTAGAAAATACATTATTCTACTAGTTTTCCAAATTTTTGTTAAACTATAAATTTCAAAAATACTGCTTTGAGTAGGAAACAAGATGATTTGGTTTGCCTTTTGCAACCTTGTTACCCTGTTTTAAAGGAAAGCTTTCAGATGAAACAAAAAATATGGCAACTTTTGTAGAAGTTATTTTATACATCAGTCCTGTTTTTCATTAGGACATCTGGGAAAAAATTATCTTAGAGCCGAAAACCTGAGCAGTGAGTTTCAAATGTAGATAGAGAGTATTAAGATGAACTACACAAAATTTACTCAGATTCCACCCTTAATAAGCATTTCACTAGGCTGACTCCAATCCAAGAATTCACAACACTGAACTCAGCAGTGAAACCATTTTTGAGACTCAATTCAGGAAGAAGTGGAAAATTGATTAATTTCCCCATTGTCTCCAACAGATAGAAACTGGAGCTCAACTGACAAGAGTTAACCGGACTTTTAATAAAAGGAAAAGATAATTAAGCAGCTGAAATAGCGAATTGTCTCCTTAATTAAAAAAACCAAACCTCCTGGCCCCCTCAAAATTAAATGTTACATCAAATATTTAACATTACTGAGAATGTAACATTTTGCCAGGTGCCGTTATCCGATGCTGTATCATTTCTTGCCCCTGGCTTTCCTTATAATTTGGGGTTTGTTGCATCAAAAATATTTCTCCTCTAACTATAAATCAAATTTCGCAGAACACAAATCGAACATTAACGTTCTTGAACAAATGACAGCGTGAACACTTAGTCCCATTAGTTTTAAATTATACCCTTTATAAGATGACATAACTCAATTCCTACTTTTCAAGAAAAATGCAAAATAATTCAGGACAAAATCTTCGCCAAAGGTTTAAGACACGTGGCGTTCCAAATACTCTGGAAAAACTATAAGTGAAAGAAAATGCGCGGTAAAATTTCGCAATACCGACACAGGACAACTATGTGAAAACATTTCTTCTTCCCCCTGCACCACTATCCTGCACCACTCTAGGGAACGGAAAAAGATGAGCAAAGATTGGGTTGCCGAGCGCAGCGGGGGGCTGGTCGGTGGCGTCTTTGGCCCTCACCACCGCCCCTGGCCCCCTCGTCCGTGGAGTTGGCCTATTTACGCCCAGCCAGCACCTGCCTTCTCGAGTCCCCAGCAGCGGCAAGAGGGTGCGCCCCGCCCAGGGTGCACAGGGCTCCTGCTAGCAGGTCTGCAAGGGTGCAGGACCCACCAAAACGGTCCTGGGGTCTTGCCGGCAGCCTCACTCGGGCGCCGGCCGAACTTGTCCCTGCGCCCGGGCGCCGGCCCCTCCTCTCCGGGCCCTCTTACCTGGTCATGGCCCAAAGCGAGGTCCGCGGCGGTGACGCCGACTAGTCCAACCGGAAAGAGTGTGGGTGCGACAGGTGAGTCCCTGCCCCGATCCCGCCAGGTCCCCGACCCAAGGAAAAGCTGGTCGGATCGCCCTCCCCGCGGGGGAGTGACCATCCGCTCACAAGAGCGGGAACCCGGCCGCCGCTCGGTCCTGCTTTGCGCCGGCACCCACTACATTCCCGGAGCGGTGCCCGTCTGCGCCCGCCCCGGGATGGCAAGGAGCGCAACAAGCAGTGGTCCCGCCCGCGGAGCGCCTCAACCGCTAGGGTCTCTCCCACTCCACAACCGAGGAGAACTTGGCGCGTTTTCCTAAGTCTCAGGACCCCTGTGTTTTAGCCTCCGCCCGCGCCAGCGCTGCGATTGAAGGTGGCGTCCTTTGAAAATGCCAGTTCTGGTCTCCACGCTGCAGAGAGACGACAGGCAAGAGCCGCCTCGCGACCGCCACTCGCCCCTGGCACGCACGGGCTCCGGAGTCAGCTGGAACGGTAGTTTCCCCAAGATCCTAACGGGTTCTACAGTTTCAAACAGCGCAGGCACCGTCACGGGCAGCTCGCGCGGGTCCTCACTGAGGGCGCGCGCTAGCGGCTGGAGGCCTGGCTGGCGGGCTCGAGCCTCACACCCTTTTTTTTAACCATTCGTGCGCGCGAGTTAAGGGAAAAGCGTACGGGTCGGGAGACGGGACAGAGAGAAGATGGGACGGCCCCGTCCTCGAGGAGCCTAAACCCACCAATCCATGAAGAACAATTCCCAAAACCTTGCTCCCCCCCACCCCACCCCCAGGAAAAGCCAATCAGAAGTACCTCGACGAAAGCCAATTAGAGGGGCAGAGAAGGAAGGCCAGCCAATACCAAAGAAGAAGAAAGGAGAGCTCCAGCCAATCATTTTTGGACATACAGAGTGTTCCTCAGGAGCGGTTCCCCTCCTTCGGCTCTCATTGGCGCTCGAGTGCGCGCTTTCGCTGCCGACTGTTAAAATGTTGTTTTGCGTTTTGTCAATCCTCGACGGTGGGACGCCAGCGAGGGTGCGGTTTCCGGAGAGAGGCCCTCCCAACCGCCCCGCCTCCCTTTCTTGCGTACGCACTCGGGCGGGGTTGCTCGGGAGACCGGTGTCGGAAAATGGCTAAGCCGCTTGCTCGCTGCTGCGCGCCTGGCCTTTCTGTTCGGAATCGCTGCTTCACGGGCCCTAGGGCCAGCCAATAAGAACAAGCGCTGCCGTGGATAACGATAAATTCTCAGCCGAGTAGCGTAGAGCTCAGGCCCATTCCTCGGCCCCTCCTTGCCTCGTTTTCTCCTGTTTTTCTGCTCCCCTTCTCGGCTACACAAGGACACAGCGTCTTAAGGCCCAGCTCGGCTGCGGGAGCTGCCAAGGGGTCCGGCTCGAGTCCTGCTGAAGGGCTCAAAAGCGGCAGGCAGGCGTCATCTGGTTTTTGCTTCCTTTTGTATTTGTGTGCCTGCCTTTGCGAGGTGTCTTCACAGCTCAAGTGTTGCAGCTGAGCAGGATAAAGTCAATCCAAATCCATTTAATCAAGTATCTTTTAAGCTCCTATGTGTCAGGCGGTTTTCAAGGCGCTAGGAATACAATGTAAATGAAATACATTCCCTGTTCTAAAGGAGCTTTACACTCCAGAGAGGGAGACGTAAGTGAAACTAAAATGATACAAAATAATGTAAGTGATAGGGAAAGGAGATAAACAGTGTGCTGTTTTAGATACAGTAATCTGTAAGGACCTCTTTGAGTTGACATTTGAGCAAAGAGCTGAATGAAAGCGGAACGAGCCTTGGAGGAATCAGGGAAGAATGGTCCTGGCAGAGAAAACTGCAAATTACAAACATCCTGAAGCTTAATGTGCTTGGTGTTTTGGAAAGAAGCAAGGAGGCCTGGGTGCTTAAAGGGTACTGAATACTTGGAAGTGTTGATCAAATAGACTCTAGATTAGTTTTTCAGCAATGAGTCCCAAAGTTTTCACAAAACCAGGCCACCAGGGGAGCAATGACTCTTCTGTGACCAAGAAATATCTCTGAACCACATTGCTGCTGGCATACCTAGGAAACCACCATCAGAGAGCTGCTCATGCTTTGCCGACTCTAGAACTACACTGTAGCCGCTATGATCTGCAGCAGCACAGTGCATGTCCTAGAGCATACCTGTCAAAACCCACAGAACTAGTGGCTGGACACTGAGACATCCACTAATGCTATTTCAGAAAAATCAAACACCTTTACAACCGTGCTTGGCAACAGCAATAGCAGGAGCCAGTGGATGCAAATCAGGCTTGGTGTATATCTGGCAATATAATTCATGCAAAAATTTAGTATGCTTCTGATCCTTTTGCTTTCAGTCAGTTCTATGCAGGAGAAATTACAGTTCTATAGTTCTTGCCTAGATATATTATAGTTTTTAAGCCTGGAAACTCTTATTTCCTGGCTTCTGTGCACTGCCCAGCATCTCCAATCTTGGCGACAGCTGACTTAGGGGCATCTGAAACAATGGGGCTTAATAGGTTGATGGCATTCTTAATCCCATATTTGTCAGCCTTGTCCCAGGCATATTTCCTTCTGAGGCTTCACATGCACTGTTTCTATGTACAGTTGTCCCCTGGTATCCATGCGGATTGGTTCCAGAACCCTCACAGATATCAAAATACATGGATGCTCTGGTCCCTTATATATAATGAAATGGTGTAGTATTTGCATATAACCCAAGCACATCTTCCTGTAAACTTTAAATCATCTCTAGATTACTTATAATACCTAATACAATGCCTACATATCACTTCATTGACCTGGATTCAGCACTCAGCATGTGGCAAATTCAAGTCTCGCTTTTGGGAACTTTGTGGAATTTTTTTCCGTAACTTTTTTTTTTTTTTTTTTTTTTTTTGAGACAGAGTCTCACTCTGTTGCCCAGGCTAGAGTGCCATGGTGTCAGCCTAGCTCACAGCAACCTCAAAATCCTGGGCTCAAGCAATCCTTCTGCCTTAGCCTCCCGAGTAGCTGAGACTACAGGCATGTGCCACCATGCCCAGCTAATTTTTTCTATATATTTGTTTAGTTGGCCAGATAATTTCTTTCTATTTTTTAGTAGAGACGGGGTCTCGCTCTTGCTCAGGCTGGTCTCAAACTCTTGACCTTGAGCAATCCACCCACCTCGGCCTTCCAGATTGTTAGGATTATAGGCGTGAGCCACCGCGCCCGGCCTGGATAAGTTCTTTCTATTTTTTTAGTAGAGACAGCGTTTCGCTCTTGCTCAGGCTAGTCTTGAACTCCTGAGCTCAAACGATCCACCCTCCTCGGCTTCCCAGAGTGCTAGGATTACAGGCGTGAGCCACCGCACCCGGCCCTGTAACATTTTTCATCCATTATTGGTTGAATCCATGAATGCAGAACCCATGGATATGGAGGGCCAACTGTACTTCACTTTGAAGGTATAGAAACAATTGCTTTTTTCAGTCCTTTCGGGCTCCAAATTATGGGACTTTTAATCTACTTGGGTTACAGACAGAATTTCTGCCTTAGCAAAACTGTATTCCTTTCCATTTCTACTTGCAAATTGGCTAGTTCTGGCCTGAATTAATCTGTCATAGAACTTTGTTAAAAATATCAGGAAAAAGCCAGCAAATACCAAGTTTATAAATGTTTCCAGTCATTTCCCTTCATGCCACAACTTTGGTTGGCATGGGATCTGTCTTCTAAAGCTAGCAATCGATTTACCAGATGTCTTGTAGCTGGACAGCAAGGGTCACCAGTTTTCCATCTTGCAATATCTAAGTCTTTACCAACCACTGCCCATATGTTTGTGGTAAAGCAATACCACATTTCTTTTAAGGTTATGTGTAGCATGAATTTACAGGAACCAAATTCTACATCAGGTAGGAATAGGCTTATCTATGAATAACAGAATATTTCTTAAGTGACTTTAGCCAAGATGAACATTTATTTCTTTATCATATAAACAGAGTGCAGAGGTAGGCAATCTTGATTAGTATGGTGATTCCATGACCATCAGAGACCTAAGAATTTCCTCCATTCTCAACATGTGGCTTCTACCTTATGATGTTGTATGGCTACTTGAGCTCCAGCCATTTTGTCTACATTCCAATAAGCAGGAAAGGAAAAAGGACAAAGATGATTATGCCTCCTCCACCTTTAATGATATTTCCTGGAAGCTATGCACACCATTCCTACATACAACTTATTGGCTAGAACTTACTCATTTGACCACAACTTTATTCTGGGTGATCATACCCCCAATGAAAAATCAGGGGTCATACTATTAAGGATAGAGTGGATATTAGAGGACAAATAGTATTCTTTGTTACACTTCTCCTTACCAGGTTAAAAAAAAATCCACAGCTGGTGAAAATTCCCACAGAAGATGAAAAATGGAGTAAGTACAGTATAACTTTTGGTTTCTTAAAAAGAGAATTACTGGATATCTGCCCCTTGTGGTAGATATGGAGGTGCGCTGCCCAGATCCCCCTTCAAGGAAGGACTTGCTCGCAAGCTGCAGGGAGTACCTCCAGTTGTCACCTCTATCAGGGTCTGTTTCAGCTGCAAACAGCGGCTTTGCCCAAGGTCATGCCCTTTCCTTGCTTAAACTAGGTGATTAAGCATGCTAGAATATAAAGGCTCGGCCAGTATAGCCCACCCCTGGACACCTCTGATGGGCAATATTCACTTCAGAACTCTGAGCCAGGTTGGCCAAAGCTTTGTTGGACCTGTACTGGACTTTGACTTCTTCCTCTTCCCAGTCCTGCTTCCTCTCTCCTTTCACATCTTGTACCTCAGCTCTGTCTCGGCATCTTGCAAGAACACTACCTGCAAGAGTTGGTGCCAGTATTGGCTGGAGAGAGCAGGCAGTAAGTGGGTTCTGGGAACTGAATGTGGACTACTCCAATGGTGGTAGGCAAAGCATCAGCTCCTGGCACAAGGTGATGGCCCAATTAGGATGAGGTATCAGGTGATAGGGAATGCATCGGCATGTGTGATGTATCAGGCAGTAGAGATATATGGTGGAAGTAGTAGCTATAAGGATAACAAAATTGGGTGGCTATTGCTAAAATAATGAACAGCTGAGGGTGGGCAATAAGCAACTGAAGGCCAGGTGTGAAAACCAGAGCACCTCTTTTTTGCACACAAAGAAACTCTCTTCTGCAGGGAAGGGGTGGAGAAAGCTGAACACCAAGACTGGAACTTTAGAGTGGCTGAAATTAAAAGGTGGTTAAATGCTCAAAACAGGTTTTTGTGGCAAAGTAAGGGCCATGGTTGAGAAAACCAGCACCCTGACACATGGAAGAGATCTGAGTACTGCTTCTGAAAATTTTGATTCTCCAGGCTCGTCTGGTGCCTACCTTGTGGCTCACTCCTCCTTACTAATAGCTATCCCTTTCCCATGCTAGAAGACATTGCAGAGGCTTCTACTTGGAAGGCAACATGTTCTCCCCTCCCCCATGACCCCCACCTCTCAGCTAGTCTTCTGGCCAGTAGGCCTATAATTAGGGTTAACTCATAGCATAACCTAGTTAGGAGGGTGCTCTACCCGATGATGGAGGTAAAGGACTATTCCCCCCAAAAAGATGTAAAACCTAGTCAGTATGTACCATTAGGAGCTTGGGGAATGTGAATGGGACTGGATTCAGAGGATGCTTGATCAAGGGGGCCAGACCATAAAATTGGATAGGGAAAATAATATTGAATTGTAAGTATTCTCCCAAAATACAGGATTTAACATCCTGGCAAGGAGCCCCCAAGAGGTGATGTGAATTCACTACTACGGTGTCTTCTAGAAGCATGGAAAAAACAATGACTCACAGAATGAAACTGAAATGCCGGAAGTGCTAAGGCAGGCAGGTAGGACAAAAAGGGATTTAAAAGGCTTAGGGAAGTAGGTGTGCTAGAATGGATATATTATGTACAGCTGGAAGGTTATGATCATTATGTTTTTAGGGAAGGCCCAGGGGACATGCCATTTGCCAAGGCCACAAGGAATGCACTGATGCAAAGGACATGCACATCACTAAAAAGTGCAGTGGTGGCTCTCTGCAAGCCATGGCTGATGGTAGCAGAGGACTCCCAGACCTTGATAACAGACTCACTGATAACAGTGGGGATGGTAAGATCCCAAAACAATGGAGGCAAAGTGGCAGTGTTTAATTACCAGAAACCAGGGGTCACAGTTATTATAATGACCTATTAAGGGGGCCATGGCGAGGCATGGTGGCTTACACCTGTAATCCTAGCACTCCCAGGTGAGAGGATTGCTTGAGGCCAGGAAGAGACCGATCTGAGCAAGAGCAAGACCCTGTCTCTACAAAAAAATAGAAATAATTAGCTGGACCTAGTGGCCCACACCTATAGGCCCAGCTACTCGGGAGGCTGAGATGGAAGACTCACTTGAGCCTAGGAGTTTGAGGTGGCAGCGAGCTGTGGTGATGCCACTGCACTCTAGCCAGGGCTACAGAGTGAGACCCTGTCTCAAAAAAAGTTGGGGGGCCTGACCCACACACAGTTACAGAAATGTTTACTAGAACGTGGTATCCTTAGGGGCAAAATACATAGGTAACCAACAAAGTCCAATTAGTTTGTACCAGCAAAAAAAAAAAAAAAAAAAAGGATAGACTACCAGGATACTAAGGACTGTTACCCAATAAAATCGTAATTCCTTAGTTTCCAGACCTGAGCCAGTTTGTAGACCTGAAACCCACTGACTGGACAGGTCCACAGGAGGAAGGACCCTGCTACACCTCAGCAAGTATAAATGGTAATGATTTCTCCAGTCCTTCCCCAAAGGGATCTTTGGCCATTTACTTGGGTAACAGTACCCTGGGGAAATGGACATACCCAGACATTCCAAGGATTGTGAGACACAGAGTCTGAATTGACATTGATATCCAGAGACCTCCTGTTATTATGTAGGCACAAAGAGGCCAGTTAATAAATGGAGTCATGGTAAGATCCAGCTCTGAGTGAGTTGACTGGGTCCGTTATCCCATCCATTGGTCATTTCCTCACTCTCCAAATGCATAAAGGGGTTGACCCATTTGGCAGTTGTGGCAAACTCATTAAGACCTTTACCTGTAGGGTAAAAGCTATCATGGTGGAGAAGGCCAAGTGGAAGCCTTTGAAATTGCCTCCCCTCCACGGCCAAACATGGCACAGTATCTTAGTTCAGAAGTGTCCTTTGAATAACAAAATACCATAGACTGGGAGGCATAAACAACCGACATTTATTTCTCATAGTTCTGGAGGTTGAGGAGTCCAAGATCATGGTGCCAGCAGATTCAGTTTCCGGTGAGGGCTCTTTCTAACTTGCAGACAACCATCTTCTTTTTGTGTCCTCACATGGCCTTTTCTCAGTGTGAGTGCATGGAGAGAGAACTCTAGTGTCTCTTCCTCTTCTTAGAAGAAGGCTAATCCCATCATAGAGGTACTACCCTCATGACCTCATCTGCTATAGACTGAATGTTTGTGTCCCCCAAAATTCATATTGAAACTTAATCATCAATGTGATGGTATTTGGAGGTCCAGTCTTTGGGAGATGACTAGGAATGGGACTAGTACCCTTATAAAAGAGACCCCAGAGAGTGCCCCTGACCCTTCCCCCATGTGAAGATCCAACAAGAAGACAGCTGTCTTTGAACCAGGAAGTGGGCCCTCACCAGATACAGAATCTATTGGTGCCTTGATCTTAGATGTCCCAGCCTCTAGAACCAAGACAAACACGTTTCTGTTGTTTATCAGCTACCTAGCCTATGGTATTCTGTTATAGCAGCACAATGGACTAAGACATCATCTAAACCTAATTACCTCCCAGAGAGCCCCACCTCCAAATACCATCACAATGTATGAATTTGGGAGGAACACATAGCAAATACACACAGGAAATCAAACAATACTGTATCTCAGAAGAGGATGGTAGGAATTAGTGCCTTTATGATTCTAGAGGAAACAGAGGTACTGATTACCATCATATCTCCATTTAACTCACCATCTGGCCCTGTAAAAAATAGATGGACCCTGAAGGATGACAGTAGATTACTGCAAGCTCAACCCATTAGTAGGCCTGATTGCAGCTGCCATACCAGATGTGGTATATTTGGTAGAGTAGATTAATGCAGCCGCAGGTATTTGGTATGCATCATTGATTTTAGTGAATGCATTCTTTTCTATTCCAATCATAAGAAAGGATCAGAAACAGTTGGCATTCCATGAAGCAGACAAAAGCGGACATTAACAGTTTGGCCCCAGGGCTATGATAACAACACTTCTGCCCTCTGTCATAAAATAGCCTGAAGAAATCTGGACCTTCTGGACATCTTGCAGAGCACCACATTGATCTGCCCACCACATCAGTGACATCTGCTTGATTCGGCAGGAGGAGCAAATTATAGTATAAATGTTTCAGGAGAATTAAAGGACTGGAAGTATACATGTACAGTGGAGGTACAGAGGAGTATGCAAAAGAAAGCTAAACTCTCATTTTCCATATTGGGAAGTCAACAGACACTGGTAGCTAAAAATTCAAGAAGAAGAACTATAAACATCTTATTTATTTTTAAAGGCTAGTCAAGTGAAGCAGTGGGAGTGGAGAAGGAACAAAGGAATCTGTAACCTGTTGTGATTTAGTTGTAAACACCACTGCACTCGACCAGCCAAACATCTTATTTAGAAATGTAAAGGTAAATACCGAAGAATCAGTAAAAAGTTGAAAGCGGTTGTGGTGGAGAATGGGAAGTCTTGTTGGAATCACTTAACTCTTTAAATCATGTACATGTATAACTTTGAAAAAGGCAAAAAAAATTTTAAAAAGCACTGTAAATGAATTGTCTTTTCATTTCATCCCTTGGGAAAGGTCACAACAAACGGGCTCAATGGGAGTAGGATAATTTTGGATGAGGGTGACAATTCTTCTCACGCTTTAGGTGTAAGTTAAATGAAGGCTCAGTGTGTGAGCCCTTGGACTTCATCCAGCATTTTTAGTAAACCATCCTTTTAACAACTGGTGAAACCACGATCGAGTAATTAAATTTAAACAAAAAGGATTATTTTCACAAATGAAAGTCTGTTTAAAAGGTAAAATCCACTTGGCTTCAGGATTTTAAATTCTGTTTTAATCTGAAGCCCCAGGGGCAGGCGGGAAGACCTCTCATGCCTGTGAAAGGAATGCCTTGCCCCACTTCCTTAGTGTTTGGTAACAATTTAGTGCACGAATGTCCGGTAAGTGGGCGGGTGCTGGGGGGCAGCAAGAAGTTTCATGAGCCTATTTATATTTCACAGGAAGAGAGTTTTGTCTTTCTCATGCCATTAACGTTCTCTCATCCTTTGTATGTTTAACCCATCCTGAAAAGAGACCTACAATTAAACTTCAACAATATTTTTTCTTCTCTGAATAAAATTTACTTTAATAAAGTACTAGGTATTTGAAGAGTGAATGAATTCTTATTTTCTTTTGGGTATCATTATGGACTCATGAATTTTTACAATCTTAACTTGTTTAATTAAGCATAATTTTTTATTTCATTTCTGAAGCAAAAAAATGGTCACAATTTAACTTGTGAGAACCTTTTTTCAACTAGTTTCTGGATCCTGCCAGCATTTGGAAAACATCCTTACCTTCTGGCAAATTTCAGGTCCATCTTTAAAAATATTTTCTAACTGGAATATACCATACAATATATTGTTTTACCATATTATATGTTTAAATCACAATGTTATTAAAAGTTCATAAGCCTTAATTTTAAAAAATAAATCTTATTTAAGCATGTCATACTGTGTTATTCATCATATATTACTTTACCATTTCATTTTGGACTTTGAGAAGAGCTGATGTTTTTCAATTAGACAAGTATACGGTGGATGCTAACATATGGATCATGTGATGGTTATGGTGTATTTTTCCTTCTTTAAATCCAAATATCTTGGAATTAGATTTTGTGGAGGCCTTAGGATAGAACAAACAAAAAAAAAAAAAACAATTTAATTCATAACGTTTTAGCTTAAGAGATTTATTGCAATTGCAGTTTATTGCAATACCAATAAAAGTTATATCTTTAGGTTTGCACACAAAACATGCTTATCCATATTTATTCTTTCAAACAGATTTTTTTGTGTGTGTGATAGGATTTCACTCTGTCACCCAGGCTAGAATGCAGTGGCATCATGATAGATCACAGCAACCTCAAACTCTTGGGCTCAAGCAATTCGCCAGACTCAGCCTCTTGAGTAGCTGGGACTATAGGTACTTGCCACTATGTCTGGCTAATCAGACATTTTAAAATAATTTGTTTTAAACCTTCTATCAGTGGAAGATTTATGTTTTCAGTTAAGGATTTTATTTGACTGCTTGGACGGAATCTTTCCTAAACAATCATTTTTGAGATCTTGAGACATCCAAATACCTCTTAAAAACTTAATTAGTTTGCAAAACATTTGCACAAATTACGTAGATTTTAGGTCATGCTTTTTCAATTCTTTGTCTTTAAAAGCAAACAATTTATTAACTTATGTTAAAAGTTATTTATAAATGTAACCTTAAAAAATGTTCCCCTTATTTGGAATTGTAAAATCTACAATTTCTGCTATCTCTTGATCAGTCTCTCAACTTTTTGTAAATTGGGATATAATGAGCAGGTAAGGCTAATTACCCAGTTTTGCTGAAGAACTTTGACCTGGCCTTTTTAGATTCTTGGTCTCCTCAGCCAAGATTTCTGCAAGTACTCCTTATTTTGTCATACAATAAAAATCTAATCCACTGGGCTTTCTTGGAATGTCCCTCTCCTTGAGTTTTAAGCAGATCCTTAAGGCAGCAATACCTTGTCTCAAATTACCTGTGGTATACCAATTTCCAATATTTATGAATCAACATTTATGTATATGTTAAATATGTTAATAGACACGTCCTTGAACTACCCGCTACGTCTCAGTTCTCACACACACAAAAAAAACACATCCTCAGACACAACCTTTGTTTATCCTGGGTATTTTCTCAATTCATGCTGGGGAGCAGCACACTCAAACTGAGTTTATTCTTAGCCCAAGGCTTTTTCAGTGTAAAGATAGAACTTTCTAGATTCTCATCCCTAAGGATGCCTTTGAGCAGGGCAGCCAGGACTGGCTGGCAATTGAACCTCTGGGAGAATTCAGGAATTTTGCCTCTTGAGTCCACAGTTTTGGATCTATTGCCTCAGATCTTTACATAGAAGTGGCTATACTGTATCTCAGTTCATATAGAGAGACCCACTCATTGATGCAGTATTTTTCTTTAAGTCTAACCACCGTTTTTATGCTTTTCTTACCTAAGAACAAATCCAGCAGATCCGTCAGCAATATGCACAATCCTAGACCAAAGTTAGACTGTCAGGCTGTTCTCTATGGAAGTGTTAGGTAGATAGTGAGGGATTCCGGGTCTCCTGGGGACAAAAGTGCATGCTGTTGCCCCCATCTTGGTCCTGCCCCACCCTAATTCTGCCCTGAGCTACAGCCATACGTGGGGGAGGAGGGAATACCCTATGAATCATCCAATCAGAACTTAGTACACCCAGCTACAAAAGAATGCAGAGGACTCTCTAGCCCGTGGGCCAAGCCGCATAGATACCATAGAGTCCAGAAGTGGTCTAGAAAGACCCACACGGGTAGTAATGCAACTCCCAACTGTCCCGTGAAAGTGGTTCTGTGGTGATGTCTGAGCCACTAGGGAGGTCCCAATCCAGGCACTATAAAGCAAGATGCAGACCATAATCAGTCCTTTTTGGCCCCTTCCTTTGCTCTCCCTTTGCTGTGACAATGGGTCTGACAGTCATCTGTGGTGTATGTATCATGCTCTGTAAACCTATATCTTGCTCTTGCCCTACAATCCTATCTTTCTCTCCTCAATAAATTTCATTTTTATCCTTGCCTCACTCTGGTGCTTCTGGTCATTCTTCAGCCATGAGCGCACTAAGAACCGTTATTTCACACTGAAACCTAACAGAAGGACCTCAATAATGATTTCAAAGGGCCTGTGGGTTCTGTTGCCAAAGTTGGATAATCCATCCAACTCTCCATCTATTAAACAAAGTAACCCCAAGTCAACAAATTACAAATTGTTGAAAGAAACCAGACTTCAAACTGTTAAGATTTGCTGGACAGTATTTTATTTTGGCCAACATTTCAACAATTGCTAGAGAAAGAACAGAAAAGATTAGAACTGAGAACATCTGCATAATCAAAAATTCTCTCTTTCCTAGAGATGAAACAGACACATTTTTTGTAGCAAAAAAGTCACATAAAAGATACAGTTTTGACATTTTTCCACTTCAGTCTTTAAAGTAAACTTGGCATCATCTGATACAAGTATCATAAGTTTCCTCATTAAGCAGCTACATTTATTAGAAAGCCCTCATGTTCCTTGTACAGGCCTTTTAAGCAGACCTAGCAAAAGCTTAGGTAACAACAATTTAGCTAGAGTTTGCGTGAAAAATCAGGATTCCACAGAAGGGAAGAAAGCATATGACAGAACAAGAGCAGTTTCAGAAATTTAAAAAAGTTTACTCAGAATAGTTTCATACCCACTATAGTGACTTTTAAATCCTAGACTTCTGCCTCACCTATGTGTTCAACTTTCCAAATACATTTCATTCATTATAAACTAACTTTTTCAGAGATATGAAAGAATATACAAAACATAAATGTAAGTTGTGAAGCACAATAATAAAATAAGCACTCATGGAGCCACCAACCAACTTAGAAACTCAGCCTCAGTAGCATCGCAGCCTCCCAGGGCCTCTTCCCTCACTCAGCCTCCCGCTTTCTTCCTCTTCCTCCATCCAGGTAGCTACTATTTCGAGTGGCTTTTTTTTTTTTTTTTCATTCTCTTTATAATTCTGTCAAATATATATGTGCTTTGGGATAAGGTATTCTCTTGTGTTTGGTTTTGAAGTTTATATAAGTGGTATGATTCTTCAACTTGTGTTTGAGAAATTCAGCTATGTTATTGCATGGAACTACAGCTGATCTAATTCTCTGTTGTGTGGTATTCTATTGTGTGAATATGCCACAGTTTATCCATTCTCCTGTCAATGAGCATTAGAATTCTTTCCAGTTTTTTTGTTTGTTTGTTTGTTTTGATACAGAGTCTCACGCTCTCACCTGGGCTAGAGCTCAGTGGCTACATCATAGCTCACTGCAACCTCAAACTGCTGGTGTCAAGCAATTCTCTTGCCTCAGCCTCCTGACTAGCTGGGACTACAAGCACGTGCCACCATACCCAGCTAATTTTTTTCTATTTTTAGTAGAGACGGGATCTCGGTCTTGCTCAGGCTGGTCTCAACCTCCTGGCCTCAAGCGATCCTGCCTTGGCCTCCGAAAGTGCTAGGATTACACCGTGTGAATCACCGTGCCTGGCCGTTTCCATTTTTTTTTTTTTTTCCAGTTACAACAATGCTACCAAAAACATTCTCACATATATATCTTTCAGTGTCCATGTGCAAGTATTTTTCCAGGGTATGTGTCATCTTTACCAGGTAATGCCAAACTGTTTTCCAAAGTGTTTGTACTGACACAATGTACAAGAAATTCTGGTTCTTTTCATCCTCATCAACACTTGACATTGTCAGATTTTTATGTTTTAATTTTTCCTGAATTGGAAAATATAAAACAATAACTTATTGTGGTTTTAATTTATATTTTCCTAATAACTAACGATGCTATGTATTGTATATATATGTGTGTGTGTGTGTATGAGTGTATATATATACTCACACACATAAAGAGATTTATTACAAGGAATTGGCTCACATGATTGTGGAGGCCAAGCAGTCTCAGGATCTGCATTTGGCAAGGTAGAGACTCAGAGCCATAGTTCCAGTCTGACAGCAAGAGAAGACTGAATGTCTTAGCTCAAGCAGTCAGGCAGGGTCAGTTCGTGGAGCTCAAGCTATCCTCCTGCCTTGGCCTCCAAGAGTGCTAGGCTTAGAAGCATGAGCCACTGCACCCAGCCAGAACTTCTTGACAGCAATACAACCTTGCTGACACTTGAATCTTAGCCTACTGAGATCCATGTTGGACTTCTGACCTACAGAACTGTGAGGAAATATATTTGTGTTATTAAATCACTACATGTTTGGAAATTTGTTATAGCAGCAATAGAAAACAAATCCAGGCCAGGTGTGGTGGCTCATACCTGTAATCCTAGCAGACTGGGAGGCCGAGGCGGGCGGGTCATTTGAGCTCAGGAGTTCAAGACCAGCCTGAGCAAGAGCGAGACCCCGTCCGTCTCTACTAAAAAAATAGAAAGAAATTAGCTGGACAACTAAAAATATATATAGAAAAAATTAGCCGGGCATAGTGGCGCATGCCTGTAGTCCCAGCTACTCAGGAGGCTGAGGCAGGAGGATCGCTTGAGCCCAGGAGTTTGAGGTTGCTGTGAGCTAGGCCGATGCCACAGCACTCTAGTCCAGTCAACAGAGTGATACTCTGTCTCAAAAAAAAAAAAAAAAGAAAGAAAGAAAGAAAGAAAAGAAAAAGAAAAGAAAACAAATCCAGTATTTTTTCCAAGAAGGATTTCTTCAATTTCTCACTTATGCCTGGAGGCACTCCAGACCTGGGTCTATTTTAAACAATGATCGGGGGTGTGTGTGTGGGAGTAGTATGTTGCAGTTTTTAAGACCCTCAAAATAAATATAGATTCAGGCCCAAAACCTATGTGAGAACTGGTCAATCGCTAAAATTTTCAGGGGAATTCTTCCTAAGCCAAGGCCAAAGCAAATTATTTTCCTTGTTCTCTACCTTTTTGATAAGATTTTTCCCCCTACCTTCTGGGGTACTGTCTTTTCTGTGTCCCAGCTTTACCTGGGGTGGTCTCTTTGCTGGCTCCCTGCCCTGGTTGATTTATCTTTGTGCATATAGTAGGCATTTAATAAATGAGCAGACAATATGTTCTGACCTGTTCCAACATTCTATAGTTCAAATGTCACCTCTGTAGAAGCCCACACAGAACTCTTTTCTGATTTTCCTTTGTATAGGCTTCCATTATTACACTTAACATATTATTATATTTTTATATTTTTTGCTCTATATTGAGATAGTTTTTCAAAACTCTATATCCCTAGCATCTAGTGCCTGACATAAAGAAAGTGATCAATGAAGGTAGAGTTGAAGTTTTATGTTCTAGCTCATAAATGCAAGCTCACCAGCAGGTCTTAGAAATGCCAACTACTTAAGACATTCAAAGTTACATTATAAAATAATTTAAATTGTAAGACTTAAAACTTAAGTAGTTAAAAGACACAAAACTTTCTAGTTAAAAGGAAGAACCTGCACAAATATTTAACCAGTTAACTAATTAACTAGTTAAAACTTAAAGGGAAGAAATTAAAGGGAACTTTTAAAGTCTTAGCATTGTAGCTAGTTAACTGAAAATAAGCATCACCTAAGTTTCATCCATCGGAAGCCTCTCTGGAATAAGTACCGCAATCCTTTGAACAATTCAAGATACCAGGACTGAGATGTGCTTTTAAGTTTCTCAGCAGTAGGTGGCGCTCACATCATAGTGTTGATTGGTCTTTAACCGCCGGTTTTCCAAAAGATAGTGACTTGGGGATGCCAAAGGGTGATTCCTCACATTCCTTATGTATGCTGAGATCATAGTGTTTAATTGTTAGAAGGATAAAGAATAAGACTAGTATTAAACGATAAGTGTTGCTAATATTTCAGGTTCTATTGGTCAGTACTCCAGGCACTTGGGCAAGTTTCTTTCTGCGAGTGGTTTAATCCCTACACTGCTTAGAAGAAAGGTCAGGAGGGAAGAATGGCAATTTAGCAGGATGTTAGAAAGTGTGGGCTTTGAATTAGACCCACAGTTATGTAAAATGGGTATTAATACTATCTTCGCTCCACTTTTTAAAGCTAATGTTTGTTGAGTGCATACTATTACTATGTTCCACACACTAGGCATAACGCTTTCTGTGGACTCTAATTTAATCATCATGACAGTTCTATGAGGTAGGAGCTTGCCGGTTAGAAACAAATCCTTCCTCCAAGCCCTGCATCCTCTAGATGCTACCCTTGCCTCTCCGTCACAGCCAAGCTCCTTGTCAGTATTCACCGTAGCTCTTTCTCACCTCTCACCACGCGCCTAGCTCTTAACTGACAATGTATACTTTGAAATAATGTCTTCAACTATACTCCAGTCACACGGGGACCCTATGTCATCAACTTAGCCAATCAGAGTGATGGCCTCACTCCAATGTAGTTAAATCCCACCGTTGGCACATACCATGTTCTGAGTAATCTAGATTCAGCCCCGGCTCCCTCTCCAGCTTCCCTTATTACTCAAGCTCTTACTTTCTGGGCTCCAGCCACCTTGGACTCCTTGCTGTTCCGGCATGCCCGGTATGTTCCAGGTTCAGGGCCTTTGCCTTGCTGTTCCCTGTGCCTGGGTTGCCTCCTCTGCATCTCCACTGGGCTCCCTGCTCTCTTCACCAAGAACTAACATTTATTGAGCATTATGTGTGCACTGTTACAAGGATCTAAATTAACAAAATTAGTCCATATAACAACCCTGTGAGTGAAGTACTATTACCTCCCTATTTTACACTTGAGAAGATGGAGGGACAGAGAGGTTAAATGGCTCGCCCAATGTCACAAAGCTGGCAAGTGGCAGAGCTGAGTTTCCAACAGAGACATTCTGCCTCCGGAGCACATATACTCAACTGTGCCGAGAACTTAGTGCTGCCTGAGGTTCATAAGATCAGCACTGTTTTCCCAGTGTGCAAATTTGTCTTGTTCTTAGCTGGGTCCTCAGCAGGTGCCTGGCACATAGTAGGTACTTGTATTCATTCACTAGGGCTGCCATAACAAAATACCACATACTAGGTGGCTTAAACAACATAAATTTATTTTGCACACTTCTGAGAGTGGGAAGCCTGAGGTCAAGGTGTTGGCAGGGTTAGTTTCTTCTGAGGCCTCTCTCCTTGGCTTGCAGGTGGCCGTCTTTTTGCAGAGTCCTCACATGGTCACTGTGTTCTCTGCATGCCTATGTCTGGTGTCTCTGCCTGTGCCCTAATCTCCTCTGCTTATAGGGACACTATTCAGATTGGGTTAGTCCCCACCCAATTACCCAATTTTAACTTAATTACCTATTCAAAGGGCCTATTTCCAAATATCTGTACATTCTGAAGCACTTGATGTTAGGGCTTCGACATATGAATTTGGGGGAAGCACAAACAGTGCTCATAGCACCAGTAATAGTGCTTAATAGAGATTCTTTAAATGACTGAATGAAGCATCAGATATTAACAGATTCACTACATATGCCCTAAATAAATAACTTCTATAAATAGCCTTATTTAAAATTCTCCCTATATTATCTGTGGGGGGTACACTGGTATGGCAATGAAGGGAAAAACACATAAACCCACATAATGTAAGGTTAATAACATAATCACTTATCATCTTTATTTGTGGAAATCTCCAAGACCTGTAATGGCGTTGGTCGGATTCATCCTCATTAAAGCACAATCCACCAACAATTTCCAATGAGACATTTAATTCTCTCCATGCATTTGATTATAAACCATGGGAGCCCCCATTTCAGCCACGGGATGTATTTCAGAGGTTCTGTGTTCTCCTGTAGAGTACAAATGCTGTCCTGTGAATACAGAATCCCCTGGTTCCCTGTCTGCTCATTTAATTTTTGGAATTGGTCAATCAACTTAGACTCATCTAAACAAATTCAAAATCAAATTCCACAGTGGAAGGGCCCAACTTATGCACGTGGGGTATATCTATAGGTGGTGGGCAAGTCATTTTTTAATAATTTGTTCCCCGGGGGCTGAGCTTCATGTAGCAGCTCTTAGCATTCTGGTTTTACAAAATAATTTTTCTCTGTCCCTCCAAAGCTTACCTTATAGAGACACAGCTTATATATAAAACACTCTGGTATAATTATCCATACTGCTTACTGAACCAACATGAGTATTCTCAGGACCCTTCTGAGCACGTGGAATGGACTGACGTGGGCTTTGAGCCCACCATTTGTTTCTTCTGGAGTCAACACCCTCCAGAAGGCTATGGGTTTTAGTTGTCACAGATTCTCTTGCTCGACTTAGACCCTCCTGAAAAGTAGTGTCATTTTTCAGGGGTGGATACAACAGTCACACATGCACATGATTTCACAAGGATTCTACCATAGAGCAGGGTATACAGTTTACCACCTAGATCTTCTCAGGCTTCTGAAATTAACCCCATCTGACACCACTAGAAGTTTTCCACCGTCCATTGGAGAGCTTGGGAAAGAATGGTTGGGATAGTCCTCATTCATCCGTGAGTCAGCTATACAGACCCCTAAGGTTGTAGCGGTCCAGGGGTAAACTTCCCACCCACCCTGTGTCTGCTGTCAGAGTGGTACCCAGGGCTGGGCTTTTTGCTAAGGAATATTAGCATCAGAATGGGCCCTCTGGGGCTTGAACCCAACTCAACTGGGGCTCCCAGTTTCTTGTTCTGCTCACCAGCAGAAATACCAGAACATTCTAACTAGTGTTTCCATAGATGATAAGTACACCCCTTCAAAGAAAGCAAACTCCATGGTTGCAAAGGATAAGTAATATGGTTGAGCAGGGGTTGGTTGACTATGACCTGCAGGACAAATTCACCTGATGCCTGTTTATATAAATAAAGTTTTATTGGAGCACAACCATGCCCACTCGTCCTCAAATTGTCTATTGATCCTTTTGCACAGCGATGGCAGTTGAGCAGTTGTGATGGAGACGAGTGGCCCAGAAAGCTTAAAATATGTACTATCTGGCCCCTGACAGAAAGTTGGCAGAATCCTGTGGTTTGAGCACAGTGTGATTGCTTTCTTCTAACAATTAATGGATTCAAGCTACCAACTGTTTTACCCCAGGGCCACCAACGTTGCCTCTGACAGCTGATTATGTATAATTATTCTCAATCAATTTGTATTATTATATTTTCAAAGGTGGTGGTATAGTTGATCATGAGGATCCTTAGGTCACACCCACAGATGCCACGACGTAATGGACGTGCTCACTCATTAGCACTAAGATGTCATTCCTGACAGCTGCTGGGTACAAGTAGCCATCATATGACTTGGTGAGTTTCAGACGCAAGGTTTTCCCTCATCCTCTGGTTTTTATAACCTGGACAATTACTAATAGGTAACACTAGGGTTCCGTGTTTCTACCTCGGCTTCCTGGTTCTGAGGTAGAAACAAGGGTTCTGATATGAGGTAGGTTTTATAGGGATTATTTTCCCAATCATGGACACAACAGTAAACAATCACTTTCCCATTTGACTCAAATTTTAATTATCACTCTAAAAAACATATTATAAAGAGACCAATAATCAAAACCAGTCTTTATTCAGTAATCTCTAGAACGGTATTTCTCAACCTTTTAAAAATATTATTATTGCCCATTTAAGGAACATTTTTAGACACATTTTTGGAAATCACCCTTCTCCCCATAAAATTTTACTGTCACAGATGTACTGTCTGTTTATGTATTGTGACCCTTTGGAGTGAGGGCCACAAACCATTGTAATGATTTTGTCACCCCCACTGAGAATGCACGTTCTAGAACAATTGGCTAAGAAATTAGGAAGAAAGGGAAAAAAATCAACATGACATCATCTTTAGTCCATAGCCCTCATATATTTACCTGGTCTAGGGACAGAGTTGATACTGTGGCTGCCCTTCCCCGGTGAAAGCCCCCTTTGAGGTGATGGCCCAGGGACTGGTGTGAGCCCAAGTGTCCTTGTATGGCAGGGGCCAGGGCTACTCTCAGTAGCAGCCTGTCCTTCTCAGGGCTGTGTTCACTCATCAACTAGTTCGAGACCCGCCAGCCATCTTTGCGTGGACAGATCTACTTGACTGACTACCAGTCAAAAAAGGTTGAGGGTTGGTCGGGGATGAGGCTAAACACAACATGATTGAGAATGTTCCCTGTGAGCACTGAGGCTATAAAGTCTCCTCAGAAGAAAATCTGAACTGGCACATTCTCCAAGGCAGTTTCTTTTAGGACACCTCTCAGACCACCTAGTCCCTTTAGTGCGAAAGTAAAGCACATCCGGCTTAAGAGGTGTTGCCATCTACCCGGACAGGAGCAGGAGGATGGAGGGAGGGAGGAGAGACATAACCAAGAAAAAAATGAAACTTCCAGATTGCCTCATGCATTTAAACATCTTAGGAAATATATACTTAAATCTGAGTTTGAAAATCAAATAGTGATGGTTATCTGGAAAACTGAACAAAACAAAGGCAATATTAACAGAAAACAAAAAGTTATATAATATAGAAAATTAGTCATAATCCACTGCATGGTTCAGCTGGGAATAATATGTACATGGTCCTAATAGTGCTAATTTGGGGTTTGAGTATATTTTTATCCCCAGTATTTCCAGTTCCTAATCTCTTCCTCAAGGATACTCAAGTGCCATTTAGTACTTACTGATGTTTCTTACGTGGAAATTATGTAGACTGGCCATTTATTCTCACCACCCCTCTCTGAGTCACTGTGATAATTTAACTAATGTCATAATTGGTGAAGGAGAAGCCTCGACCAGGGACTTTCTCTATAAAAAGGGACTCTTCCTTGTACCAAAAATACATCCACTCCAGGGGGGGTATCAGCCCCTGATGTGGGACAGCTATACTCAGCACAGGGACCCCCTGTGATGTTCCCAATTATTGCTAAGGTCTGGATAGGAACATCCCTGATGTGTCCAGCTTTTGGAAGTGGAATCTCCTGCAGTAAAATGGTATCACTGGACAGGGCTGAGATGGGTGGGTTGGAAGATGTTGTCTCATCAGGATAATTTTTAACTGGGGCTGTAGGAACCTGAAAGAACCATGTCAACGTTGTCTTGCATGGATTAGTTTCCTACGGCTGCTGTAACAAATGACTAACAACTTAGTGGCTTGAAACAACATGAGTTTATTACCCTACAGTTCTGGAGGTCAAAAGTGTGAAATCAGCTTCCACGGGCTCCAGTCACAGGCTCCTCAGGGCTGCGCTCCTTCTGGAGGCCTGGGGAGAATTCATTTCCTTGCTCTCCCAGCTTCTAGAGGCTGCCCATATCCCTTGGCTTGTGGCCCCCTTTCATCTCTGAAGCCGGTGATCACATCACTCTGACTCTGCTTCCGTAGTCACATGCCCTTCTCTGACTCTGACACCCCTGCCTTCTTGGTATAAGGACACTTGTCATTGCCTTGGGCCCACCCACTGCAGAATCTCCCCATCCCAAGAGGTTTAGTGTAACCACACCCTCCCAGTCCCTTTTGCCATGTGGGGTAACATATCCCCCAGTTCAGTAGATTAAGACGCACACATCTTTGAGGGGCCGTTATTCTGTCCCCCACTTCAGGGGCTCCAGGTGGTGAGTCTGGTGGTGAGGGTTGGAAGTTTGGAATCAACTGGAGGGGCTGTGGCCACGATCCTCTCACCCTAAGTTAGCAAAACTCCTCAGAGTCCTCAGCCAAGGGTTTCCTTCACAGCCTGTCCTCCCAAATAGGTCCAAGCCAGGTGTCTGGATGCCATTTACAACCCACCTGCATCCTCGCTTGGCACAGAGAGATTTGCTTAGACTTGCAGTTTCACCATCTCTGCAGATCTGCAGTTCTCAAAATAAATTTCTGGAGCTGTGCCTCAGCCTGTTTAGCATGCCAGAGAGAGCCCTGCAGAGTGGCCTGGGGGATAGAGACATTTAATTTGACCCTAGTGTGTGACATCTTCTCTTCTTCTCTCCTTCATTCCCCCTCCCAAGCTCGCACGTTCTGTGGCTTGTGGAGAGTTAAGAACCCAGGGTGTCGTCATCCCCGGGATAGCCTCGGGGTCCCCAGAGCCCCTGGCCCCACCTCAGGAAGGCAAAGACCCAGGGACAGAGGGCCATGAGACCTCCCTTGCTCCCCTGCCAGGTGGCGTCCTGCCTCCCCACCTTGCTGGGCTTTTGTTCTGCATCCTCATTTTGGCACTCAAGCCCGTTCCTTTGTTAGGTTCCTCTGCAGAACAACAGGGGGCTACTTAATGCTAAGGGAAAGTTTCCATTTCAAATCTCCAAGGCCCAGGGCACCAGGAGGGTCAGAGTTCCTACAGCTGGCACCTCTGCCACAGGATGGCTCCTAGTCCTGGGAGACAATCTGTGCCCCAGAGAGAGTGGAGAGAAGGCCTGACACCGAGTGAAGTGTGGGCAACTGTACTGGATTGTTTTGTCTCTGAATTCGATTGTGTTCTACTCGCTTTAAGTGTGATCAGAAAAACTCCCTGATTTTCGAGAGATCAGGAAGACTTTCTCCCATTGAATTGATTTAAAACGATGGTAGAAAACAAAATGAAACTGCATTCTGCTTACATGCCACAAGTCGGGTTCGTCTTGTTCAACATACCCAATACATTAACTTCCTCTAGGAGAGCTCGGTGTCAATAATTTTCAAGAGATTATCAATAAATGTTTCACCAACTTGCAGATGCACTTAGTGTTCTCTAACGTATTATTTCTGGGAACATCCTTCTAAAATCTCCCCAATTTAGACCTGTTGGGAAATGTACCGGAAACCAAGTTCAAGTGCCCTCCCTTTCCGAACAGCACCCTCCCATTCCAGGCCACTTGCTCACTCTAATGGGGGACGAGGAGCAGATCTGGCGCTGGAGGGATTTCCTCCTGGGGAAACAATTGGCCAGTGTGGCAGCCCAGACCATCTGAGCCAGCACAGAGGCCGCTTTCATCCAAGAGGAGTGCCGCGCGCATGGCGGCTCTGACCCGCAGCTGTTCCGGTCCCTGTTAGGATCCTCTGTTCTGGGGCCCCGGAGTGGGACCCGCAGGTCAGCATGGTCTGAGGTTGCTGGCTGGAGCTTTGTCTCTTCAGACGGGGCCTGGCGTAATTTCCCTCTCCCCACCTCAGCGTGGGGCGCTGGCAAGGGAGCAGAAGGATTGGAGTAGGTGACTACTTGGAGGACAGGCAGGACCAGGGCAGTCATCTCTCATTCGGTGAGCGCTGCTGGGGGCCAGGCCCCGCGCTTCACACCTCAGGTGCTCTCACTGGACGTTCTCACGTGCCCCAAGAGGCAGGTGTCATGATGCCCATTTTGCCAGGAGACTGAAGTCCCGCAGCCAGCAGGGAGCCAGCAGGAAACAGACAGTGGACTCAGAAGGTTTAATTGAAGAGCGTCAGGGGGTGGACTACTTACACAGGTATGAACAGAGTTAAGGGAAGTAACAAGAGAAGGTGAGCTCCCAGGGGTCAGCAACAGCTGGAAGCCGGCATCACCCCTCCGCCTGATGGGGAAGGGAAGCGAGACGGTCACCCAGACCTGACAGCAGCTGGAGCCAGGGAGAGGGAGGAAACACCATGGCACCTTCAGGTGGGGAAATACAGGGGGTGGCGGGTGAAGGCCCTCCCCCTCCTCTCCGCCACTGCTTTCCACTGGCCAAACCCAGCTGGGCGAGGGAGCCTGGGGGGGCAACGGAGCTCAGCCTCCCAGGGGACACACATGTCCTGAGAAGTGAAGTCATTTGAAGTCCTGGGCTGAGATTTAAACCTTAGTCTTCTCGAATCCAAAGTACCACACTGCTGTCCTTCCTCCTGCTGTCTATGCTATCAGAAATCAGAAAGAAAGAGAGACGGACAAGGAAATTAAAGTTCAGCTCATAGACCAGCCGTACCCAAAGTGTATTCCAAAGTATTAATACGCTAGATGCTTTTGTTGCTAAATAGTTTGATAAAGGCTTTATTTCATATCTCCCAGTTGGAGCTCCAAAATACGTTTTGGCATATTGAAGACCCTGAGATGTAATTAAACCTAACTCATTTTCATTCTTCAACTTAATTGACCATGAAAGATGTTTTTGTTCATATAACATCATACAGACTTCGTTTTCTTTGAAACACGCTGGGGGAAGCAGAGCTGTGAGCAGTGGGGTTTGGTGCGGGGTAGTGGTGAGGATAAACGTAGCTGCAGTGTAGAGGATGGGTTTGAAGAGGGCAGCGAGGGAGACAGGCAGACCAAGCGGAAGGCTTCTCCAAGGATCCAGGCAAGAAGCAAGAAGGGTTTGAGCCCAGGAAGCAGCAATAGGAGGCAGGAAGCGAAGATTCCCCCTTGGTGATTGGGGTGAGTGGCAATGTCATGAGATGGGATGGGCTGACCTGGAGGAGAACCAGACAGGTGCAGCGAGATATTCGGCCAGTTTTTTGGGTTTTTTGTTTGTTTGTTTTTGGTTTTTTTTTGAGACAGAGTCTTGCTCTGTCACCCAGGCTAGAGTGCAGTGGCATCATCATAGCTCACTTTTAAGCTTGAATTCTTAGGCTCAAGGGATCCTCCTGCCCCAGCCTCCTGAGTAGCTGGAACTACAGGCCAGTTTTGACAAATTGCATATAAAGTGCTTTGGTATAAACAGATAAATTGGGGATATAAGGTTATGGTTTTGGAGACTGGTGGCTGCTCAAGGTGCACATGTGGAAGCCATCAACATATGGGTGACAGTGGAAGCCCTGGGAGTGTTCAGCATCCCCCAGGCTGTGAAAGTAGAGCAGAGAGTCTAACTTGGCTTCAGGGTGTGAAGGAACCTCCTGAAATTACTTAGGATATTGTGTGTCCATGAATATAGCCATTTTTTTTTTTTAGGAAAGAGTGTCCCATATTTTCAAAGGTGTCCTTGACAAAAGAAATTTAAGAACTATTGGTGAAGAATGGGAAGAGAGGAAGATCAAGGGTGGAGTCTGCAAGGAGAGTCACCAAAGAAGTCTGACACCTGTTAGCCAGACGGTGGGGGCAGCAGTGCAGGGAGCAGGGGCTGCAGGATCTGGAGCAGAAGGAAAGAGCAGCACTTTCTAGTGCTTGGAGAGGTCCAGTGAGGTCAGGTCTAGAGATAATCTTTGGACTTGGCAATTAGGAGGTCATTGCCTCCATTATCAAGAGCAGTATCAGTAGGGTGCTGGATGGGTGAGATTACAGAATGTAGAGTAGTGAGTGGCTTGGGAGGAAGAAGGAGATGACATGAGAAGAAACAAACTCCTTCAAAATGTTTATGGTCAAGGCAGGACTAGGATTAAGTGTTTATATTGGTTTGAAATTAAGAGCAATAAAAAAATTTTGGTATTCGGGGATCACCCCCGGAAGACAATGTTTTAAAAGCAAAACTAGAACCCACATACTGAAAGACAAAATTTTCTCTGGGTGTCTTAGTCTGTTAGGGCAGAGTACCACAGGTTGGTGGCTTATAAGCAACAGAAATTTCTTTCTCACCATCCTGGAGGCTGGTAAGTCCAAGATCAAGGTGCTGGCAAATCTGCTGTCTGATGAGGCCCCTTCCTGGTTCATAGATGGCCAGCTTCTCGCTGTGTCCTTACCTGGTCAAAGGGCAGGGGAGTTCTCTGGGGCCTCCTTTAGAAGGTTGCTAATCCTATTCGTGAGGGCTCCACCCTCATGACCTAATCACCTCTCAAAGGCCCCACCTCCTAATGCCATCACCTTGGGGATTGGGTTTCAACATACAAATTTTGGGGGGATACGTTCAGTCTATAGTACTAGATGAGTAAAAATTATACTGCATGAAACTCATCAACACACACACAGAAGCAGCAAGTGGATGTGGGGAGAGGAGATCAATGTTGAGGGTCAGGGTGGATAGGATTTGCACTTGTATTGGATCTAAAAGAAGGAGAGGACTTAAGGATGACTTGTAGATTTTTGTCTTGAGCCAGCTGGATGGCTTTTGCAGGGCTTTTGCAGCCCTTTTGCAGGGCTGGGGAAGAGCAGGTGAGGGGTGGGAAGCAAGAATTGCATCCTGGCTGTCTTAAATCGCGATGTTTCAGGGGCCTATTAGATACCCATGTGGAGATGTGAAGATGGATATAGAGGCTGGAGCTGGGGAGAGGGTAAAGCTGGAGACGAATTTTGGAGTCATTATATTTGGATGGCATTAGAGCTATGGGCCTAGATGAGATCACCTTGAGAATAAGTATAGATAGAGAAGATACCTAAAGACTGAGCTTTCTGCACTCCTGCATTTAGAGGTTCAGAGGAAGAAGGAACCTTGCACTTGGCCTAACACAATTCAAAGTGATCTTCTACGCTCAGAAAGAACACACTGGGAGAAGTTGCTTTCTGGGCACAGTGCTCATAAATCTGTAATCATAACCACTGCAGTAGCCACTGGGGTTGCAGTTCTCCTCGTAGCAATTGCCCGTTCTGCATTTATAGGCAACACCAAGCAACTTACCCAGTGTTAATGTTCATAGGACCTTACTGAAACTTCAAAGCCCACGCTCATTCAGGGCAGATGGCCAGGGTGGCCCGTGCCCGGCACAACGTCAAGGATGTCAGTCCCATAAAGTAATACACACAGCCCCCTCCTCCACCCCGGGCTGTGTAGTGCACAGTACGCACAACTGTACGTGGCAGCCTGTGCCCTTTCTTAACTATGTCTTGCTGCGTTGCATCTTCCCACAAAGTTCTGCTACTTTTAACATACATAAGTCCTTCCAGTGCCTCCTGATAAAGGAGGTTTATCACGGCGATAGTAGGCTTGAGATTTGGAGTCAAACAGAAATTTGTTCAAGTCATAGCTCAGCCTCTTATGAGTTGTAACCCCTTTGAGTTCCTTCATCTATGAAATGAGGAGAATTAGAGCAGCCACCTCAGAGGGACGTGCAAGCGTTAGAGGAAAGGAGGCATGAAGAAGGGTTACCATACTTTACTCAATACTTTTTGCCTGGTGTTAACTCATTTTTGTTTCTAATTGCAACTTCCTCAGGAACTTGAGGCCTCAAGACCTCCCGTGGCCCTCCAGATCCCCAAGTGCGGCCCCTCGACCAAATCCAAACTTCACAGAACAAATCCCTTTATGAAAAGGATCTGTTCTGTAAAATTTGGATCCAGCCAAAAGGCTGCACTCAAGGATCCAGAAGACCACATTTGGCCCCCAGGCTGCAGGTTCCACGCCCCTGCTTGGCTCCCAGGAGAGACTGAAGGCTTTATGGAAAGGATGGAAATCGGATCTGGTTCAAATCCTCCAGCAAATTCATGAAAAGGGCACCCTGGATTGCTCAGGAATCCATGTGCAGAACAAAGACACGTAGCTCAGCCAGCAAGGAAAACAATTTGGGTAGCTTTGTTTGGTTCTGTTATTCTTCCTGTTCAGGAAAATGCCTGTTTTATTGCAAGTTTTTTTTTTTTTTTCCAAAGTCGTTTATCATGAATTTGGTTTTGTTTCTATTTAGTCTGTGCATGTAAGGAATTCCAGAGCTGTGTCAAGAAGGAGACTTTGAAAACTTGAGATCTAGGATCTTGGCCCTGTGATTCCACTGTGGGGCAGGGCATTAGTGACTAAAGGCAGGGTGGCCCAAGGGACTGAAATCTATTTACAACCTAGTTACAGTATATCCTGTTTTCTCCTTGTCGTGCTGGGCTGAGTGTCTGACAAAAGCTTCTCCCACATATCTGAAAATAAAATGAGCACCTGGCTGCAGTGTCTATGAGAAGTTGATACAGTATGTTTGTATTTTATTTTTGTGAAAGGTGCATAATGTTTTCCAGGTTTCTCTCCTCTTCTCCATTCTTTGAGGAAATGGGAAGAGGCCAGTTTCAAAAACGTGGAGGTGCTGGCCAAGAGCCCAGGCTCTTCCTTCTGGTCTCAGAAGGAAATGTGAAGAGGGCTTCAGTTTTAAATCAGGAAGGGAGAAAACACATTTTCTGTTCTGGAGTCTGACATCATGGTCCTCTGTGGTCCCCCATCCTACCAAACAACTGTGCAACAACTTGATGTTGGAAAACATGGCTTTTGAATGTTTATTCAGTTCTCTTATTTTTAAAAACTTCAGTATGAGGAGAGTGATAGAGCAGGGTCAGCCTGCTGACCCCTGTCCCCTCCAGGCATACCTCATCCCACAAAAATGGGGACAAAGGGTGGCTTCCTTGGCCATCTTTCCAGAATGTGCAAGGTGAATCCTTCCAAGAGGGAGAATGATCATTCCTATTCAATTTTTTTTTATTATGGAAAAATTTTACTGTATAGAAAAGTAGGGAGAAGAGTGTAGTGAACCTCCATGAAACCACCATCTTGCTTAACAATGGTCAACTCATAGCCATCTCGTCTCCTCAGTACCCTCCATCCCCCGCAACTAGATTATTTTGAAACAAATCTCAGGCACTATATAATTTTTCCATAAATATGTATACAGATTTAAAGTATAGAAACTATTTTTTTAACATAACTAGAACTATTCCCACACTTTTAAAAATTAACAGTCCTTAATCTCCTTATGTGTACAGTATGTGTTCAACTTTCCTGGTTGTCTCATAATTATTTTACTATTTTTAGTTAGAATCAGGATCTACATAAAATCCATGTATTGTACTATTGTACAGGTGATATGGTTAGGTCTGTTTTAATCTGCAGATCACCCCACCTCCTTTTTTTGTTGTTTTTCTGCTTTCCTTGCAATCTATTCATTGGAGAAATCAAGTCAGTGTCTTTTGAGTTTTCCATACAGTATATATTTTGCTGATTTCATCTTCCTCCAACCCCTGTATGTCCTGTAAATTTGTAGTTAGATTTAGAGATTTGATCAGATTTCTGTTTGAGTTTTCTTTGGCAAGAATATTTCATAAATGGTGCATACATCAGGAGCTACATAATGTCTGATCATCTCTTTTCTTGTGTGATATTAACGGCTACTGATGAGCATTATACAGATCCCTTAGGAAATGCAAATTGGTGATTCTTTGATAGCAAGAAAACAAAAAAATAAACAAAAATCAGGTTACTGGGCCCCAACCCAGATCCATTTAATTAGAATTTCCATGGAGTATTTAATAAACTCAATATTTAACCACTACCCCAGGGATTCTTATCTTAAGTTTGAAAACACTGTAATCCAACGCCCTCATTTTTCAGATGTCAAATTAAGATGCATGTAGGGGAAGTAATTTGTCAAAGTCACCCAGCTGGAGAATATTTAATATTCCTGGAAGACACACGCCCTACAGTTACTACCTATTCACTCACTCAATATGGATGGCCACCTACTTCTTTAGCATGTTGGTTATGTAGTTGCCCAGTGGATTCATGGACAAAAAAGATTGTATAAGTAAGTATTTATGGGTCTCTCATGGCTAATTCCATAGTAAAGAAGAACTTTTTTTAATGCTCTGTACTATTGCTTAGCTTTCTAATCTCAGAAAGGTCTTTATCGCAGCAAAATGTGTTCTCAGAACTTAGCTTTGTTGGGAAATATAAGACTTTGAAATGCAAACACACCTTCTTGCACAAAGGGCTCTTGTGAGGCGGAAGGCCTTGTTTAAAGAAAAACCAACATTTAAAAATGAAAGCAAGAGGAAAGCACAATACAAGGATTATGTTTCCCTCACCCTGGACATTGGCCAGAGTTTATTCACCTATGTCTGCTCGTTACATTAGATCAGTGTGTCATGAGGAATGCTGTTCTGGGCATATTAATAGATGTGCTGCCAATAAGGATTTTCCCTTATCAAAGTTTGGGAAAGGTGGTGTGCATTAAGCTGCTCTGTGTTGGAAATTCTTAAAGCACGTTGGCTCTGCTGTTAGGCCCAATGGCAGAGTAAGAAATAGGACGCCTGTCTATGGCACAGCCAGGAATCCCTTCTGTGGAAGGCGGCTGACATTTAAGCACTAGTGGCCCTTTCCCCATTCTAGAGATAGAAGTGGCAGTGAGCCCACAGCTCTGTCTCCTCCAGCCTGGCCAGTTCCTCATTACCCGCAAACTGCTTTGACCTCCAGGCACACCCCCATAAAACACAAGGAAGACATTAAGGAACTTAGTCCTTTCACTTGTAACCTTATTTTGTGATCACTACTTTTCTGTGGCTGTGCCAGGATGTTCTGCTACTACAATCTAGTACTTTTGTATTTTCTCCAACTTTCAGGAAAATACATTAAGTCAATGGATAGAGTTTAAAAATTTTTAAATTTTACTTCTTCTGTAATTTCTTTTTAAACGGTTGGACCTGCTATTCCTTGACCATATTAGGGTACAGTATAAGGCAATGCATGTTTTTCCACACAATGGTGTTATCGGTTATTTGCAGTTGAACAGATCACAGTAGTTGATGGTCGCAAAAAAGCCCTGTGATCCACTGATACTTACCCCTGCCAGGCCCCACGGACTGAATACTCTGCTACCTGCCTTAACTGAGGGTTGCCGCCAAGAGTGGTCACTTGGATTGTGGTCACACAGCTCCTGCAGCAACTCTCATGAAGACACTGTTCATCAGGTCACCCAATGTCTCTCCTATGAGAAACCATGCCATCAATTTAGCTGAGTTTGGTGTCAGAAACAAGTATGTCTTTCGAAAACCTGAAAAGTGCCTGGCAAATATAGATGGTTCCTAGGTTTTACTGATGAATAAATGTGTAGGGCTGTGCCAGGTTCAGGGTGAGGGATGGGACAACAGGGCTTCTTTTTAAAAATCAGTAACCATATGACACATTATGTTTTCCATTTTGCCTTGGGTGCTGGGAGGCTTAGCTCTAAATAAATGCTTGATGCAATAACAATTTTATCCTAGGTTCCAGTCTCAATCATTGGCCCCCTTCCCAGAAGATTTATTTATTTATTGCATTGTTCCATATATGCATTTTCATTAGCAACAGCTGCAGACTATTGTATGAGGCAGAATGGCGTGATGTAAGAGTTCTAGAGTTAAGCACATGGTGGTTCAAGTTGGTTGAACCTGGGGCAAGTGGCTCATCTGTTCTGTGTCTTGTTAAATGGGGAATGTTGAGAAGATTTAAAATGCAATGCTCGCCGGGCACGGTGGCTCACGCCTGTAATCTTAGTACTCTGGGAGGTCAAGGTGGGAGGATCGCTTGAGCTCAGGAGTTCGAGACCAGCCTGAGCAAGAGCAAGACCCTGTCTCTACTAAAAATAGGAAAAATTAGCTGGATAGAAAAAAAAAAATTAGCCAGGTGTGATGGTGCACACTTGTAGTCCCAGCTACTCAGGAGGCTGAGGCAGGAGGATCACTTGAGCCCAGGAGTCTGAGGTTGTTGTGAGTTAGACTGACACCACAACACTCTACCTGGGCAACAGAGCAAGACTCTGTCTAAATAAACAAATAATAAAAGGCAATGCTTAGAAAGTGCTTCACAAAGTGCCTGGGACATAGCATCTGATAAGTGTTAACTCTCCTTAACAACAACAATTAAAATTAGGCAGTATGGTTGGTCCAAATGCAGTTGTGTTTACAACTAATTGATCACAACCAGTTACAGATTCCTTTGTTCCTTCACTCCCACTGCTTCACTGGGCTAGCCTTAAAAAAATAAAATAAAATTAGGCAGTACAATACACATAAATACCTTAAATAAATACTTTGTGTACATATTCTGATAAAACCATTTTATCAGATGATAGACTATATAATCCTAGAATTGCTCCGGATAATAAAAGTGAATACTTAATGCTTACTAGGCACATTTTCCAGTGCTTCTAGCATCCGCAAACTTGTTCCTGATGTTCGTTGATATAACAACGCTCTGAGGCGGAGCGATCATTTTCTCTATTTTGCAGATGAGATCATTCAGGCACACAGAGAGGTCAAGGAATTTGTCCAACTGCAGAGTGGTCTAACCATGGTGTACTCTGCTTCCTCATCCCAGCCAGCAACTACTGAGCACTCACCAAGTGCCATGCTCTGTGACAAGGGCATTACCTGCAGCGTCTCAGTTAATCCTTCCAACATCCAGATGAGGTGGCTCATTTTACTGAGGAGGCCACAAGAGGCTAATTTACTTGCCCAAGGTCACACAGCCACCGAGCGGCAAAGCAGGCCTTAAACCTAGGTCTGTTTACTGCCCAAAGCCTCAGGTACCATTGCACTAATGGCTCTTCTTACCCTCTGCCTCACTTTTGTTTTTAAATTGTAGTAAATTATACATAACATAAAATTTACCTTTTTTTTTTTTTTTGAGACAGAGTCTTGCTCTGTCACCCGGGCTAGAGTGCCATGGCATCAGCCTACCTCACAGCAACCTCAAACTCCTGGGCTCAAGTGATCCTCCTGCCTCAGCCTCTCAAGTAGCTGGGACTACAGGTACACACCACCACGCCCAGCTAATTTTTTCTATTTTTAGTAGAGGTGGGGTCTCGCTCTTGCTCAGGCTGGTCTCGAACTCCTGACCTCAAGTGATCCTCCTGTCTTGGTCTCCCAGAGTGCTAGGATTACAGGCGTGCGCCACCAAACCCAGCCAATTTAACTATTTTTAATAGTACAGTTCTGTGGCATTACATGTATTCACACTGTTGTATAATCATCATCACTATCCATCTCTAGAATTGTTTTTATTATCCCAAACTGAAATTCTATACCCATTAAACAGCAACTCCCCATTTTCTCCTCACCCCAACCTCTGGTGAGCACCATTCTAGGTATCTCATGTAAGTGGAATTATACAATATTTGTCCTTTGTGTCTGGCTTCTTTTGCTTAGAATAATGTTTTCAAAGTTCGTCCATGTTATAGCATGTATTAGGATTTCATTCCTTTCCAATATGCTTTACTTTTATACCCACTATTAATTAGAACACTCAAGCATCCTGAAGGTACCATTTGAAAAAAAAAAAAAAACCCACACCAATGAAATATGAAATCATCTGCAAATGAAAAGTAAGGCCAAGATTTATACATTATTCTCTATGATGCTAACATCCCTTGGAAACTCTTTATTAATAGAATTCATGGTTGAGGAACAGAAGATCTTGTGTGAACAGGGTCCAACATAATGAATGAAGCCCCAAAGGCCCTTATACATATTCATCTTGACTACAATCCAACCAGTAAAGACCCTAAATAGACCAGTCATGGCATTTCCCCCTCCTCAGTTACTGACAACCCAGATGCCCACTATAACTCAGAACCCCAGTTGTAGGAAAAACATGGCAGCTGCAACAGGACTTGGAATGATTTGCACTTCAAGTTGACTCAGTGTGGAATTTTTGGCAATGTGAAATAATATATAAATATATTTGTGAGGCCCTTGGGATCCACATGCGTGAGCTAGTGAGTGAAGCACTCGCCAACACTGCTGTCTGTCTCCTGGAGGTGAAGCAGTTGCAAGGAAGGGCACCAGGAAAGGCCCACCCCACTCTGGGATCACCGTTCAGGTCTAAGTTGCTATGACATGAACCCACCTGATCCTGAGCGTTCAAGACAAACTATTTCACTGGTATCCACAGACCACAAAACAATGAGCAGTCAGTTTCAAGTATAGGCAACTCAATTTTTTTTCAAGACAACCTAAGTGTTTTGAGCTGTTAATCAAAGATGTGAATGATTAAGGCCTTGACGGAGCTGCTCAGTTGCTGGTAAAGCCAGCCATTGCGATGTGTCATGACTGCTGCCATTTGGGTCCTTCAGGGACAGTGCAGTGCGCGGATATGAATCAGAAGAACACACAGGAGCAACACCTGAAGGAAACAGGAGTGGACAGAAGGAGATGTCAAGTTGTGTCACAGGCCCGACAGCCTCGACTGACCCCCTTAGAAAACCCGGCAGCTGAACTATCAGTCGGAGTCGTCCTGCATTGGGTCACAATGACCAGGACACCTCATGTCAGATGTGGGCTGCCCCTGGCAGGGCATGACCTTGGAGGAGGCAATCCCTGGGGAGCCAAGAGCCGTCTACTGAGAGCACTTCCACCAGGGGGGGCAACAAGCCCTTCCTGGAAGGAGCCCTGTGTGGTGCATCTCCACGTCCACCAGGGTTTCTGATGGGAATGAAAATGAAAATGAAAAAATTTTGTTGTATGGAGATTCTCAAACATATATAAAGGGGGGGGGGAGAATAATATAGCAAACTCCCATGTACCCATCACTCTGATTCAATAATTACCAATACAAGGTCAATCTTGTTTCATCTATATTTCTAGCTGCTCTCCTCCTCTGCTGAATTATTTTGGAACAAATCCCAGACATCATAATGTTTCATCTATAAATATTTCAGTATGTGTGTCTAAATTACCAAGAATCAAAAAGCCACAATAACATTCTGAGTCAGTTAAAAAAACTATTGTTAAGCCTCTCTAAGGGGAACATCTTACCAGGGATAGAGCAGAGCTTCTGATATCTGCTGTCACCAACTTCCTTCAGCTCGGCGGCGCTTTTCCAAGATCCAGGAGTTGAGAATCTGCTTGGGAATCTCTCAACTCTCTTGGCTTAGATTAGTATGGAAATTAAGTGATATTTTAAATGGAAGGAGGGTAAATCATGCTAAATGAACAGGGAAGAGGGGAGGAAAGCTGTTACAGTTTGTGAAGAATGATTTGAATATACTACTTATGATTTGAATATATTTAATAACATCGACAAATTTTACTTTTCTATTTTTAGTTGCTGGCTAATTTTTTTCCATTTTTACCAGAGACAGAGTCTCACTCCTGCTCAGGCTGGTCTCGAATTTCTGACCTTAAGCGATCCTCCCTCCTTGGCCTCCCAGAGTGCTAGGATTACAGGCATGAGCCACTGAGCCTGACTGATAAATTTTACTTTTCAAAACTGGGAGAAAATTAACCAACCTATGTTTGTGAGTTGATAGATAGAGGGGTAATAAGATGGGACCGACTTAGTGTTTAAAAGCAGAGATTTTTTTTTAAAGTCTTTAAAAAATTTTGTTGTATGGAGATATTAAACGTATATAAAAGTAGGGGGAATAATATAGCAAACTCCCATATACCCATCACTCTGATTCAATAATTACCAATACAAGGGCAATCTTGTTTTATCTATATTTCCAGCCTCTCTCCTCCTCCACTGAATTATTTTGGAACAAATCTCAGACATCATAATGTTTCATCTATAAATATTTCAGTATGTGTGTCTAAATTATCAAGACTCAAAAAACCCACAATAATGTTAACATATCTAAAAAATGAACAACTTCTTAATTTTTATCAAATATTCATTCAGTAATTCCTGTGAGTTTCCCTACAGTCCTAAAAATATATTTTAACTGTTTGTTAGAATCAGAGTAGAATGTGCTGTGCCGTCAGGAGTTTACTGATTGCGTCCCCAGCATGCTGTTTAACACGTTCCCTTCCCCTTGTAGTTCTGCAACTGATTGTTAAAGAGGCTTGATGAGAGTCAGGTTTGATTTTTTTTTTTTTTAAAGACTATGGCTAGTGTTTACTTCCATTATGAAGTTGATAATATCTAGTTGCCTCCTGTTTGTGATAATAGCATCTGTTGATGATTATTGCACATTCAAAGGAGTTGCAAAGTGGTGTTCCTCTGACTCTCATTCTTTGTTATATGAGCTGAAATACTTCTGTGAAAAGAAGTTCTCATCAACAGTTTGTACAATTAAAATATGTATATCTGTATATATAATTGAAGTAGTTTTTTTTAGGAGTGGTAGGATAAATTCTTGGTTCTTTTCTTTAACTTACCAATTTTCAAAACCATCAGATGGTTTCCTGGTGTCTTCCAAAGTAATCCAAGTAGTCAATTAACTGTGTTTTAAAATCACTTTAGAATAGTCTTTCTCTGTATGGTTATGTCTTCAACTGTACACAATTAGGTTCAAGTGCATCATTTGGTTTTATGTTCTCCAAATTTAACAAAATGGAGAAAAATGTGTAGAGTATGATTCCATTTCTCCAAGAATGGTATTTTCTTGTCTATAAAAAATTGAAAGCATAAATCATTAAAAAAAGGTTACTTATGGGAGTGGAATGAAATAGCACAGAGGGGAAAAGGATAGAAACAATTCTTTTATAGGTTTGACTTTAGAACCATGTTCACATTTTACATAATTATAAAACAATATTAAATTAAGTAAAAGGCAACCCCTAAACTCAAGAGAGCATAACTTTTGAAGACAGCTTCTACCACTTCTACCATTTCAGAACTGGGAGGCCCTCAGCAGGTTGCATAACCTCAGTAAGCCTCAACTTACTCATCTCTAAAATTGGGATAATTATAGTGACTCCCTCACTGAGTTAATATGCAGATTAAATAATGCTCACTGAACACACTTAACACAGTGCCTGGCAAGTACCCAAAGTATACTAGCTATTATTTGTAATCCTAGAACTTGGAACAGAGTAATTTGGAAGCAAGTATCCATTTTATAAAAAGATGCTCCCTGAGATCCTTCTAAATACTGAGATGCCTCAAGATATTTAAATATTTCATTTATGAAAATTTAGTTTTTCAGAAATGGGTCTCCTACAGCCTCAAGAAGGAGAGTGGTGGTCTCCACCAGCCCGCACCGAGAATCAGGGAAGGGTAGATTCTATCTCACTCTGGTGAAGGAGAGGCAAAGAAGCTTGCTGCCTCCTTGAGTGGAAAGAAGCTTCTAGAACTCCACACATAAACGACAAAGGCTTTTCTTGGTGGGGAAAGTGAGGCTGGCTGGAAGGAACTTTCTTCTTACCAAGGGCCTTGGCCCAGCCAAGTCTCACTTTCCCACCAAGGAAAGCCAGTCTTTCTTCTATTGTTTCTCCTCCATTACTCTGGTACTTTATGAGTGTCACCTCTTCCTGTCAGGAGTCTGAGGGGGTCAATATGTGGTTGGCAGGGATGTCCCTGAGAGCCTTTCCCACACCAGGATGTCTAGCAATAACTGAACTATACACCAACATGAATTTGAGCCATATAAAAATGTCCCACTACAGCCAGACTAAGTGAGATTAGACCCAACTCATGATCTCTTTACCTGGATCCTAAAATTTCTCCCAGACACTCCAGAACCACGGACACAAGGGAAAGTCGTATATAGAGGACATCACAGCGGAAAGAGACAATAGCTGTAAGCATTGCAATTAAAATATTGCACTTTTGCAAATTTGTAAAAAACATATGACCAAGGAAACACACTGTTAGGGATTCTCCCACACCCTTGGGAGGCCTCTGCAAATGGGGACGTTGTAGTTTAAGCTTTGTTGACTTCATGGTAAATCTGCCTCTGCTAATCAGGAAAGCTCATTTTTTCAGGAGGATTTTCTGGGAAATCCTTTCTGGGAAACTCATTCTCTGTTTATTAGCCTGTGGGTTAAGGTATTTCCATGTCCATTTTTCTAAAAATGGAGAGACATCTGCATTTAAGAGCTAAAAACTATGCGTGATGGCTGAGGGGGCCAAGGGAAGTGGCAACACCAGCTGATTCCAGAATAGTTTTGTGGGTATGCGGCAGGGCAGGCACTAGGGGGCCAGGTCTGAGCAGAGAGACAACATCCTAGGGAGTAGACACACCCCAGACACAGAGTAAGGGACCATGGTGACCAGGGCAGTTAACAAGGTCAACGATGGCAGGAGGCAAGTTTCCTAAACAACCTCCCCTTCCCAACCCCAACACCTCACATCCTCATCCCCATCCCCAGCCCCTTACCCTCACTAGAGAGCTATATTTACTTGGGGCCAGTTAAGCTGGAGAATTTTGGATGTATTCCCATAACGGCCTTACTGATAGCCCCTCTGTTATCTGGCCTTGGGCCCCTCGCCAGGAGAAGCACCTGGGATAATTCTGTTTATCACCAGATCCTTAATATCCCTTGGGAATGCCAGGACTCCTTGTTCCAAAGGCTGCACAAATGAAGAGTATTATTGTAAATTACTCATCTCAGACCCGGGCCCAGGCTTCTGTTTTGCATTTTTACAAATGGCTGAAGGGTTAGCATAGGTTGGATCAGTTAACATCAGAGC
Source organism: Eulemur rufifrons (assembly GCF_041146395.1). Classification (NCBI taxonomy): domain Eukaryota; kingdom Metazoa; phylum Chordata; class Mammalia; order Primates; family Lemuridae; genus Eulemur; species Eulemur rufifrons. Next base: position 47,148,986 of record NC_090990.1, on the reverse strand, counting down.
ATTTTTAATTTCACCTAATGTTAAAGGTAGTTGCTTAGAAAATGAAGGATTTCAGAAAAGCAGGAAGTGACTACTGAATTAATTGGAATTTATTATTAGAATTAATGAAGCTTTCAGAACTGCCCTTGTGAGCTCTGTAACAAACTCCTTTTTGTTTGAATTTCAAAAAAGTCACCCCACAACGTGGCCCAAGTTCCTTAGATGCCTATCTCTGTAATGAACAGGAGGCTTGAAAATGTGCCCTGTCCCTGCCGTAGACTTTAATACTCTTCAAGATAGAAAGTTTTTAGCTTTCAAAATAACAGCCACCACCATTTCCCTCTTTAATTCCCATCCCTCCAACAGAAGCACACAGTGAAAGAAGGAATCATTTGGGAAGAATCTTAGTGGCTTCCTGTGGTTGTAGTTCTTCTATTGTGGGACGGAAAGCACATTCAGAAGGAGAAAGTGAGATTATGTCTGTATTTTCATAAGGAAGGATTATAATGCTGTCTACCCATAAGTGAGACTCTGTGAAATACACATGTTGCTGCAGAAATGGATCACGTAACAACTACATTTATGTAATTATTTGTTCAATAGTTGTTGTTCCCACTAGATTGTATAAACTTCATGTGGGCAAGGCTAAAGTTTTTCTAGTTCACCTCTGTGCCCCGGACTCTGGCACATAAGAGATGCCAAAAATATGTACTGAATAAACTCTATCAAGGTCCCAAAGAGTGATAAAAACATGACTCAGGCTCACGTTTAAAATACCGATTTTTTAGTAGAGAAGAAAATATACCATTTTTTTTAAATTTCAAAATATTAAGGGGGTACAAATGTTTTTGTTACATGGATCACCTTTGTAATGCTTGAGTCATGACTGTATGTGTGCCCATCACCCAAACAATGCTCACTGTACCAGTTAGGTAGGCTTTTTGACACTTGCCTTCTCTTCTTTCCTGAAAATGCACTATTTTTTGATAACTTTTCATTTTGAGATAATTTTAAACTTAGAAAACAGTTTTAAAAGCTATGCCAAGAACTACTGGATGCCCTTCATTTAGATTTCCCAAACTTTAACATTTGCCACACTTGCTTTTATACGTGTATTTTTGAGAATAAGCTGTAAACAGGATGCTCTTTTACCCCTAAATACTTCAGGGTGTAATTCCTAAGAACAAAAGACATTCCCTTACATACAACCATACCATTGTCAAAATCAGGAGATTAACAGTGAGACAATATTATTATCTAACCCACAGACATTATTCAACATTTGCTCGTTATTTTAATAATATCCTATATGGTCATGGAAAAATAATTTTTTTTTTTTTTTTTTTTTTTGAGACAGAGTCTCACTCTGTTGCCCGGGCTAGAGTGAGTCCCGTGCATCAGCCTAGCTCACAGCAACCTCCAACTCCTGGGTTCAAGCGATCCTCTTGCCTCAGCCTCCCGAGTAGCTGGGACTACAGGCATGTGCCACCATGCCCAGCTAATTTTTTCTGTATATATTTTTAGCTGTCCATATAATTTCTTTCTATTTTTAGTAGAGGCAGGGTCTCGCTCTTGCTCAGGCTGGTTTCGAACTCCTGACCTCGAGCAATCCACCCGCCTCGGCCTCCCAGAGTGCTAGGATTACAGGCGTGAGCCACTGTGCCCGGCCAGAAAAATAATTTTTAAGGATCCAATCCAGGATTACACATTGCATTTAATTAATATGTCTCTTTCATCTTTCAATCTGGAACAGTTCCTCAGTCTTTCTTAGTCCTTCATAACCTTGACGGTTTTGAAAAGTATAAGCCTATTATGTTGTAAGATGTCCCTCGATTCAGGTTTATCTGATGTTCCCTCTTGGTTAGGTTCAGATTTTGCATCTTTGGCAGGAGTACCAGGGAAGCAACAGTGTGTCTTTCTCAGGGCAGCCACCAGCAGGCACCTGCATCAGCCTGTTTCATTACCAGTGACGCCAACCTGGATCACTGGGACAAGCTGGCGTCTGCCAGCCTTCTCCGCTGTGAAGTCACGATCTTCCCCTTTGTAATTAGTAAGTATTTTGTGGGAGATACTTTGAGACCATGTAAATATTCTGCTCCTTATCAAATTTTCACCCATAAATTTCAGCATCCTTTGATAATTCTTGCTTAAATTATTACTGTGATACTTGCCAGTGATTGTCTACCTCCATCATTCATTCTACATTTGTTAGTTGGCATTCTATTATAAGGAAGCGTTTTTCTTTCTCTCCTATTTATAGATGTATTTGTTTACATTAACAAGAACTTGAATTATTTTAGTCATTGGGATTATAATCTGCTAATATCATTTATTTCATATGGATATTCTCCCAGATTAAGCTGGCCACCATGTTCCTTTGACATGTCTCCACTATTTTTGAGAATTATCTTTCTCTCTAAGATAATAAGGTGTTTCAGGCTCAAACTGAACCTTCTCTGCCCAATCCCGGAATCAGCCACTCTTTTAGGAGCCCTCGTTCCTTTTAGTGGAGAATGATTCCCAATTTACTTTTAAAATGAAACAAAACCAAAACCAAAACAGAGAACACATAACTATTCAACAAACATAATAAATATTAATATTAAATAAAAATTTACCCTGAGCTATGCCACTGCCAGTTAAACAAGAAAGACACAAAGTTTGATTTATTAAGATAGGCTAATATGGGTTAGATATATGCAAATATATAGATGAAACAGAATAGAGCTACTATAAATACATACAGGCATAGCGTATATCAGACCTCAGAATATGATGTAGAAGGCATTACAATGAACTATTATTTAATTAATAGTATTAATGGTTTTTTAAATATTAGAAGTACTCAACTTAGTTCCCTACTTCTCACAATTCAAAAAATTAAGCTCTCAATATATTAAAATCTCAGTTATGAAGATAAAACTTTAGAATTATTAGATAAAATTTAGAAAAATATATTTAGAATATAAAGATACAGCTGGGCATGGTGGCTCACACCTGCAATCCTAGCACTTTGGGAGGCTGAGCCTAGGAGGATCCTTTGAGCCTAGGAGTTTGAGACCAGCCTGGGCAATAGCTACAAAAAGTAAAAAAAAAATTAGCCAGGCCTGTAGTGGCTGGAGTGAGTGCCTGTAGTCTCAGTTACTCAGAAGATTGGGGCAGGAGGATCACTTGAGCCCAGGAGTTGGAGGCTACAGTGATCTATGATGACACCACTGCACTCTACCCCGGGCAACAGAGGGAGACTGTCTCAAAAAAAAAAAGTACCAAGATATTGCAGGATTTCTGTTATGGTTTGAATGTATGTGTCCCTCCAAAATTTATATGCTGGAACTTAAACCCCAAGATGATGTTGTTAAAAGGTAAGGCCTTTGGGAAAGTGACTGTCAGGAGGTCTCAGCCCTCATGATTGGATTCATGCTTATAGTCCCAGCTACTTGTGAGGCTGAGGCAGGAGGATCACTTGAGCCCAGGAGTTCAAGGCAAGCTTGGGCAACGTCGTAAGACTTCATCTCTTAGGAAAAAAAAAAAAAAAATCTAAAAGAAATTGCAGAACTGCCACTTTTCAATGATATAGTAACTCAAAGTAAAAAGTTAGCTGCAAACATAAAGCCTAAGTCAATATCTCCTCTGCAAAACTGAACTTCCACCTTAAAACAAACAAATCTACACATGTGCCTACACTTGCAGTTTTGCTTGTATTTGCTCAGGTTCAGCACTAACTAATCATCAGAGAAGACCTTCCTTTATGTGAACACAATAAACACAAGTGGTGCTGAAATGTTCAAAGTATTAAATAACTTTTTTGGAATTGCCTGGTTTATCCCATAACAACTGTGTTAGCATTTATGCTGATGATGCACAAACAATAGCAGGTCAGACTGCTGGTGTCTCAGCACTAATCAAGGCAGCGGTGCCAAACTCTACTAGGAGTCATTATGTTCTTCACCACCAAGCACTTTTTTTTTTTTTTTTTTGAGACAGAGTCTCAGTCTGTTGCCCAGGCTAGAGTGAGTGCCGTGGCGTCAGCCTAGCTCACAGCAATCTCAAACTCCTGAGCTCAAGCGATCCTCCTGTCTCAGCCTCCCGAGTAGCTGGGACTACAGGCATGCGCCACCATGCCCAGCTAATTTTTTCTATATATATTTTTAGCTGTCCATATAATTTCTTTCTATTTTTAGTAGAGGTGGGGTCTCGCTCTTGCTCAGGCTGGTCTCGAACTCCTGAGCTCAAACGATCCGCCCACCTCGGCCTCCCAGAGTGCTAGGATTACAGGCGTGAGCCACCGCGCCCGGCCACCACCAAGCACTTTTAGGGGAAAGAAAGAGTTTCGCTGAAGAACATCCTTGATAAAGCAGTAAAAATTATTAATTTTATTAAATCTCACCCCTAGAGTGTATGTCTTTTCATATTCTCTGTTGAATGGGAAGTGTACATAAAGCACTTACACTGCATACCAAAATATGCTGGCTGTGTCGCAAAAAAGCACTTGTGTGATTGTTTGAAATGAGAGCTGACCTGGCCGCTTTACTTGGGGAGCAGCAGTTGAAAGAGTGACTGACAGACCAACTTTGGTTGTTCAGATTTGAGTATTTGGCAGACACTAACAAATGAACAAACTGAGCCTGTTCAACAAGAGTTATTTGTGAGCTGTTTGTTGACAATGATAAAATTCAAGCTTTGCGGCAAAATTCAGTATTTTGGAAACTTTTATTGTCGCCATGAGCTTGGCAGCTTCCAAATACTTAAAGATATCTGATGCGGGCTGGGCGTGGTGGCGCACACCTGTAATCCTAGCACTCTGGGAGGCCAAGGCAGCAAGATCACTTTGAGGTCAGGAGTTTGAGACCAGCCTGAGCAAGAGGGAGACCCCGTCTCTACTAAATATAGAAACATCAGCAGGGTGTGGGGGCGTGTGCCTGTAATCCTGGCTACTCAGGAGGCTGAGGCAGGAGAATCGACTGAGCCCAGGAGTTTGAGGTTGCTGTGAGCTAGGCTGACGCCACAGCACTGTAATGTAGTCCAGGTGACAGAGCAAGGCTCCATCTCAAAAAAATAAAAAATAAAAATAAAAGCTATCAGATACTAATGGTTGTGATTTTTTTAATCTTTTTTTTTTTTTTTTTTTGAGATAAGGTCTTCCTCTGTCACCCAGGTTAGAGAGGGCAGTGGCACAATTATAGCTCACAGTAATCTCAAACTCCTGGGCTTAAGTGATCCTCCCACTTCAACCTCCTGAATAACTAGGACTACAGGTGTGCGCCACCACACACCTGGCTAATTTTCAAATTTTTTGTAGAGATGGGGTCTCTCATTATGTCGCCCAGGCTGGTAAACTAAACTATCAGCCTGGGCGATATAGTGAGATCCACATCTCAAAAAAAAATTTTTTTGAAGTTTGGAAAATATAGTTATTTTTCATAAAAATATGTTACTGATGTGAACATATAATGGGTTTATATTATTATTTTTAAATGAATAAAATATTTTTAAAATATCTCAGCTTAAATGTTAACATAATAAATATCAACAGATATAATTCACATAAACAATAGCTCTTAAGGGTCCTCAAATTTCAAAAATTATTTAACGAGATCTGGGTCCAAAATTTTTGAGAACCACTAGATTTGAGTAAGGAGGGCAAAGGAGTTTTGGAGGTTTGAAGAGATAAGAAAAAACGTGTGATAGTTCTGGTTATTTAGCAGAGTGGGAAAGGGACTGGCCTAGGCGATGCAGTAGGATCAGCGTGGGAGTGTGGTCTTCTCTGGCTTCATTCAAGTGCCGAAGTGCAGGCTGGGAGCAGGTGAAGACTTGAATTCAACATGGGTTGGCTTTGGGAGGCTGGGGAGAAAAAGAAAGAGCAGAGTAACAGGGTTTGTGTATGCACAGGAGTGATTATGGTGACGCACCGTGGAACCTGAGCTGGGTGAGAGAATGGAAGGTATCAGGGAGGAGAAGTATCGTGAAAAAGTCGAGGAATAACAAATTGTAGGCTCTGATAAGGTAGCAGAATTGTTGGAGTGGGGCTGTAGGTGGAATAAGCTGGAAGGACATAAGGTGGTTGTCCTAGAGTGGGGTGTTTACAATTTAGACCATGGAGGGGGTGCAGCTGCCGTTAATGGGTCTAGCATATGACGATGGGAGTGGGTGGCTGAGGTAGCATGGAGGACAAAGTCACAGGAGGAGAGAGGCCAAGGAACTTGGGAGAGTCATCTCCACTCCAGGATGATGTCACCTGGTAGGTCAGCATGTCCATTTTAGTTGTTAAAATGTTAGAATTCTTTCAAACCAGTTGGTTAATAGCCACTGCTTGAGTCCCCTGAGTGTTCCCCCATTGCTTTGGCCCCCCCTGGCCCCTGGCCCTGGACCCAGGACCTCCCCATGATCTGATCCAGTAATTAAAAGGCAAGACCACGCCCAGCAAGAGGCCCTCCAGGGCTCTTTGCTTCTGATGTTTACTGCCTGTGCATTACCCTAACATCACCACTGTTTCCATGAATACTGAAATCACCAAGAATTGAGACAGACACACTGCTGGAGAGAGACAATGAACATAGGCTAAAACCTTCAAGGAGTAAAGACCAGTGACCCAAGGGGCTGAAGATGCCCTCTTGCAGCAAGAAGGGAGTGCTATTGTCTGCGGCTAGGAGCTTCAGAGCTGGGGATGTTCAGAGGACGGAAAACAAAAGTCTGGTATTCAGGAGGAGGAAGCAGACACCTAGCCTGCCTCTGGGCCAGGGGTAGGAGCATATGGGAGGGAAAGCAACCACCACTTGTGAGTGCTACAAAAGATACAGGATTCTCAGAGGAGAGCCACATTTCAAGAAGGTGAAGGGAACTTTCAGAGAAGAGATTCAGGGTGGAAAGCAGTGGCTTGCAATCCTATCAGACCCCACAAATACTGTGTAATGTCCCTTCACTATTCTGAAGTGGAGTTCATGCATAATTTAACCTGTGTACATGCATGATTTTTTTTATAGTGAACCTAATGCCCAACTGTCATATAAAAAGAAATAAAATGAGAGTATTTTAAATTAAATAATGTATATTTCAATATGTAAAAACTTGGGAATGCCCCCAGTCAGTGCTAGGATAAAATGGTGATATTTTTGCATTTATATACATAATCACCATGGATGACAGGCACACACAAATGCCAACAGATACTGCTGTATTGGATTGATGACTCAAATACTATGAGCTACTTTGCCTTTGGTGATGTGATTTTTCCAAAATGATAAATAACTCCTAGTAAAATTTCAAATATAATAAAGTACAATCTTCTCTTGATTTACATAGTAATTGCATTCTTGGGAAATTCAGCACATATTAAAACCATGCAAAAAAAGTTTCAAGTTTATATGTAAAACAGAGTCAGATTCTAGCCTCAAATGACTATAATCAAGTTTTTCGCCCACATGAATGTCTAGCAGACATTTGAAATGTTTATAGAACAATTCTTTATATGTGGGACTGTTTTAGGATCACAAAACATCCTTGGTCCCCACACTTGGCATTTAATGCCAATAGTGCTTTGCAATCACTCGGACAATGTAAAAATATCCCCACAAATTTCCAGAATTTTCCTAAGGAGTAGCACTCCCCGGCCCACTCCCCTGATCCAAGGCCTTTGTGGGTGACCACATGGCAGTTGAAAAGCGGTGGGTGTTGGGTCCAGCTGGGCTGGAACCCTACGGAGCTGCAAGTCTGTGATGCAGTCTCTGCTCCAGAGGGGCTGGCATTCTGGTGAGCAGATGACGGAGGAGTCTTTTAAGGGCGTTGAAACTGATAGTTATTGTCTTAGTCCCTTTGTGCTGTTATAACAGAATATCACAGACTGAGCAATTTATAAACAATAGAGGTAAATTTGGTGCACAGTTCTAGAGGCTGGGAAGTCCAAGACTGAGGGGCTGCATCTGGTGAGGGCCTTCCTACTGTGTCCTAACATGGCAGAAGGCATTACATGGCTAGAGTGCTCACGTGCGTGAGAGACCAAGAGATGGAACTCACAGCCTCACACAAGCCCTTTTATAATCAGCATTAATCCATTTACGAGGGTGGAACTAAACACCTCTCATTAGACCTCACCTCCCAACTCTGCTGGATTAGGGATTAAGTTTCCAACGTATTTTTTTTTTAATTTCAAAATATTCAGGGTTACAAATGTTTCAGGTTGTGTGGATCACTTTTGTAATGCTTGAGTTCGGCTAAAGGTGTGCCCATCACCCAAATAGAGTTCATAGTACCTGTTGGGTAGTTTCTTGCCCCTCCCCTGCTCCCCTCTCCCACCTCCGGTTGATTTCCACTGAGTTTTATCCAACATATGCTTTTGGGGGATCGCATTCAAATCATAGCAGTTACATAATCCTAAAGTTTTTATTTACTTTAATAATACAAGATGATACGGGAAGACTCACAATAGTCACACTTTTAACAGGAGCATTCAATCAAGCCCCTCTGGATTTTATAAGCATTCTTTTGCCAATTCACATTTTAAAATATCTGACAGAAGCTTTTCTACATGAAAAATGATATTTACACTTGCTTGGTTTTCACTGATATTCAATTTAATGAAGTTGTAAGTTTAAACCATACCTTTTTCTTATGCCTTAAAGCTCAATGTACCAATCTAGTTAATTTATTCATAAATATAGTCATTTTCTATAAAAATAATATCACTTTCAATTGTCCTTTAATTAATGCTAAATTTAACAAATAGTATTTCCTGGCCGGGTGCGGTGACTCACACCTGTAATCCCAGCACTTTGGCAGGAAGTTCGCTTGAGGCCAGGAGTTCAAGACCAACCTAGGCAACATAACAAGACTCTACCAAAAAAATTATAATAATATAAAATCATACAATTAATATGTCAAATTTTCTTAAATGTTTCAAACACCATAACCATTATATACAATTTTTCTTGATGAATTCCAAACTTATTCCTAAATATCACATAAAAGTATTAATCCCATGGGATTTCATTTACTTTTTTATCTCTGTAGCTTATTAATAACTTTCCTGAGTAGCAAAGGTATTTCCCCAACTTCAGGTAGCAGATGGACCATCTCAGGCCAACGGAGAGTCTTGGCCTACAACTGGGGTTACAGATTCAAGTGCAAAGTCAGAGGTTCTGGCCTGCAACGCAGTACTTCCAGGCTGATGCTACCCAAGACTCAGGTTCACCTCTTTAACTCTGTCTTAAGGTCACGGGTATTTAAATCCCCAAATTTTCTTCTGACTTGGATTATGAATCATGAGAAGTCATTCTTCTTAGTCAAGTTTTAAAACCTTTACTGTAACTTCTTTCACAAAACTCTATTGCCTGATGAGATTCCATGCTCTTCATGTATTTTAATTTTTTACCTATGTCACTAATCTAATTTTTATAATCATTTTATTTACATCCCCCATTTGTGTCCCGCCTGAATCCTGTATGGTCTAGCATAGCTCCTGCAACAATTATTTAAATCTATTTATTCAACTAAGATATATAGAGCACCTCCTATGTGCCAGGCAGTATTCTAGGTGCTGGATATAGAATAGAAAACAAAACAGAAGAAAAGAAATTCCTGCCCTCATGGAGCTTTTCTTGTGGGACCATTACCTTCCTGCTGTCTCGAGCTACCCCTTTGAGCCAGGGACTATGTCTTTGGAAACCCCGGCTGGCTCAGGGCCCAGCACATAATGATAATACAGTAATAGCTAACGTTTCCAAGGGCTTACTGAGAGCCCAGGGTAACTCGAAAGGCTTTGCACGTGTCCCTCACGTAATCCTTGCAACGATCCAGTGTTGGGAGGTCATGATTTTACAGATGAGGAAGCAGGCACCCCAGTGTGTGCTCATTTGCCTACATCCACAGTTAGTAAATAATGGGGCCTGGATCCTGAACCAGTCAGTTTTCTGGCTCATATTTAACCACTGGGCCACATCGCCTCCCAGAGTAGAGGGAAATAAATGTTTGCCAAAAAAAAAAACAGAATTAAAAAAAATCCTTAGTAATCCGTGTGGCCCTCCCCAGCTGGCTACCTCGGTGTGTGTTGACAAACCACCTGTGCATCTCCCCACCTGCCCCCAGCCTGTGTCTTGGTTCCGCTCAGTCTGGCTGGACGTCTGCTGCTGTTTTATTTATGTAACATCCTTGATCTAAACCAACTGCACACCAGGTGTCCAGAGTCAGATCGTATCAGGAAACTCTCGCCCTGTCTTTGCTAGCGGAAAAATGGGATTAGATTAAGCCACATAGGAAAAACAATGAAATGTCTCCCATTCATCTCCACCCACCCTTTCCGTGGCTGATCACGTGTGGACTGGAGGTAACAGATGCCCTGTGGGAAAGCCACAGAGCTTGAATGTTTGAACATCAGCCATGGCTTGGAAAAAGAGATTCCTGGCCCTTGAAGGACATGACCAAGGTCACTAAAATCAATTCCTAATCAAGGCAAGTTAAGGGGTCCCAGCTCCCAAAGCGCACGTCGTGCTGTCCTGTGAGAGTGGACAAACAGGAAGGTCCCGCTGGGCATTGAACGTGACTTCGAACAGCCTCCAGTCACCGGCTCGCTAAACCAGGCTGCGACCGACCGAGGCACTCTGCAGACAGCTTCTCTGTGAAACCTCCCAATAAGTTGATGAGGCAGTAACTTTACAGATGAGAAAACTGAGGCTCAAAGCAGGGGCTCTCCCTCCTCACACCACGCTCGCACTTCCGTTGAAGCTCTTGTCTTGCTGTATTGTAACAATTTTGTTCCGGATATAAAGTGGAGCTTTGTCTGTGACGTGATTCTGCAACTTAGAAAGCTCAACAAGCAGGAGTTGGGAAACTTGCCCTTTTAGAGCTGTGAGTGGCTTTCTGTGAGGCGGAGGTTTGACTTCACCTTTGGAGCAGACTGTTCCCCCACTTTGGCAAACTCCCCAGGGTGTTCCTTCTAGATGCAAGGCACCAGAATATAGGCCGGGCATGGTGGCTCACGCCTGTAATCCTAGCACTCTGGGAGGCCAAGGCGGGAGGATTATTTGAGCTCAGGAGTTCGAGACCAGCCTGAGCAAGAGCGAGACCCCGTCTCTACTAAAAATAGAAAGAAATTATATGGACAACTAAAAAAATATATATAGAAAAAAATTAGCCGGGCATGGTGGCGCATGCCTGTAGCCCCAGCTACTCGGGAGGCTGAGGCAGGAGGATTGCTTGAGCCCAGGAGGCTGAGGTTGCTGTGAGCTAGGCTGACGCCACGGCACTCTAGCCCAGGCAACAGAGTGAGACTCTGTCTCAAAAATAAAATAAAATAAAATAAAATAAAAACCAGGTTCCCTTCCCTGGATCTTCAGGGAAAATTGTGAAGATACCATTTATTTACAGATGCTTTGGACTGGGAAGCGAATGCCCTGGTTGGCAATGTGAAGTGTTTGGTGTAGTTACAACGGCATCGTATCTCAGTTCTTGCTTTCTTGGGAGGAAGATGGGTAGAGCTGCTTCTTGGCTGTGCTCAACCTGAGCTGTGACTGCTGCTGACATCCTGCCTGTTCTTGGGGGGCCTGGACCAGTCCCCACTGCTGCAGAAAGTGGGGGGCAGAAGACAGAAGCTGGACTGCCAAGATTCCTGGGTCTGAGACATGCGATAGAAAATTCCAGGGGCACTTCAGTTACCTGGGGGCAAACCTTACCTGACAGCGAGGCTTCAGAATACAGCAAGAAGAGCCCTTCACCTGGAGCCCAGCACTGTGCGGACACCTCAGACAGTGGCATCTTGGGGACATCAGGGGACAGCACCCTTGCTGCAGCAACGGTGATTTCATGAGGAGCCTTCAGCAGGGGCCATGGAAGTTCTCTCTCCCCAGACTGCTTCCCGGGCAGTGGGAATCTGCTGGAGTGAGCCGGAACAGGCAAAACAGGATTGTTTGGGGAGCGGCATAGGGTGGCACCGCTGCCTAGACACCGTTTTAGTCCCCCCTGAGATTGCTTAAATGGAAGTGTGAATGTTCACAAGGCACTTCTGGAAAAAAAATTCCTTGTGTTTGATCACCACTAAACAAAAACCACAGTAAAAAAATAAAACAGTGAACTTTTCATGTTTTCTTAGCATTGCTTGAAAATTAAAGTATAATTCTGGTTTTTTTCAGCCCATAGTTAAGTCTGAAAAACTCTAAAATGATTTGGACAAGCAGATAAGGACAAATAAGACGGTGGGGATTCAAGCCATTGTGATCCCCACATCAGAAAATACTGCGATTGTTTTTTATACTCACGTGCTGCTGAATGTGAATGTAGCAGTTACTCAGGCTTGTCACCACCTGTACAAGGTAGGACTAGATTCAGATGCATGCGACAGAAAATCCCAACATACCAGTGGCTTAGACAACAGGGATTGTTGCAGTAATGGCCAACAATGAATCGCTCCTTGCAGTGACTATGCCTGTGGGTGACTTGCTTAGATCAAGGGGACATTAGGCCGGGCGCGGTGGCTCACGCCTGTAATCCTAGCACTCTGGGAGGCCGAGGTGGGCGGATCGTTTGAGCTCAGGAGTTCGAGACCAGCCTGAGCAAGAGCGAGACCCCACCTCTACTAAAAATAGAGAGAAATTATATGGACAGCTAAAAATATATATAGAAAAAATTAGCCGGGCATGGTGGCGCATGCCTGTAGTCCCAGCTACTCGGGAGGCTGAGACAGGAGGATCGCTTGAGCTCAGGAGTTTGAGGTTGCTGTGAGCTAGGCTGATGCCACGGCACTCACTCTAGCCTGGGCAACAGAGCGAGACTCTGTCTCAAAAAAAAAAAAAAAAAAAAAAGGGGACATTAGCGTATGGAAACAAGCAGAGGCTTGAGAAGCACCTGCATATTGAGGCTTGGCTTCTCTTGTCCTTTGTTTTGGGAGCCTGAGACTGCCATGTGCAGAAGCTTGGGCTAAGCCTACCGGAGGTTGAGACCAGATGGAGAAACATGAGCCACCCCAGCTGAGGCCCCCAGAACAGTCCGGCTGCCAACCACCAGACAGGCAGAGCCAGCAGGGACCGTTCAGCCCCACCCAGATGACCCAGAGACTCAGGAGCTAAATAAGGTGACTGTTGTTTTGGACCATTAGGTTTGAAGTAGTTTGTTATTCAGCAAAAGCTAACAGATACATGTAATATAGAAATTTGTTTTCTTTCTCTTAGAAATGATAAATATGAAGCCCAGGGTTGGCATAGCACTTTACATTATCAAGGACTGAAGTGAAACTGCCTGTATTAAAGTAATGTAATGCCGTAAGGCAAGAATTGTGGTAAAAGCCTGATTTCTGCAGAAGTATAGACATAGCTAAAAGTTAACCAGCAATTGTTTCATAGCTTGTCTTGTTGTAATTGCTTAATGCTTAAGAGTCATAGATCCTTGACTGGTGTAAGATTTGTGACTTCCCCAATTGCTTCTTTTTTTTTTTTTTTTTGAGACAGAGTCTTACTCTTGTTGCCCAGGCTAGAGTGCAGTGGTGTCATCATAGCTCACTGCAACCTCAAATTCCTGGGCTCAAGTAATCCTCCTGCCTCAGCCTCCTGAGTAGCTGGGACTACAGGTGCACCACCGTGCCTGGCTAATTTTTCTATTTTTAGTAGGGACAGGGTCTCACTCTCGCTCAGGCTGATTTCAAACTCCTGAGCACAAGCAATCCTTCTGCCTCAGCCTCCCAGGTTGCCCCAATTGCTTCTGGAGTTAACATGGCTATGGTATGTCCCGGTCTTTTACAAATGCTCCTCAGAAGTTTCACATACCACTTATGCTTACATCTCATTGACTAGAACTTAGTCATGTGGCCATGGCCAGTTGTAAGACAGACTGGGAAATGTAGTCTTGCTTCTGGGATTCAGGAGCCCAGCTAAAAATCCATTTTTCTTTCTTTTTGGTAAACAAGAGGGGAAACGCACAATGTCTGCATAATTTGTCTTTGCTGTGAACTCCTGCAGCATAGGGCTTTATTCATCTCTGAATCCCCAGCACTCCACGGGTACTCAGTAACATTGTGGAATTCCTTAGAACATGAAGGGGCACTCACAAACTTTGGAATTGCACTTCACCTTGAGCAGACGGTTGGCATCACCCTGCCATGAATTGCGAGGCGAGATAGAAATTTCCTGGAGACTCTTCAGAATGTAGCAGGAGGACCATGGGCTTCACAGTCAGAAATCCTTTTTTTTTTTTTTTTTGCCAGAGTCCCGCTCTGTCACCCTGGCTAGAGTGCCGTGGCATCAGCCTACCTCATAGCAACCTCAAACTCCTGGGCTTAAGCAATCCTTCTGCCTCAGTCTCCCCAGTAGCTGGGACTACAGGCATGCGCCACCATGCCCGGCTAATTTTTTCTGTATGCTTTTAGTTGTCCAGCTAACTTCTTTTCATTTTTAGTGGAGATGGGGTCTCGCTCTTGCTCAGGCTGGTCTCGAACTCCTGACCTCAAATGATCCGCCCGCCTCGGCCTCCCAGAGTGCTAGGATTACAGGCGTGAGCCCCCGCGCCCGGCCAGAAATCCTTTCTCTGTCACTTATTTCCTGTGTAACACCAAGCAAAATTCTTAACCCTAAGTACCCTTATCTTTAAAATAAGAATAAAAATTTCTACCTCAGTGGTGAGTTATTGTTCAATGGGCACAGAGTTTTTATAATATTTGGGGTGATGAAAATGAGGAATAGTGGTGATGACTGCATAGCACTATGAATGTAATTACTACCACTGAAATGTACACTTACAAAGGGTTTAGAACATTTCTTTTTTTTATTATTTATTTCAAGATATTATGAGGGTTACAAACGTTTTGGTTACATTTTATGTCTTTGCCTCACCCAAGTGAGGTTTAGAGGCTTGCCCTTCCCCTCCACAATGCACACTGTGTCCACTGGTTGTGAGTTTACCCCCCAACCAATCCCCTAATCCCTGGAGAATATTACTACCGTGTGAGGACCATAGTGTTGATCAGTTAGTGCCAATTTGACGGCGAGTATATGTGGAGGCTATTCCTCCGATCTTGTGATACCTCACTGCGGATCGGATAATGGGCTCAAGCTCAATCCAGGAAAATATAAGAGGTGCTAGATCACTGTCGTTTCTTATAATTGAGTAATGTTCCATTGTATACATATACCAAATTTTAGTAATCCACTCATGGATTGACGGGCACTTGGGTTGTTTCCACATCCTTGCAATAGTGAATTGTGCTGCCGTAAACATTCGGGTGCAGATGTCTTTATTATAGAATGGGGTTTAGATCATTTCTAATGCACAAGTTTGCCATATTTCTGTGCTATATGTGAGTTTACGGAAGAACACAACAAGGAAAACCATGAAAAACACAAAAGGAAAAAGCCATCACAAAAGGTGGTCTGGGATGGAGGGAGAGATGAGTGACAGTGGTTGGAAGACAGTAATTACATTTTCCAGAAACCCTTTTACCTGTAACCAGAATCCTTTGCGGTCTCTTGGCGACATGCAGACCTCACAGAGAAATGCCTGCCATGCAGAATTAGTGATGCAGGGAGCCTCTGGCGGCCTCAGGGCAGGATTGATGGTGCTTATGTTTGCAAACTCCTCTGAAAAACTTTATAAATCGAGCTGGGTGAGACAGAGTTCACTCAATCTGATCAGAACTGGTCATTAAAGTTCAATTCAATCAACACTTAATAATGAGTACCTCTGTGCAGTCTTTAAGGCTATCAGTGAATATCTTCTTTCTCACGTCCTGGACATAAGGTCAAATTTTACTCCCCCCTAAACCCTGCCTTAGCTTTAGCAAATGAAAGAAGAAAAGTAAATATGTGTCATGCCAGGTGGAGAGAGTTCCCCTTCCCTTTTCCTGCCTCAGTGATTGCAGAAGCCTCCATCACCTGTGCCTGTGAGTCACTACGATGAGCTACACTTGCCACCCTGCATGAGACAGGAAGCATGAGTGAGGAATAAACTTGTGTGTGGGGTGCCACTGAGCCTTTGGCATTGCTTGTTGCTGCAAGATTACGTAACCTGTCCTGACTGATGCTCGGCATGTCCCACCCTGGGCTAACGTAGAGACTAAATTCTGGAGTTAGAGAGCCCAAGTTTCAATGCCGGTTAGCTACTTTCTCACTGTGTGATCTTGGAGAAATCAATGAACTTCTCTGTGCCTTATTTCCCACATTTACAAAATGGGATACTAATGGAAATCACCTCATAAAGTTTTTGTGAGGATTAAACTGTGTAAGCTATTTAGCTAAATACCAGGCACATAATAAGTCGTCAAGAATATTTGGTGATGACGATGATGACGATGATGATGATGTTGATCTCATTTAATTCTCATGACAACTCTATGTAAGACATGTTGTGTTATTAAGGTTTCAAAACTGTTACTGCAGCATAGCATGGCCTGAGGCACACAAGTAATAAGAGAAAGTTTTTTTGGTTTTTTTTGAGACAGAGTCTCGCTCTGTTGCCCAGGCTAGAGTGCCATGGCGTCAGCCTAGCTCACAGCAACCTCAAACTCCTGGGCTCAAGCGATCCTTCTGCCTCAGCCTCCTGAGTAGCTGGGACTACAGGCATGCACCATCACGCCCAGCTAATTTTTTCTATATATTTTTAGTTGTCCGGTTAATTTCTTTCTATTTTTTAGTAGAGACGGGATCTCGCTCTTGCTCAGGCTGGTCTCCAACTCCTGACCTTGAGTGATCCTCCCGCCTTGGCCTCCCAGAGTGCTAGGATTACAGGCGTGAGCCACCGCACCCAGCCAAGAGAAAGTTTTGAGATTAGAATCCAGCCCTGACCCACCAGTCTGCCTTTGGGGCATCGTTCCCTGTCCCTGGAAGCTGTCCAGCTCCAGTGTCTGGCTGCTTCTTCTCATTTGGTCCCGATCCTCTCTCTAGATGGCTAATTCACTTACTCAACTTCTCCAGTGACCGCATCTGTGTGAAAGATCCCCCCAAGACAGGGACTCAGAGATACAGCCACCAGCCCTGGTCCCTCAGAGACTGGCCTTCGCTCTCATACCTAGAAGGCACACCAGGAACCCAATCCTTTAGACTCGGGAACCACTTGATTCCTTTCTGCACCTCACTCACCTCTTGGTCTTCCCAAACCAAAGAATTTATTTAAACCATAAAAAAAATAGGCCGGGCACGGTGGCTCACGCCTGTAATCCTAGCACTCTGGGAGACCGAGGTGGGAGGATGGCCTGAGGTGAGGAGTTCGAGACCAGCCTCAGCAAGAGTGAGACCCCGTCTCTACAAAAAATAGAAAAATTAGCCTGGCGTGGTGGCGAATGCCTGTAGTCCCAGCTACTTGGGAGGCTGAGGCAGGAGGATTGCTTGAACCCAGGAGTTTGAGGTTGCTGTGAGCAAGGCTGATGCTACTGAACTCTTGCCTGGGCGACAGAGTGAGACTCTGTCTCAAAACAAAACAAACAAACAAACAAAAAACCAAACAACAACAACAACAACAAACCATAAAAAAAAGGAATTGGCGCACAAGGTAAAAATATCCAGAAGATGCCAAAGGGTGGAGAGAGATACCTGCCTCCCAGCCTGTCCTCTGGACTCCAGTTCCCCTCCCAGAGGCAGCCATGGTGACCGTTTTCCTCAATGTACTAGTAGGTTTTGAGTCAGTTCCTCATCTCTCTCTCCTGCTGCACCACCCTGGGAGTGCACCTGTGAAGGGTGCGCCCTACCTCGCCCTGCGGCTGCACCCGCCACTCCCCCGCCAGCAGAACCTCTTTCCTTCCTGCCTCCAAATCCTGCACATCCTGCTGCTTCTCTTCAAGCCACCTTCTCCAGGAGGAATTTTTTTTTAGCAATTCCAGCTGTTGTTACTCAGCTCTCTTCTTCCTGACAACAGGACTTACTATTTCTGTCCCATATTTGGACATTTTGTCTTATCCGATGTATCAGGTGCCAGTTTCCAATTGCTTGCTGTGGGCTGCCCGCCCCTCCCCAGTTAGCCGGGGTTCCTGGTCCATCCCCAAGCCTCCACGATCGCCCTGTGACTCCCAAATCTACTCTCCTGAGCTTCAGGCAGACATTTCCAGTTGAGACTGGGCATTTCCCAGCTGTCCTATGGGAATGTCCAAACCTGAATTCATCCTTTTTGCCCTTAACTTACTCTACTTCCTAATCTCCTGTCTCAATGAATGGCATCAACATCTATTCAGTCATCTAAAAGTGAAACTTCAGTCATCTAGACTCCAAACACCTCCCCACCTCCCCCTGCAGCCCCATCCAGGAGGAGGTGTGTGTGGGAGGGTCAGGGAACCGTCATCACAAGGCCTTTCGATTCTAGATCAGCGACGTCTCTCGAATCCATCCCTTTCTCTATACTCATCTCTTGCCTGGTTTATGGAAATTGCTTCCAGATTGCTTTCCCTCCCTACATGCTCTCTCCCCTTCAATTCTTCAGCCCCTCCCTTGGCAGTGTCACCTTTCTAAAGGACAGTTGTGATCATTTCACTTTCCTGCTAAAAAACTTTTTAGGGCTTCCTGCTCGTCCTCTGGCCCTTCCAGACTCACCCCCTGAACTCCTCCCCCCACTCCCCCTGTCACCTCCTGCCGGCACCCTGAAATTCTGCAGCCAAGCTTCACCCTCCTGCCCTTCCTCCTCTCAGTCCCTTGACTCCATCCTTCCTCCTCTCCCCTGCCTGCCCCTAGCCAGACCCAAGGCCAGCACAAATGTCGTCTTCTCCTTGAGGCCTTTCCCTCCTCCTCCAGCCCTGACTGCCCCCTCCTGGGTAGAATCCATTCTTTTTTTCCCTGTGTCCCTGCACATTGTTCCCGACACTTACACGTCGCAGCTGTGCCCACCTGAGTGAGCAGACATCCCTCGTTCATTTTAGCATTCCCAGTGACAAACTAGGTGCCTGGTTGCTGAGGAGACAGATATTCAATCTATGTCTATGTGACGTACTAATTGATTAATTAAGTGGTGGTTGTATAATTTTAAAATCTGCAAACAAGGAAGTTGTGATGTACAATCTTTAAGGGAAGCTATAAAATTCTATCATTTGGAGCTCCCCGATGTCTCTGAAAGTCAGCCCTTTTCCATCTCTCCCTCCTCCCCTCCCTGCCTCCCTTCCCTTCTTCTTCTTTCTTTCATCCTTCCAATAGTTATTGAGGGCCCCCTCTGTGCCAGGCCCTGGGCTGGGCTCCAGGGATACCAAGGATAGTAAGGAATCTTTTCTGCTTTCGAGAAGCTCTCCGTGCAATGGGAGAGGGAGAAGGTGTAGGGATATTGCCACCCAGACACTATTTCCCCTTTCCCAGGGCAGCTGCTTCTAACTTACAGGCCAGCAGGTCTGGTCCTGCGGTTTCTCCCCCACTTGTCCACTGTGGCTGGTGTCATGCACATTTCCCGGCTGCTCCCAGTTCCTCTGCAGGCCACCCTCCTGACTGCTGGTCACTCCTTGAAACTCCAAGTCCTGGGACCCTGATAGAAGAGGGCCCCACCCCACTGGTACCACAGAGGAGATTCAGAGGGGCGGGCTTCCTTCTCCAACCTCAGGCCTCCTCAGACTATCAAAGCAGTCCATGCACAAAGCAGCTTAAGATCCCTGGTGTAGCTTCAGGTCAAGGCCACATCCAGGTAACATGCTAGGGTCATGAGCAACTTAGACAGCAGAATGGGGTCCACCACTAGACCTGCCCTCCAGCATCACCTCAGAGGGACCTCTCTTTCTGAGGGGTCCTGCACAAAGACCACTCCTCTGTGCATCCCCTTGGCAGCGGGCACTGCACTGAGCAGGAAGATTCGCCTGGGTTCCATAAAACGTACCAAGTGCCCCCAAATGCAGAGTCTTCTCAGGGGCTGGAGGACAGAGATCTTTCAAGTGTGGCCCAGAGATGCGTGAGGTCTGAAAACTATTGCTGGTCAAAGATGAGAAAAGTATAGATATTGAGAATAAGGGTTTAGAAATCCTATGACAATATAACGATAAAATAAAGCTTGTATTTTGTATGTTTTTTTAAAAAAACAAAGACCAAGGCTTGTGTTTTGTACATATGTTTCATTTTATTTTACAAAATCATCAGTCTGCAATGGACTGGAAATTTACAAAAACAAAAACTAAACAAAAATTACTGGCCTTTTCTCCGCACAGAGTTTTTGAGAATCGTCATTGTGTGGGGGACTGGCTGCAGTGGATACAGTGGACAGATAGCTGGGGAGAGAGGGTGCAGCCGGACAGATGCTCTGGAAAGCAGATGACTAAAATGCTGGACACGGAAGAAAGCATCACCTAGCAGAGCTGGGGAAGGCGGGAGGGGGGGGGCGGGGGGAGGAAGCATCTGAGCTGTGTTGTGCCCAGTCCAGAGGTGGAGACGCTGCCTTCCAGGTGTTCCAGACAAGGGTTCCGCAGGAGCTAAGGCAAAGAGTATAGAGCGGGAGGTGTATCAGGGAAGGTGGCTGAGGGGGCCTATGCCCATGTGAGTGTGTGTGTGAGTGTGCGTGTGTCTGCGGGCAGTGAGGTGGGGTTGGGGGGATCGGGACAGAGTGGGAAAGGGGCCCGAAAGCGCTACTGTGAGCCAACCACGGATGGCCTTGGAAACACGCTGAGGGCTCGGGGCCTTTTCAGCAGGCTGTGAAGAGCCATGCATCTATTTTGAGCAGGGTATGAAATTACCACATCTGAGCTCTAAATGATAATATTTGTTGAGCCGCACTAAATTTAAGAAGTGCTCAGGCACTACTCTCTCAAAGAAGGGAATTTTCCTCTTCCATCAGAATGTGCAAATATCAGAGATTGATTTCCACGCCTGGACGAACACATGCAAGGATGTGCATGAATGAGGAATGCTCTGGAAAACCAATTTGCCCCTGTTGCCATCTCCTTTCCTCTCCCCTTCTCTCTTCCTCTCTCCGTCTGTGGTAGGCTGAACAATGGCCCCACAAAGATGTCCATGTTCTAATCACTGGAACCTGTAAATGTGACCTCATATGGCAAGAGGGGTTTTGCAGATGTGATTAAGGTTTTTGCGATGGGGAGAGTATTCTGGATTATCTGAGTGGGCCCAATATAATCACAAGAGGCCTTATAAGTGGGAAGCAGGAGGGCCAGAGCGAGTAGCAGCGGAAGTGACGGAAGTGACAACAAAAGCAAGAGGTGGGCACGATGCCAGGGAAGCCCTAAGCCCAGGAGTGCCAGTGGCCCCTAGAAACTGGAAAAGGCAAGGAAATGGACCTGCTCCTGGAGTCTCCGAAGGAACCAGCCCTGCCAACACCTTGATTTTAGCCCAGTAGAACTGATTTTAGGACTTCTAACATCTAGGCTAGAAAAGAATAAATTTGTGATTTTTCAGCCACTAAGATTGCCATAATTTGTTACAACAGCAGCAGGAAACACACCTGCCTCCTCTCCTCCCCTCCCTTCTCTCTCTCTCTCTCTCTCTCTTTCTCTCCCCTCTCACTTAGCATTGTCCCACAGCAGCTGTTGTGATGATGCAAATGTCCTATATCTGCACTGGTAGCCTCAGGCCACATGTGGCCACTGAGCCCTCAAAATATGGCTCCTGTGGCTGAGCAACTGAATTTTAAATTGTGTTTAATTTTCATTAATTTAAATTTAAATAGCTGCATGTGGCTATTGGCTACCATGTGGAACAGGGCAGCAACTTTTACTACAATGAAAACAGAGAAGGAAAATAGAGAGGCCAAGAAGTCCTCGTTGTCAGTGCTAGTAGTCAGAATACAGCAAAGGTGGAAGCGAGTCCTTCCGCTTTAAGCCAGTGATGCACGTTTGAACCTATCTGTGTCCACTGGGCCTCTTGGAGAGAGGGCTGGGAGCCGGGAGCCTCAGAGTTCTCACCTGACTGCTGTGTTGCCTTACGTAGATCGCTGCCTGGGGAAGGACAGGAATAATGTCCACCGAGCATTAGCAAAGCACTGGTCGTGGGTGTTAAGCATTTTTCCAGATGATCACATTTGAACATCATAGCAAACTCATGAATTAGGTATTTTTATTCCTGTGTTACAGGTGAGGAAAAGGAAAATTAGAGAGGTGAGCGACTTGTCTGAGTCCCCCCAGGCTGTGAGGTGTAGAGAGGGTGTTTAGAGCCAGTTCTAAGGCCAAAGCCCTTTCCACTGCCCCTCTGGGTTTCCCTAAACGCTCCTGAGCATCTGCGTCCTCACCTGTGACACGGGGCCAGCTGTCCCCATTGCTGTCTACCCTCTCAGAAGGTTAACAGGACCAAATGAGGGAATGACCCTGAAACGGTGACAAGGCAAAGTGCTGAATGTACTCGAGGGAGAGAGGTGATAGTTTCTAAAAATACAAACAGGGCACAGTGCTCTGAGATGGTTCTGCACTCTCACTGATATTGAAAATACTTTAAATTTTCCATTTAAGATATGCCTGAGGCGCTGCCTGTTTCAATCATGTAAAAACCAATATCAGTTTGGAAAGGTTATAGCTGCCTTTCCAATTCCAGTCAACATTAAAAATGCAAATGTTTGCTATTTAAATATAGCCTTTGGCCACCAGCTCAGAGTGTTCAGGACTTAAGGTGAACCGCAGTGGGCGCCATCTCCCCAGGGCTCTGCCTGCTCTGCAGGAAGGAGGCAGAGGACATCCAGAACAGTCTGTGTCACACCAGGATGACTTCCAGCCCCGCGAAGGTCTGGGTCCTCAGAGGTTGTCCAGTTTCAGCCAATGAATCAGACATCCATTCATTAGGGGCAGGGACCCTGCTGGTTTTCTTTGTCCTTGTGTCCCTAATACCTGGCCCAGTGCCAGCTTCAGAGTATAAGCTCAAGGAGTATTTGTTGAATAGATGAATTCATTCATTCGCCATCTGTTTTTGGATATTCTCTCATGTCCCCAGCACTGTGCTGGGCCTTCAATTGATACAGAAATGAACCATTTGGGGAAATCAATCCCGAGTAATTTACCATCTAAGATGGATGGTAAGATGTGCAAATAAATAATAATAACTTAAAATAGTATCAAGTTAACCTCACCATCAGTGCTACTTCTGGAGGTCTGTCAACAAACAATAGGTGTTTGAGTGGCCAGACACCAGCACCTGGGGGACCCAGAAGCAACTGGACAGTGATGTCAGAAAAGCCAGCTTCTTGGAGGAGATGCCAAGAACCATTCATTCTGGGTGGGCTGATGTCCTTGGTGGTCACCTCCACTCAGATTGTGAGCTCCATGGGGACTGGACTACTTCTTAGGCAGCTCTACTCCAAGGCCTCACAGGAGCCTGACACATAGTAGGAAATCAACATGTGCTGAATAAATGAATGAATGTTAGGAACCCATAAAAGCATCATAATGAGAAACATTTATTGAGTGTTTAGTATGTACCAAACATTTCATATACATCTTCTTTTTTTCTTTTTTTTTTAAGACAGAGTCTCGCTCTGTCACCCGACTAGAGTGCAGTGGTGTCATCATAACTCACAGCAACCTCAAACTCCTGGGCTCAAGGGATCCTCCTGCCTTAGCCTTTGTAGCAGCTGGGACTACAGGCATGCATTATGATGCCCAGCTAATTTTTCTATTTTTGGTAGAGGCAGGGTCTCACTCTTGCTCAGGCTGGTCTTGAACTCCTGGGTTCACGCGATCCTCCAGCCCAGGCCTCCCAGAGTGCTAGGATTACAGGAGTGAGCCACCACGCCCGGCCATCTTCTTAATTAATTATAACAGTCAGGAGGCAGAAACCACGTCAGTTACTTGTACAGAGAGAATGTAATGTAAAGGGTTGTTCATTAATTATAAAGTTGTTAACTGGGCAACTATTAATAAAAGGGTAAAATGAGAACTGGCCTAGTCCATTTAGCTACTATCACAAAATATTATAAACTGAGTATTTGATAAACAACAGAAATTTATTTCTCACAGTTCTGGAGCTTGGGTAGTCCAAGATCAAGGAGCTAGAAGAGCTGGTGTCTGGTGAGGACCTGCTTTTAGCTCGTAGATGACTCCTTCTCACTGTGTCCTCACGTGGTGGTGGGGGCTGGCCAGCTCTCCGAGATCTGTTTTATGAGGGTACTAATCCAATTCATGGGGGCTCCACCCTCACGATCTAATCACCTCCCACAGGCCCCCACCTCCTAATAGCATCACTTTAAAGGTTAGGATTTTAACATATGGATTTGGGAGGGAGACACACACATTCAGCCCATAACAAGAACTAAAAGGTGTAGCAGAGAGATAGCAACTGCAGGAAGCGGCTACCACCCTACCGATGAGGGACCGTAGGGGGAAACATTAAAACATTAGAATTATTAAAATTTATTAGTTTAGAGGGGGGAACCCATGAACTGAAACTCAGACCCCTGCGGAGGGGACACTGCTAGGCTGGTGCTGGTGTCTGTGAGTTGGGTGTGATGAGGCTGATCCTGCTAGCGTTGGAAAAACTGCAAACCGGCTTCAGCTACTGCTGTGGGGAGGCTGTGCTGCCGCCAGGCTAAAAGCACTGCAGAGGTGATGCTCACAGAAAGAAAGCAGACAGGAGCCCCCAGGGCACACGGGGTGGGGGGGGGGGGAGCGAGTCCAGGCTCCCCCTCCAGCTGTGCAGCGCCCTCTAGCGCCCCCACTGGCAGGACGTAGCGGGGAGTCGGCTGCGGAGCAGAAACGTGCTTTGCACAGCCCCAGGCCCAGCCCCGCGGAGCAGAGTATAGAAGAGTTTGAAGCTGAGACGCCAGGACTTCGTAACTAGTACAAGAATCGTCCCATCCACGCTGTGACACAGGCACTGCTGTTACTTGCATCACACAGATGAGGAAACTGAGGGTCTGGGGATGGCAGGTGACTTGCCTCACAGGTTGAAGTGACAGAGCCGTGATGTGAAGCCAGGGGCATCTGCCCTTGGTGGCAGTGCACCACCAGGTTTCTTTCTGCTTTTATGTTAGCAAGGTGACAGGACAGCATTGAAGTCCCAGTGCTGTCAGGCTGGCGCTGGGCCGGGGTAGAGGGGGAGGGAGGTTCAGGCATTGCCTGTTGCAGGGAAGCAGACGTAGGGCAATCCTGACACAGTCTCCCAATAAGCCGCTGAGTGTCCACCGGCTTCGGTCATTCCTGCTATGAAGCTGACACATGTCATCGACCCTACCAGCTCCACAAGACAATGATTTTCTTGTTAGAGGGTGAAAGAAATCATCTCTCATAATTTATTGTCCTGTCCTTTAAGAAATTGAGATCTTTGTTCTTTGACCAAAAATTAGCCGCCACCACCACCAAACGCCTCTCCATACTTTAAGATGCAGTGCAGATGTCACCTCCTCTGAGAAGCCTTCCTGGTGTCTACAGAGCCAGTCATGCCCTTATGGGCGCTTGCACAGGACTTGTCACAGCCTCCTCCATGGGGTTCCTTGTCTGTGTCCTACACTAGACTGTGGGCTCCTTGAGGGCAGGCCTGGGTCCCATGGTGGGCACCCAGTCCCCAATTATTGTAAAGGTTTATCTCTTCCAGAAGCCTGCTTCTGTGGGAGCACTGGGCACGTCAGGACCATATTTCCTAACTCATTCTCTGACTTCCAAATGTGCTCAATCTAGTGGTGAAGACATGTTGAAAAAAACACCAGAAAAACAAAAATCCAATGGCTTTGCCTTTCACTTCTCCCCTCTTCCAACCTACTCTTCATGCTTCAGTCCGATGCAAACACGACCATGTTCATAAATCTCTGCTAAAACCCTCCAAAGGCTTCCCATTGCTCTCAGGATGAAGACTAAACCCTCAGTGTGGTCTCCGAGGTCTTCCAGCATCAGGCCCGGCCCCTCTCCAGCCTCGGCCTCACCACTCCCTGTCCCCTTCTTCCCGCCTCCTTCTGCTCCTCCTTCCAGCTGCTGAACCGCCCTCAGCCTCCCGATCTCACCGTGTGCTTTGCATCTGGTATTTGCAAGCGGGTTTTCCCCTCCCCAGAACCCGCTCCTCTTCCTCCCTTGACCTGAGTCCCTCCTACTTGTCTTTTAGGTTACTCGATGCTCCTGGAGCAGCCGGTTGCTGATCCTGACTCACGTCCCCTGAATTGTCATGGCCTGCGTTTGGTGAGTCCTCCCCACTAGGTGTCAAGTTCCCAGGCACGTGGCAGGTGCTCTGTAAGATCAATTGAATTAATTAATTTAAAACTTAACAACAACAATACAAACTAAGGGAAGTCTCTTCAAGTGATTCAGGAAGTCACAGTCTGCATAAGATGTGGCCAAGTAACTTTCTCCCGGTGTCTGGGGGCCAGGTGGAGAGAGGACCTCTAGAACGGGGGAGAGGGTCCCAGAGGTGGAGGCAGGAGAGCGGGGTTGGAGCCTGGGAGCCCTGGGGGCAGCTAGTTTGTTGCCGTGAGTGTTAGCTACTTCATCTCTAGAATGGGTGTAAAAATGCCTGTCTTTCCCCACACGCAGGGTGGTGGTGGCCCGGCCCGTGTGCAAACGCTGTGCAAACTGTGCAGAGTTGTGCAAATGTCAGGCATAATCATTTCCGCCGTCACCGTCTCGAGGAGTCAGTCCAGGCCACCGCCTGGCTTTCTTCACAGCAGCCCAAACCCGGGCCTCAAGCTTCTCATCACCTTCCCCCCTGGAGCCAGGCTGCGGCTCCTTCCAGAGAAGACACATCAAAGACCCAACAGAGGATTTTTATAGCTCAACATGGGACAAGCTTCCCCTTCTTCAGAGAGAGGGTGTCTGACGGAAAGGCGGGAGGCTAATCTAAACTTCCTGTCCCGGCCAGCCGCTGTCCCCATACCTGAGTCCTTTGAGGCCAGGCCTGTGGCTGCTCCTGCCTTTTGTCCGTGTCATTCAGGGTCCCCCTGCCTGCTGTTTCTCTTTCAGATTTTCTCACTGTTCCCTGTGGGAGCCAGAGACACTCTCTGGGTAATAAAAAGGACCCCAGGCACCCCCATCACCCCAGGCCCCCAGAGCAGTAACAAAGGGCAGAGCTCATTGAACATTATCCAGCCGCAGGGATGGGACATTCTGAAGAATTAAAATCCTCCTGAACTTGATTCCTTAATGAGGCAAATTACACCCATGGCATATAAACATTAATGAACTTATATGTCAGGTATTTAACATGCGCCACATCACTTAAATTTCACATCAGCTGTCCTCATTTTAGAAAGAGGTCAATTGAGGATCAGAAAGGTTTTGGTTAGATGGATAAATAGATGGGTAGATGGACGTGTGGATGGACGTGTGGGTATGTGGATGAACGGGCAGATGGGTGGGTACGGGGTGGATAGGTGGGTGAAAGAACGGAGAAACTTCTTGCCAGAGTCCAGGCGAAGTGGCTGAATCTCCCCAGAAAGGCAGAGCTGCCGTGTCACATGTGGGTTCATACTGAAGCCTCCCACAGGAAAGGGCCGTGTGTGTCATTACGAAAGCGCAAGATAAGGCCATGTGCTGGCAAAGCTATTCTCTGGAACAGCAGGTCACCCGTCTTAGACCTGAGATCATATAAAGAATCTTTCTTTTTTTTTCTAGCTGCAGCTCTAGAGTCAGAATAATTTGTGTCTTGGCTTCCCCAAAACTGTATTACCTTGTCCAAGCTCACTGTGTATGCGTCTGTGCTCCATTTCCTCACTTGCAAAATGGAGAACTATTCAACTTCAGTGTTATGAGCTTTAAATGATGTCACTCAAACAGAAGACGTTAAATATCAGTCAGTTTTCTCCTCCGTCTCCTCTGGGCAATGCAAATGTCACTGCAGAGATGAGCTAGGAGAGATTCGAATCTCTCGCGAAGGGTGACAATCCACATGTGGCTGAGCTGCTCCGCAGAAGGCCCAGCGGTCCTCCTCCGGGGTTGAGAGAGAATCGTTGCTCTCCAGGTATCCCAAACAGAAATGAGTTTTCCCCTGTCATGAGGAAATTGAAGATGATTCCTATTCTGGGCGACCTCTGGACTGTGGCTTCACTTCAGGGCATCTGAGAAGCGCAGGTCCAGACTCCAGGCTGCCCAGGTTTCTTTCACAGGAGAGTGAGGAAGAGGCCGGGGGGAACAGGGTAGAGAAATAGGTAAGAGGCTGAAGACCTAAAACATCTGGCAGGGCAGATATTTTCTTCCTGACTTACCCTAAGGCAGGATACAGAAGGCAGAACGTTTCTTAGATTGGTTCCACACGCGCACACACACACTTGTGTGGGTGGTGTGTGGGTGTGGGTGCATGTGGCGGCTGTGTGTTTGTGTGGGGGAGTATGGAAGTGGGGTGCAAGCGTGTGGGAGGGATGAGAAGGGGAGTGGGCCTGTGGGTGGGTGGGTGTGGGCGGGTGTATGGCAATGGGAGGGGGTGGGGGAGAGTTGTGGGAAGGGGAGTTTGGAGAGCTGGGATGTGGGTCTGTGTCACACTGCATCACACTGAGAGGATGGGCCTCTGTAAATGCATAAAAGCACACATGTCTAAGCACGGTTAATAAAGTCTTCACTGGAAATTTGTAAATAAGGTTATTTTTCACTCATCCATTCATTCATTTTCCCATCAACACTGTTCTACAATGAGAAAAACAAAAAATTAAAATTCCTTGAGGAATTTACAATCTGTTCAGAGAAAGTAAGACAGAGATGAATTCAGTAAAAATAATGAACACATTCTCCGTGTGCCAGGATGGGTGTTTTGAGTACTTTATGTGTATTATCCACTCACCACAACCCTACACAAAAGGCACTACTGTGACTCCCATTTCACAGATGAGGAAGCTGAGACTTGGAACTGGCTTCTATGGTTCAAATGCATCCCCCCAAATTCATATGTTAAGACATAACCACCAATGTGATCATATTAAGAGGTGCAACCTTTAGGAGGTGACTAAGTCATAAAGGTGGAGCTCTCCTGAATAGAATTAGCGCACTTATAAAAATTAGTGCACGTTTGAGGAGCTGTTGGCCCCTTCTGCCCTGTGAGCACATCGCAAAAGGTGCCATCTTGGGAGCAGAGAGGAGCCCTCAACAGACACGGAACCTGCTGGCACCTTGATCTTGGACTTCCCAACCTCCAGAACTGTGAGAAATAAATTTCTGTTGTTTATAAATTCCCCAGTCTCAGGCATTTTGTTATAGCAGCACAAATGGACTAAGACAGTGGTTCAAGGTCACACAGCTTATGAATAGTGGAGCTGGGGTTCCAATGCAGACAGTCTGGCTCCTGAAAATGTGTTCTTGAGTGTTACCTCGAGTCTGTACTATCTGTTCCCAGCTAATATCCAAGGGACAGGCTTATGTCCCTTACAAAGGACAGGCTACCAGGGAGCAACCACCTCAGCAAGATGCATGGTGCCCCTCACCTCTGAACTCCTAACCCATTGCCCTAGGTCCACTGCCGTCTGCACCCAGTCTCTTTTCCCATTTCTCACCCTACATCTCCTACCATGTTTCTATTCTTATGTCACCCCAACACTAGGCAGAGAGGCCTGCAGGGAGATCTATGTAAACCTAAAGGCTGGTCTCCCTCCCTGCCCATTCCCCTCCCACCAGCTCTGGGGCCGGGACACTGGTCACATTGTATTCTTCACCCCAAAGGTGTCCCTTCCGCTCATCCTGGGAGGCAATGCCATGACAGCCCCTGCAGGGGGCGAATCTGACTTCAGACCTTGGGGTCTCAACATCTTCATCCATCCGATTCTCACCAGGGATTGGAATAGGTACCGGTGTTTTAGGTGCATATCTCATTCAGTTTAATTCTCACGACAACCCCATGAGACAAGATTATCCGCTGTGTATAGATAAACCAAGGCTCAGAGAAGCCAAAAGGCCAGCTCGAGTGGTGGTGCCAAGATGGGAGGACAGGCTTGTCTGGCCCCAAGGCCTGTGCTCCTGGAGACTCTGTCATGCTGTTTGTTCTCTCCCTCTTCACAGCCGGCTCTATGCCAAGGGAAAAGGTGGACCTGACTGTTTCCACTACCAGGTGGGGTGCCCAAGTCTAAGCGCCTCCTCCACTGAGGGGCAGACTCTCTGGGGCAGGCCTGTCCCACGCCTATGAGTCCGGGGAACCAAGGAGTCTCCTGGGAAAGAACTTGCCCCAAGGGAAGCAAGTCAGGTGTGGTCACTAAATGGAGGCCAATGCGGAGTAAGACCTGCTGTCTCTTCTTAACGGTGCCCCAGCCTCTGAAGACCTGGGTCCTAGAATAGTGGCCTGAGAGTTACAACTGAATTCATTCGAGCCTCGGAGCCATCCCTTGGGCCGTTTATTGAAATCCCCCTAACAGTGGGTAGCACGACCGACCGACCGGGAGAAGGATCTCCCCTGTGGCTGCTGTTCCTCAAATCGCTGCAGGGCTTAGGTGTGCCAAGGATGGTGGCAGAGACAATGTGGGGCCTGGAGATTCAGTGGCAGGTGCAGAAATCCTGGTGCCAGAGGTGGTGGAGCCAACAATGAGTATGGCGGGAGGCAGAGAGGACAGCCTGCAGGGGAGGGGTCCCCACTGGGATCTCCCAGAGATAGAGAGATAGCGGTGGGGGGAGGAATTTGGGGTGGTGAAAGTTGGAGTGAGATCCCATGTGCTGTAAGGTATCATTTCCAGTAGTTAAACCCTTATTTATAAAGGCTCCAAAAGGCTGTGTCCCTGCCTCGGGGCCAGTGGAGGTTTTAGAGTACAGCACAAATTGTTCTAAAAGGAATAATTCAACACATATCCTTGGCTAAAAAGAGGGAGGGGGGCATTCCTTGGCTTTGTTTTGTCCCACTCCACTCCTGGCTGTCCAAACATGGCCCACTCAGGCTGGCTGGTGACCTATGACCTATGGCCCAGCACAGAAAGGGAGCTGGGCCAATCAGATTCCCAACTCAGGAATCTGAATCAGGAAATGCTGAGACATGCAGGCAGCCACAGGGCCGGAGGCCACAGGAATGCCTTGGAAGATTCCACACCATGGAGTTAGAGCTATGAGGGCCACTGAGGAGGAGGGAGCTGGGGCCAGCAGAGAACTGGCCAGTGGAAGGTGTGCAGTGACAGAGAGACCACGAGGTCCGGGAGAGACAGAGGCACTCAGGGCCCCTCAGTGCCCGCCCCAGTCCTGACTCCACCACACGTCCTTGCTCCTGAGGTAGTGGGGGTATCTGCTGCAACAGGCCTCCCCAACAGGTTGGTTCTGGGTCAAGAGGACCTGACCCTCAGTCCATGGTGGTTCTGTAGGTTATGACAAGGACATTTAAGAGCCATGTGAGCAAGACAGAGTCCAGCAGTGATGGTCAACCACCTTCCACCACATCCCAGGCAATGCAAGAGGAAGCTGGCTTTGGAGGCCTTCGCAGGATCCGAGCCGTGCCTCAGGAAGGGGGACAAGACGTGCGGTAGTGACTTACGTGGGCTCGGGAGCTCGACTGTCTCTGATCCCAGCTTCTCTTCCAACTGGAAGAACTTGGGAAACAAGTACCCTTCTAAACCTTTGTTTCCACATATCTAAAAAGGGATAGGAATAGACCCTCCTGCCTCAGGTTGTTGGGGGCGTTTAGGAAGGTGGGGGGACCTGGATGGTGTGATGCCTGGCTGCAGGTAAATCCTGTTCTTTAGCCACTGTGATTATGTGCACAAACTCCTCTTATAGCAAGAGGTGCTATAAGAGGATGAGAGGCCGGGTGTGGTGGCTCATGCCTGTAATCCCAGCACTTTGGAAGGCTGAGCTGGGAAGATCACTTTAGGCCAGGAGTTCAAAACCAGCCAGGGCAACATAGCAAGACTCTGTCTCTACAATGAAATTTTTTGTTTTTGAGACAGAGTCTCACTTTTTTCCCCAGGCTAGAGTGAGTGCCATGGCATCAGCCTGGCTCACAGCAACCTCAAACTTCTGGGCTTAAGCGATCCTACTGCCTCAGCCTCCCGAGTAGCTGGGACTACAGGCATGCGCCATCATGTCCGGCTAATTTTTTCTATATATATTTTAGTTGGCCAGATAATTTCTTTCTATTTTTAGTAGAGATGGGGGTCTCGCTCTTGCTCAGGCTGGTCTCGAACTCCTGACCTCCAGCGATCCACCTGCCTCAGCCTCCCAGAGTGCTAGGATTACAGGCGTGAGCCACCGTGCCCGGCCTACAATGAAAATTTTAAATTTTAAAAATTAGCTGGGCATGGTAGCCCATTCCTTAGTCCTCATTCCTCTAGAGGCTAAGGCAGGAGGATCGCTTGAGTCCAGGAGGTTGAGGTTGCAGTGAGCTATGATCATGCCCCTGCACTCTAGCCTGGGCAACAGAACAAGAGAAAAAAAAAAAAAAAAAAAGACAGAGAGAGGTTGAGGAATCTCTTCCTCTGCAGAATTTTCCACCTGAAATGACCAGTGTGGGCCTGTGCACGGACAGGAGCACACCCCCTCTCTCTGTCGCCCTCGGGGACTCTGTGGGGAAGGAGGCTTTCTGAACCACCCTGGCTGCAGACCGGCCTTGCTTAGCCAGCCTTATTAATAGGAGCGTGTCCATTTCTGTCTTAAAATAGCCATAGAAAGTTATTTAAAATAAGCTTCGGTTGGGTGGTCAGATCACTTTTTATTGTCTTCCTCTCAGGAGAGTTCCAGGACTCTCTCATAGAGATTTTCCTGTTTCATTTTTAGTAAGACAGTCATAACAGGAAGATCCATCGCTCTGTGTGACTTCCCGAGTCAAGGATGCCAGGCTGTCTGAGGGGTCTCAGAGTTGAGCGCCACCCCATGCACTGCCCGCCACACCCCCGCAGTGGCCCTGGCAGGTAGCCATCGGCTTTGGCCCAATGCAGCCAGGTGTAGGGGCTCCAGGCTCCCATAGGGGTTCAGTGGAAGGAACTGGGCTCGAGGGCAAAGACTTGACCCACAGCGAGGCCCTCAAGGCCCGCGTAGTTTAGGCTTTTGCCTTTGTTCTGAACACTGTAAGAGAGTCCCTGCCTAGAAACGAGGGGCTTGTAACAAAAAAGACCCCTCCCCCCCTCAAATCTTGCCCTCACCCCTCCCTCGCCATCCCTTTCCCCGCCTTGTATTTCTTCTCACCCCAGACTCAAATCCCATTTAGCCATTACGCCCTCTGGAACCCTCTATTCACTGTGAACACACTTCCCCTTTCCTCCAGATCCCCACCTCTCATCATCTTTTGTCTTAACAGAAGCCTACATTCCCTCTGCAGCCTTGCAGGAGAAAGTTGCTGGCCCCTATCCCACAACCCTAAAGCAGAAATGGTGGCTGAATTGTCCCCGCTCCCTGTCGCTATTCCACACCATTGCCTGTCTTCTTTCTTTGAGCCCCGTGCCAGCTAACAACTCTCCTCCTAAGCCCTGAGAACTTTCTAGTGCTCATTCACTGAACCCCTCAAGCCCTGGCTCACGGTCCTCCTCTCCAGCTCAGAGATTTCAGCGCCCAGACACAGGACCGATTGGCCGGCACTGGGCTGTGCAGAGTGCAGTAGCTTCACTCTG
Organism: Eulemur rufifrons; assembly: GCF_041146395.1. NCBI lineage: Eukaryota > Metazoa > Chordata > Mammalia > Primates > Lemuridae > Eulemur > Eulemur rufifrons. The sequence goes on along the minus strand of NC_090990.1, from coordinate 47,115,740 downwards.
GCTGCATCCTGCCGTTCCTTGAGCTATCCCATGACCTCACACCCAGGACACCTACACTTTGACCTCCAACAGACCCCAGTCCCTTGGTCCCTCCATTTCTTTCAATCTGTCAGTTTCCATGGCTGAACGTCCAGCCCCTGTAGGTGTCATATGAACTGCACCCGTGCTAGTACTGCCATTTCCCTCGCGCTGATGTCCTGCAGGGCCTTCCTCTGCTGACAAATCCCAGTTATTTCTTCCAGTCTCGGTGGAGATCCCTCAAACCAGCTCCTCCACCTGTGCTCTGCACCTCCCCAATCCCTTCTCTGTGGTGTCTTCTTGCCTTCTCAACTCTCTTCCCCCTTGCTCTGACATTTCCCGCTTGTCCTATAAATCTGCCTGGTCTACTCCACCAGACAGGAACCCCCTGAGCCCCCTCCATCGCCCTCCAATTCAGCTTCCCTTGCTATGGTCTCTTCACACTCTCACCACCCCTCACCTCCTGCTCATTCCCCACCCCACTGCACGCTGGCGTCAGTCCTGACCACTCCACCAAAACTGCTTTCTCTAAAGTCATAATTTCAGGCACTGTGGCTGTGCAACAAATTACAAATCGCAATTACCCCAAAACCTTGTGGTATAGAACAACCATTTTGTGGCCAGGCGAAGTGGCTCACACCTGTATTCCTAGCACTCGGGGAGGTGAAGGCGGGAGGATCACTTGAGCCCCAGAGTTCGAGACCTGGGCAATGTAGCAAGACCCTGTCTCCACAAAAATAAAAAAAATTAGACAGGCGTGGTGCCACAGTGCACACCTGTTGTCCCAGTGGGAGGCTGAGGTGGGAAGATGGCTTGAGCCCAGGAGTTTGAGGCTGCAGTGAGGTAAGATCATGCCACTGCATTCTAGCCTGGGCTATAGAGCAGGATTCTGTCTCAAAAAAAAGCAACCAACCATTTTATTACACTCACGGATTCTGAGGATAAGGAAGTCAGATTGGTCACATAGCACCTGGGCTGGGATGATGCCAAGCCTGGATATGCTAAGCAGAGACTTGTACGTGGCCTCTCTATGTGGCATGGCTTCCCCACAGCATGGCAGCCTCAGGGTGATCTAGCCTCCGGCACGGCGTGCTCTAGTGTTCCAGCAAACAAGGTGGAAGCAGCATCGCTTTTTATGACTCTGAAGTCCTGACAACTTTTATAGCCTTAGAAGTCCCATAGCATCACTTCTACTATATTTTGTTAGTCAAAGCAGTCACAAGCCCACCCAGAATCAAGGGGAGATAAACTAGACCCCGTCTCTCAATGGGATGGTAAAGAGGTTGCGTTGTAGAAGAGCACGTGGGGTGGGAAATACTGTTGCAGTTGTCTTTGAAAAATACAATCTGCTACAGACTTCAGTGGTCTTCCAGTAACTGAATCCAAGGTATGTGTCTCGGTCTGTTTCTGCTGCTGTAACAAAATACCTGAGACTGGGTAATTTATAAACATAAGAAATTTATTTCTCACAGTTCTGGAGGCTAGGAAGTCCGAGATTAAAGTGCTGGCAGGTTTGGTTTCTGGTGAGGGCCTGGTCTTAGCTTCAAGGTGGTGTCTTTAAGCTGCATCCTCACATGACAGAAGCGATGGAAGGGCGAACGGCTCCCTCCTACCTCCTTTATAATGTCACTAATCCCATTCATGAGGGCTCCACCCTCATGACTTAATCACCTCCTAAAGGCTCTACCTGTTAGTACTATCATGTTGGTGATTAAGTTTCAATGTATAATTAGCTGGGCATGGTGGCATGAGCCTGTAGTCCCAGCTACTTGGGAGGCTGAGGCAGGAGGATCCCTTGAGCCCAGGAGTTTGAGGCTGCTGTGAGCTATGATGATGCCACTGCACTCTAGCCTGGGTACCAGAATGAGACCCTGTCTCAGGGGAAAAAAAAGTTTCAGCATATGAATTTGGGGAGGACACATTCAGAACGTAGCAGAATGTTTTTCAGTTAATATCTGGATCTCTGCTGCATTTATTATTGTTGAACATTCCCTGCTCCATGAAACTGTCTACATCGTCCATCTGGTTACCACACACTTCCAGTCCTAGACAGATCCCTGGCCACTTCAGCCCTCCCCCACTTCATGTACCCCTCTGTCCTCCTCTTAATGAGAATGCTCCATGAGAGCCTGAGAGACTCTGAGAGAAAGAGAGAGTGGGAGAAGAAGGCAGGGATCCCATGCCAGTCTTTCTGTAACCTAATCTCATAAGTGACATCCCATCACACTGGCCATATTCTATTTGTGAGAGGTGAATCACCAGTCCCCCCTATACTCCCAGGCACGGGATTACACAGGGCACGAATACCAGAAGAGAGGAGTCACTGGAGCCATCTCAGAGACTATGACAGGGGCCAAAGGAGATTATTACAGCAGGTAATATCTGAGCTAGACTCAGATGGAGCTAGCTAGGTGGAGAGCTCCGTAAGACTGGCTCAGGCAGAGAAGGCTGTGTGTGAAATAACCTGGAAGCGAGAGTGAGAGCGCCTGAGGTTGGAGGAACTGCAAGTTCAGCAAGGTTGGGGTAGGCTGCCCTCCATGTGGAGGTCAGAGTGCAAGGTGTTGAGATATGTTTGACGGCTAATTTTGTCATCCAATGGATCAACTGTGTCACCCAAGTTAATGTCAAATTCCTTGCTTAATATGCTCTTGTCCACCCTGTTTTAACCAAGTTTTAAATAATCAACAATTGAATGTTTCACATATAGAACAAAGCTTCTTTATATAATAAGATAAAGAAATTGAGCATACAACCTCTTTCCTCTTTACAAAAACGGTTGAAAACTGTCAGAATGGTTTTCCGGGAGAGCACATTTACATATCATTACAAATGTGAAAAGCATGACTAGAATTTCCAGTTATCAGTGGGTGAAGATTCCCTCACACTTTGGAGTGTATTTATTTAATTTTTAAATAAAATTTTACATTGAACTATAACACACACAGAAAATTACACAAATGATAAAGGTACAACTCAATGAATTTTCACAAAGTAAAATATCATTCAGATTTTAAAAATAGATCATTGTTGTCCTACAAAGCTCTCCCATGCCACCTCCCAGTCACTAATCTTCTCTCCCCACAAAGATAACCAATATTCTGATTTCTATTATCATAGAGTAGTTTTGCCTGTTTCAACTTTATATAAATGGAATCACACAGTCTATACTCTTTGCACTTGGTACTCATCATTCATTTCCGTGAGATTCATCCATATTGTTGGATATAGTAATAATTGGTTTTCACTGTTGTATAGTATTCCATTGACTAGATCACAGTTTATTTATCTATTCTACAGTGAATAGAACTTTATTTCCAATTTGGGGAAATTATCAATTGCACCACTATAACCATTCATGATTATGCCTGATGATGTATATATGTACACTTTCTGTTGAGTCTATGCCTAGGAGTGGAATTCCTAAGTCATGGGTATGTATATATTCAGGCTTAGTTGATATCGACAGTTTTCCTAGGTGGCTGCACTAATTAGCACTACCAGGAGCAATGTGAGTTTCATTTGCTCTATATCTACATCCTCGCACCCAGCTTATATCATCAACATTTTGACTACAAGCTATTCTGAAGAATGTGTAGTGATAACTTATTGAGATTTATTTGCATTTCCTTAATAACTAATGATGTTGAGCACTTTTTCCTATGATTCGCCTTTCAAATATTTTCTTTTGTGAAGTGTTTGTTTATACTTTTGCTCACTTCTCTATTGGGCTGTCTTATTCTCGTTGTTTTGCAGACATTCTTTATGTACTGCATTAATTTCCTAGAGCAGCCATAACAAAGAACCACTAACTGGGTGTCTTAAATAACAGAAATGTATTGTCTCACAGTTCTGGAGGCTGGAAGACTGAGACCAAAGTGTGGACAGAGTTGGTTCCCTATGAGGGCTTTGAGAGAAAATCTGTCCCATGTTTCTCTCTTGGCTTCTGGTGGCTTACTGGCAATTTTGGGTGTCCTTTGGCTTATAAATCTCTACCTTCATCTTCATGTGGCATTCTCCGTCTGTGTATATCTCCGGAATTTGGAAATTGTGACCAAATTTCCCCTTTTATGAGAGCACTAGTTATATTGGATTAGGGCCCACCCTATTCAAGGATGACTTCCTTTTAACTAATTTCATCTACAATGACCCTGTTTCCAAATAAGGCCACATTCTAAAGTACTGGGGGATAGGACTTTGACCTATGAATTTTGAGTAGTAACAACTCAATCCATAACATATATGTTTTGAAAAAAATTCTTCTTCCAGGCTGTGGTTTGCTGTTATCCTCTCTTAATGGTGTTGTGGTAGATTTAAGATGGCCATAATTCTTCTTCACTTTCCCCACTGAGAGCTGGCGTTCATCACCCTCTCCCTTGAATCTAGGCTTGCCCAGTGACTACTCAACCAATGAAACGTGTTGAAAGTGATGCTGCACCAGTTCTGGGCCTAGCAGATTCTACTTCTTCCCTCTTGGAAGACTTGTTCCAAGTCTTGGGGCATATGCTCTTGGGACACCAGGCTGTGAGAAGCCCCAGCCACATGGAGAGGCCATACATAAGTGCTCCTGAGCCAGCAGCCCCAGCCAACCTCCCAGCAACTAACCAGCATTAACTAACCAGCCCTGTGAAGGAACTATCTTGTGGGTTCCAGCCCAAATGATCTCTGGGGGACTCAACACAACCAACATCGTGTGCAGCAGCAGAGCTGCCCACCTGAGCCCAGGCAGCCCACAGAGAATCGTAAGAAGGAGTAAAATGGTTGCCGTTTATGTCACTAAGTTTTGATGAACAGGAGTTCTTAATTTTAATGTATTCCTGTATCGATCTTCTTCTTTAAGATTAGTGCTTTTGTGTCCCATTTAAAGAAATACTTGCCTGCTTCTAAGACATGAGTATTGTGCTATGTTATCTTCTAGAAATTTTATTGATGACCTTTCATATTTTAATCTACATTTTCTAAATGATTTTTGTGTACGGTATAATGTAATGGGAGCATATGCCTTTGAATTTAATAATAACAATAATGTTTTTGAGTTTAAAATTAAGCATGTAGTATAAACCACAAACCTAATTAACATCACAAATTAGCAAAAGAAAATCTGAAACCCTCATAATTATTTTACCTATTTGCTATCTCGTCACTTCCCACCAGGTCTCAAGGCAATGAAGATTTAATCATCTATTCATTCATAAAATATTTATTGAGAGCCAGGATTTACATTTATATGTGCCAGGATCTGAACCAGGTGCTGACAAACACCAGATGAGATATAGGCCCTCACTTCATAGAATTACAGTCTTGTGGGAGAAACGGACAACAATCACATCATTTACATTGTGCTGAGTGTTGCAAAAGAAAAGCAGAGATGCTGTGGGGGCGGAGACCACCACCTCCCAACTTAGTCCAGGGCTTAGGGCTGCAGCAGAGCTATTCCTTGCAGAGTTGAGGTTAAGCCATGACCCACGGGGTACGTATTAGTTATCTAGAAGAAGAGTTGGGAGAAGAAACTTCCAGGCAGAAGAAAACACAGCACATGCACAGGAATTACAGCAGGGGGGAATTACAGCAGGGGAGAATCCAGTGGATCTAGGAGGAATCTCCTGTGGCCAAAGGAGCGAGGATGAGGAGGACATGGGTAAGGCTGGAGAGATAGCCAGGGGCTAGACTTGTAAGCCTTCTTAAAGGAATCTGGACTTTATCTGGCAATGGGATGCATTTGAAGGGTTTTCGGCAGGGAAGCAGCATGATCAGATTTGTGTTTTTTGAAGATCACTAAGGATGCTGTGTAAGACAGAGTAGAAGAGGAGCAGTGTCTGATGTAGGTTTCAAAATGCCTATGGTGGCTCCAAGGAAGGAAAAATCTCATTGGCTTGAGACATCAGGAAGGCCATCATGGAGGAAGTGCGGTTGGACAGCAGCGGTTGGATCGCAGAATCATCTGGACATGGGAAGACAGGGTGTGTGTGTGTGTGTGTGTGTGTGTGTTTGTGGTGTGTGTGAGTGTGTGTCGGGAGGCAGAGAAGGAAGAACCTAGGTGAGTGGCAGGGGAGCAAGCGAAGTTTCATCTGTATTTACATCCGCTCCCCAATGCTGGCATCGCCACCTGAGCTCTGCCTCCCACCCTCCCCAGCCCCCTGCCCTCATCTGTGGAAAAATTGTCTTCCAAGAAACCAGTCCTTGATGCCAAAAAGGTTGGGGACCGCTGCCCTAGAAAGCTGAGCCTGGTGTAGTAGCCTATGTGCAAACACTTCCTGGGGAAAATAATCCCGGAAAGCCAGACAGAGGGAAAAGTAGATGAGGAAGGAAAGGAAGGAGAGCAAATGCAAAGGAGTATGTGAGGAATTAGGCCATGGCATTGCCACAAGGGGAACGTTCAGACTCACAGGAAGTCACCAGAGAGACCAAAGTCTAGCCAGGTGGGAAATGGGGGAGGTGCCAGGGGAGGAGAGGGGAGGAATGTATTTGTGGGTTTCCATCACCTCTTCTGGACATTGACATTTCTGCATTTCCAGCACATGTGACTATCTTGGGTCGAGCCTGAGAGTGATCCAAGGGACCAGGAGCAGCCCCCACAGTGGCCCCTTGGCCTGTGGCAGCAGCACTTTCACCACACAGCAGCGCACACCTGTGGGTCCAGGTTGAGGCACCCATTGGCAATGTGGGCCAGAGGTTGCTGGGCTGACGTGCATTTTTCTAGGTGAGGGGTGCTGAAGGCCACAGCGAGTGTGGCAGTGGATCGGAACAGGGGCACAGGCAGGCTGGGCTTTCCAGGAAACAAACGCGTAGAGAGTGAGGGGTGTGAGAGCTTACGGGAATAGCACCTGGCAGGAAAGGAGCAGAAGCAGAACCGGGCAGGGAGCACTGTCAGATGGCAATGCAGACCCAACAATGCCTCTACCAGCCCAAAGGGGAGCCCTGGAGCAAAGACTGCCTAGAGGGGAGTCCTGCCGGGAGGAAACTGCTAGGCCCTTGTCCCATCTCTTTGCTCAGTGGCTGAGACCACAGCCAGAAAGGTGATGTTGGTGGCAGGCTGGAGCCAGCTTGCTCTGGCTCTCGAAAGCCGATTGTGAAATTTTCAGGAGTTTTATGAGCCAGTTGTTAAACACAGCTATTATTTAAAATTAAATTCTATGAACTAACAATTAAATAACATGTATTAAAAACAAATCTAATATAGATGGCAAATAAGTGCATGAATAGATGTTCAAGGTCATTAGCCATTAGGGAAATACAACTGAAAGGTACAATGAGATACCTCCATGTACCTGTGGCTAAAGACTTTTTTAAAAATATTGATAATAACAAGTGCTGACAAAGATGAGGAGCAACCAGATCTCTTGTACATTGCTGGTGGCAACATAAAATGGCACAGCCACTCTGGAAAACAGTCGGCAATTTCTTTTTTCTTTTTTTTTTTTTGAGACAAAGTCTTGCTTTGTTGCCCGGGCTAGAGTGAGTGCCGTGGCGTCAGCCTAGCCCACAGCAACCTCAAACTCCTGGGCTTAAGTGATCCTCCTGCCTCAGCCTCCCGAGTAGCTGGGACTACAGGGATCCACCACCATGCCCGGCTAATTTTTTCTACATATATTTTTAGTTGGCCAGATAATTTCTTTCTATTTTTAGTAGAGATGGGGTCTCGCTCTTGCTCAGGCTGGTCTCGAACTCCTGACCTTGAGGGTTCCACCCGCCTCGGCCTCCCAGAGTGCAAGGATTACAGGCGTGAGCCACTGTGCCCCGCCGGCAATTTCTTATAAAGTTAAACATATGCTTATCATACGAGCCGGCAGTACCACTCCTGCGTATTTACCCTAAAGAAATGAAATTTTGTGTTCACACAAAACTGTACGGTGTTCTAGACATAAGAAAGTAAAAGAGAAAGTTTAGTAATGCAGATTAAACTTAAAAGTGTGTCATAGCTATAGCTGTTACATTGTAAATAGCCTAAAAAATTGAGGAATATCTTTCTAGTATTTGAAAACCGCTATCTGATTCACAAAGAAGTCACCCATGCTACTGAAGAAGGAAGTTCCCAACATATATCTTCGTTGTTTTACTTCATATTAATCCTTAATGCAAACAAAAATATTAACCAGTGTTCATGTCAGAACCATACCCATTTGTTAATCGCACGCTGGATACAATAGCTTGTTCCTAAGAGTTGGGCAAAGATCAACAAAAGTTTTCTGTGAGACTCAATTGCTTCGATGTAATGTACAACAAAGAGTATATATATATTATTATTATTCATAAATTGTGTGCTACACATCTTTATATCAGTATAACATAATAAACTTATCGACATATGCACACACAGATAAATGTACAGTCAATCCTCATTATTTACAGATTTCATATTTGCAAGTTTACCTACATGCTAAAATTTATTTGTATAAATTTCAGTCAACACCCATCGTGTTTTTGCAGTCATTTGTGTACATGCAAGTCATGGCAAAAAATTTGAGTTGTTTGACATACCCATTCTCAGCTAAGGTTAAACAAGTCAACCACACTGCCTGCTTATCTCAGCTCTGACACAGTGACAAGTGCATTTTTCACTGCTATCTAGTGCCACATTTTTTGTATTTTTATGCTTCTTGTTGGAGATTCCTGTCTTGCTGTTTAAAATGGCCCCTAAGGACAGTGCTGAAGTGCTGTCTAGAGTTACTAACATAAGAAGGCTATGATGTGCTTCATGGAGAAAATATGTGTGTTAGATAACCTTTGTTTGGGCATGAGTTCTAGTGCTGTTTGGCCATGAATTCAATGGTAACGAATCAAAAATATATATTGTATAAAGTGTCTTGAAACCGAAACATACATAAAACATGGTTATATAATGACAGATTGATGAAAATGTGACCGGAGGCTCTCAGGAACGTTACTGTATATTTCTCCTAGGAGCAACGGTTCAGTATTCACTGTTTCAGTGTTTGAATCCACTTTATAGAGCTCATAGAACTAGAGGGAATAATGCGAATCCACTGTATACATGCACATACATCCCCCCCCCCCAAGAGCCGGTTGTTAAACATTTACCAACACACCGCTGACCGAGGCCAGCCCTGCGGGAGCTCAGCACGCTGTGGGCAGTCGGTGAACCACACTGCTTGTGGCTGCACAGTTGTCTCTTGAAGCAGAATCTGTGTGATGCATCTCCCTGTCGGCCCCAATTTCCAGGCTTTCCATTAGAGAAGCTCAGTATTTGGGTCACCAAGACCCAAGTTTGAATTCTACCTTCCCAATTTACTAGTTGTGTATCCTCAGGCAAGTGACACTGTGCCTCATTATCCTCAAAAGAGAATAACAGCTATCTCACAGTTTTGCTGTGAGTCCTAGTGAAATCACGTATGTGAAATGTTCAGCTCAGTGCCTGGCACATGGTAGACAGTAATTCCATGTTAATCCCCCCCATATGCCGCCCCAAGCTCCAGCAAAGGGTGAGGGCAAGGAGGCACCACTCTGTCTGCTCAGGCCTTGGATCGTGGAGATTCGCGCTGCAGCAGTGTTGTGCCCAGTCATTCCAAATCAGCTTTCAGCACGAACACTCAGTCTGTCTGAAAGGCCCAGGCTGGGTCCTGCAGTGGAGATGCACAAGCCTGAGATTCTAGAAGACCTGCTGCCCAAAAGGGGTCCCCTCCTTCCAGGACCACACAAGGGGCCCACTTTCTAGTCTAATTCTTGTTGCTTTCCTGTGATGACAGAAAAAAACAGGCAATGTTCTAGCTGGTGTCTCTGTCTGTGGCTTTTGGTTTTGTGGGTGTGGGGAGAAGGGGGAGAGGGAGGGGGATGTCTGGGAATATTTGCCTTGTCTGTTTCTCTCTCTGTTTCCTAATACCCTAATCTGGGCTTCGGAAGCCCCAGCTGCCCCAGATCAGATCTCGCTTCATCTGACTCAGCTTTACCCTCAAGACACAGTCTCATCTCTGAGTCATCAGGCTGAGCTCCTGCTTTCGAGGACAGAAGTCTGGCACTCCCGCCCCATCTTCCCAGGAAAGGTGCTATGTCTCCACACCCCAGTGCCAGCCCCATGCCTAATCTGGCTCACAATGCCCAGAAACCAAGAATCGAATTTTTCATGAGATCGGAGAAGGCAGAGGGAAAAGTGCGTGAGATGCAGAGGATGTAGGAGTTGGGATGTCTGGGTTTCAGTTCCAGCTCCACCAATTAGCTTGTGTGACCTTGTGCTAGTCATGGAACCCTCCTGAATCAGGCTTCCTCTTCCCTAAAGCAGAATTAGTGATCCACGCTGGTACTATGCCACTGGGATGTTGGGAGGCCCGAATGAATTAACGTGAAGTACCCCGAACATGAGGGCACAAAGCTTGGTCTGTAGGCTGGATCTGAGCCACAAACTCATTTCATTTGGATTGAACAGTGTTGGCCCATATGTAAAGTGTTTAACATTTAAAAAATAACTTCCTAACAAATTGGGAGACATCCTTAAATATCTGATTTACTGCTCTCTTGAAAAATAGGAGGAGTTGGCTATATTAACTTCTTTCCCTGGATGTGGGGAGCTGAGTAGCTGCTGCACCTTCACTTGGACAAGAGCTTGGAGCTGCTCTCAAGCTCACCACAGTCCCCACCACTCCCTATTGTGTCCCAACACTGGGACCAAGCCCTTTATTCTTGCTCTAGGGTATTGATTTGCTCTAGTGGAGCCCTGGTGGAAGCGAAATCATTCTAATAACCATGTTTCTACCAAAGCAGAAATGAAAGCCCCAGAAAGTACCTTGTCTCAAATTATCTTCCCCACCTGGGTCACAATGTCAAAAAGAAATCCCTTTGGTTAAGTGTTACCCTGTGGAATAGGGCACGTTGAAAGATGCACATGGTGGGTCAGAGCTGGGATCTGGGGTCCCACAGGCTCCACTACGCTCTCTTCCCACGTGCCTGTTAGTTCTCATCCGCAAAAGGGGAAGTAGTAGCAGCTCCTTTCTTCCAGCGTTATTGAACACAACTGCCTGTCCAGCTCTTAGTAAGCTGGTCATTCAAGGTTAGCGATCGAAACGCAAATATTTTGAGCTGATAAAAAACTTAAGTGGGAGGTGGGAGTATGAAGTGAAAGACTTAGGATTCTTGAGTAGGGCTACAGCAAGGACTGGAAGGAAAAAAGGAAACGGACAAAGACATGACTTGGAGAGGTAACAGTTCTGTGACTCCCAGCCCGCCCCCACTCCCCCACGTCCGCTGGCTAGGACCTCGCTGCTGCGCATTCCCAGGTACCAGACCGGGTTAGAGTCCTCGATTGGGCAGGTCATCGCCTTGCCCAAGGCTGTCTCCGCATCTATCAAATGAGGATAGAAACGTCCAGATGGAGTGAGATAAATGCATGAGAAAGCGCTTTGGAAATCTGAAAAGCGCTATATACAGGTTAGGAGTTTTCTGGTTTCTTCTCAAAAAGTTTTTCTCCTAAACTCACGTCCAAGGGCTTTTTGCATTTATCAAGGCTAAGACCCTCCCTTTGGTTTCGCAATTCTGCCCCTTCCTACACACCAAAGCCCGCGCCGCGTCAGGAGTCTTTTTTTTTTTCCCCCAGCGAAGGCGGGGTCTCGGGCGGTGTTGGCAGCTGGCGACGCGGGGCGAAGCCGCGGCTGGGCGCGCCGGGCCAGTCCCGCATCCGCCGCGGTGGGTGTGCCCGCAGGGTGTGCGCCCGGGGTCCAGGCCGAGCCCGCCGGCCAGAGGGCGCCTGGAGGGTGTGCGCGCCCCGGCGGACGACGAGGGTGCGCCAGCCCGGGGGTGCGCGCCCGGGACGCGGACTGTGCACCCGGAGGCTGCGTGCGCCCCGAAGCCGGACTGTGCGCCCGACCGCGCCGGCCCCGGGCACCGCGCGCCGCCTCCCGCCGGACTTCCGCAGCTCGCGAAGGTAAGGGGCTCTGCGACCCGGGCTCCGGGCAGTGCGTCTGCTGCGGCGTCCAGCACCCTGCCCGCGCGACCTGGGTCTTGGCCCCGGCGCTCGGCCACGCTCCTCTGTCTCTGCCGCCCGCCTCGCCCCCTCCCCAGCGCCGCGTCCCCGGCTCCCTTTAAGGCTGTGGCTGCGGCTGCCTGGGCCGACCTGGCCCCCCACATCGGAGCCTGGGGTCCGCGACAGCGCGGGAGGGGGGCTGCCGGGGCTGCGCGTGCTGCCCAGGGGTGGGCGCCGCTCCTTTTTCAGTCCAGACAGGCTCCCCGCGCCCCAGTTCTGGGAAGGGAGGTGACCGGCGGGGAGGGGGAGGCCACGTTGTCCTTGAGGCTCAGGTGGTGCAGCCCCCGCCCAGCTTTTCCGAGCGGGGCGCTGCGGTCGAGGATGCAGCCTCCGGGATTGGGGTTCCCTGCCGCCGGCTGCCGGGACCACGCAGAATCAAGCTCCTGGTCTCTCTCCTTTCGCGACAGCCGCCCCCCAGTTCCTGCCCTGGCACCCTTGGGCCCCTGGCTGAACTTCCCAGCTCTCCCGTTGGGCAGTGACCTTGGGCGGAGGCTATGGGGCAGCTCCAGGAGGGTGCGCTAGATGCTAGACGCTGCCGAGGGCGCTTTGCCCAGACCGTGCTCCCGCTTGGTGAGCTCCTTTCCCTTTGGCCTCTCCCGAGGGTCAAACTTTTGACCCCAGGTACTTTGTTCCTGCAGACTGGCCAGGTATGGGAGCCTCATAGTCCCTCCACCGGGTCTGAACCTACTCTTGCCCTGGGCATCGGTTGGGCATTGGTCAGGGCTGCAAAACGCGACAGTCTCAGTTCCCAAGCGCCCTGGGGTGCAGGCCTTTAGGGCAAGGAGGGAGTATTTTCCAGGAGATTCCCTCTCCCCAGGATGACCCCCTCAGACCTGGGCAAAGTCGTGAGGACCAAATAGGGCCTGGGGAGGATGACAGGCAGTCAGTGGCCAGGTGGAGACCTGGAAAGAAAACATGTGGAATTAGACACCATGCTCAAGGACCTGCCAGGATAAACCAAGTTCCGGTTGCTTAGAGCCTCTCAAGACATGAGGCACACAGAGCTCCACTGGGATTAGAAGCAGAGGCCATTCTGATTCTGGCTTTCCAAGTCCAGCCCTCCTGCCTCACTGGACCATACTATTTCCAGGGGACAGTGAATTTGGGGAAATGGCTCAGGGTTCAGACTTTCAGTCAACAAATACTCTGTGCCAGGCACTTGTCAAGGTAGTGAGGTACAAAGCAAACAAAACTGGCACTCCCCGGCATCGTGGCACTTGCAGTCCAGTGGCCAACACGGCATGAATCAAATCACTGAAATAAATACAGAATTCTCCATAGTGCTGAGTTCTTTGAAAGGAAAGGATTGGGTGCCCTGAGAAAATCTGCAACAGGTTCAGGAGTCGCTCAGTCTGAGGATTGGCAGGAGAGTGTGGAAGGAGCAGCCTGTGACAGGTGAGTAGCAGAGTCAGTTGGAGGAACTGAAAGCCTTTGTTTGCCAGCTGACTACCAGGGGCCCAAATGGACGCGTCCCTTAGTCCTGTATCCCATCGACTGGGCCTATCAGTGTCTTCCTTTCTCGCCCATAACAACGGGGCGGTGGAGGCATCCTGGCTAGGTCACAGGGCAGGGAGAAAAAGAGGGAGAGGGCGACAGCAGCTTGCTGGCCTCACCCCCCACGCATGCACTTACTGCCAGCACCTTGATCAGACAGCCCAGGACTGCCCTTGGTGCCAAGAGCAGCAGTTCCCTCCTCTACTCACTCCCCAGTGCCTGCTTGGCTCACGGCTGACCAACGCTTCTGCCCAACATCAGGGAGATTCCTGCCAGGAGTGGAGGTTCATCCTAGATTTTTACAACTAGAAAGAATACAATGTAAAATTCCTCAGGGTGGTATACATGGCAGTTCCTCATCTGGGCCCTGCCTACCTTTCCACCCTCATTTCTGGCTCTGCCCCTCCCCTGGCCCCCTGCAATGAGCACCTTCTATGTTCCTTCCACTCACAGTTACGCTTCAGGAGGTTCCTGGACCACACATCGCCTTTGTACATGCTGCCCCTGCTCTAAAATGCTCTTCTATAGGCCACCCGGTGAATGCACACTTAGCCTTCAACATTAAACATAAGGTTTTTTTCCCCTTCTGGAAGGCCTTTCCTGACCAGATGAAGTCAAAAAGTGCCTTTTCTTTGTTTCCAAAGCTCCCCGGACATGCTTCTGTCACAGTGAGCATCAGCTGCACCGAACACCTTAAAAGCAGGACTCTCCTGTGTTTGTGTCCCAAGGACCCAGCACAGAGCAGGACACATAGAAGGTGCTCAGAAATGCTTGTTGGGTGGAAACTGTCTAGTCCAATATTTCTTAACTTTTTTTATGAGGGGAGGAAGGTGTTACATATATCTCTGAGATTCTGATGAGAATTATGGATACTCTCTTTCAAATGCATATAACTTAAAATATCTTGTCTGCAATATTACATGAGTCACAGCTCTCCCCATACCCCATTTCCAGAACTTTGGACTTTAATTCTATAGGAAATGGAGGCTCAGCGAGGTGCAGTGACTGCCTGAGCACCCACAGCTGGTTAAGAGCAGGGATCCCAAGCGCTTGAGTCCCAGTCCAGGCCTCCTTCCAGCTCCCTCTGTTTCTTTTAGCCAAGCAGCCTCCTTTCGTCCCTGCCACTTGGTGAAGGCCACTGCTTATGGCTGTAAGATGGATATCTTGGTTTTGCTTCAGTTCAGTAGCAGCCTAAGGTGTGACAGGGAGAAAAATCTTATTATGGGCAGAGTTGACAATTAGGAAGACAGATGGGCCATCTCCCTGGCCTGTTTGCTACCCTTGCCTGCAGTGTTATTACATCTGTTTTAGCTGGAGGAAGGTCACGTGTGCTTCACAGTTATCTTGTGGGTCCTGGATTGAGCCGTGTGGCCCAGGCTGGGAAACACCCTGGACGGGGACTGTGGAGATCAGGGGTCCAGCTATTGGTCTTGTCAAAAGCATCTTCCCACAGAGGAGGTTAGGGAGAGTATGGGGTTCTTGCTTGCTGCCACTGGAGCTCTTATCTGCCTGCCTCCTCCTTTCTGCAACAAGACACCTGCTTCAGGCTCTGTCATTCTTATTTACAGATCAGGATCTTTATTCATTCAGTAATTCACTTGTTCATCAAAACCTCATTGAGCCTCTGCTCTGTGCCAGGTCCTGTGCTGATTCCAGTTTATAAGGAAGGGTCATGGAGTGTGTACCAGTGCATTCGTGGTTCTGCTCTGCAGGGGGAGGGAAAGGGGTAACTTTTAGTCCTAGGTCAACCCATGCCTTGGGAGGTGTGATGGGGAGGACATTTAGGACTTCTTAATGCTAAGGATGTGCTCACTTTTAAAACTCTGATCTTGTGCAAGTTATGTCATCTCTTGGGAGGGGGACTCAATTTTCTTAACTGTAAAATGGGTTTGATAACAATCCTTTCTAGCCTATCTCTGGTTGGTTGTGCAGATACAGTTATCATGATCCACTCAATTCTGTGTGTGAAACAGGAGCAGTACAGTATAATCATGGTGTACATGTGCATCGATTCCTGGCATATTTAATCTACATAATAATCCTAGAGATAATTATTCTCATAATCCCCAATGTATAGGTGCAAGTGAGAGTCACAGAAGTTAACTAACTGACTTGCCGAGGGTCATGGGATGAGTAAATTGTACAACTGGGATTTGATGGCTCTCTGTCTTTGGAGATCAGAGCTAACTACTTCGTGCTGTTCTGTAGTGGAGTATGTGGGAGAGGCATGGGTTTAGAGGCCAGGAGATCCTGGGATTGGAGCCTAGATTCTCTGCTAGGCAGCTGTGTGATTTACAGCTGGGCTCTGACCTCTCTGTGCTAACTTGCCAGACCGAGTTTGGACTAGGAGGCTTCTAATAGGCCTTTCTGTGAACAGCTTCCAGGCTACACAGATAATATTTCAAAGTAGGATTAAAGGAAAGGAGAGGGGCCCTGCTGCTAAAAATAGGCCTGTCGAAGTTTCCAGGATGAAATAAATGCTGTCCCAAGATTTCAAGTACCTAGATGGTTAATGTGATACGCAGGCAGATATAGATTCCTGGTGTCTGAAGGAGCTGGCTGAGTGGTCCTGCTCCAAGGGAAAGAAGTCTGTTTTCGAAAGGAACACCTCACCGTCTCCCCCAGGCCCTGGCTCCTGCCCCTCAAATTGTTTTCTGGGGACACAGGCACTATGGGAGAAACACAAATCCCCAATCCATCCCGCTCCCCATTTTTCCCCCCAAAAGTAAATAAAACTTGTTGGCTGGATATATTTTTTTTAACTGTGGTTGTGGCTGTTTCCCTTTGTGTAGAAGGTCCTTTGTGTCTGCAGAGTTTCCTTTGGTATGTATTTCTAGTTTGTGGCTGTGACGTCAAGTGACAAGAGGGCAGAGAAATACAGCATTCGGGAGAATTTGCTCCAGGCAAAGATAAAAGAACAGCCTGTGGTGCCCAGTCCCCGCCACAGCCTGGTTTCTGTCCAGCGCTCCGAGACGAGACGCTGGCTCAGAGAAATCGATTTAGATTTTCATAGGGGGGCACCAGGCAGCAGGGTTGAGTGTTTCCAGGTGCTGCGCTTGTTGGCTGTTCCTTAGCTTCCTCTGCCCTCTGCCTGGGAAAATGTAGCTGTCCTCTTGGGGGAAGACAGGAGGTCGAGTTGGGTGGTGACTGGATATAATAATATGGTCAGGGTCCACATTTATTAGGTACAATATTGAGGGTGGGGGAGCATTTTATCAGTAATGTTTGAATTTTTAAGAGCTTGTTGTCGTGGATCATTTGTATGATTTTAAATAAAAAAAATAATAGAGGGCATCACCCATCTGCCCATCCGTGAAAGGGGGAGGAGCCGGAGGGGAAGAAAGGGAAAATGGCTTCACCCATTACCAGCCCTGTGAGCCTGGGCAAATTACTCAAGTTCCCTAAGCATCAGCTCCTCATCTGTACAGCAGTGTTGGTAATACTGACTTAGGGCTCTTCTGACACAGAGAACAGAGACTCCCATAAGTTGGTTCTAAGGAAGGGAGTGAGAAGTCTTAAGATGCAGTACAGGCGTCACCCCTTATCTGAGGGGGACACATTCCAAGTCCCCCAGTGGATGCCTAAAACCATGGATAGTACCAAACCCTATATAGACTGTGTCTTTTCCTGTACATACCTATGATAAAGTTTAATTTATAAATTAGACACCCCAAGAGATTAACATCAATACTAAAATAAAACAATTTGTAACAACATATTGTAATAAAAGTTATGTGGATGTGGTCTGTCTTGCTCTCTCTCAAAATATTTTAATATTTTTGGACCACGACTGACCTCAGAAAACGAAACTGCAGGTAAGAGCGGGACTGAGATATTGACATCTAAGCACCGGTCTGGAAGGAGGCCAGACATCCTCCATGCAGACAATGCAGTGAAGAAAGTTCGGAGTTCAAGGTCACTCTGCAAGTATAGCTGGTCCCTGGTCTTCACTCTGTGGTGCCACCTTTGAGTGGCATCAGCTGAGCGCAGCACCTGCCCACCTACTCCTGCCCTACTATCACAGGAACCTCTCTTTTGTTGCTTAGTGCGAATTCCAGAGAGGATCCTGTTGTCTGAGCTGGTTCTCTGGAGGCTGAGGCTTTCTCCCCAGGCCATGTCGTGGCAGGTGCCAGGCAGCCTGGCCACAGGAAGCTGCCGAGGTTGGTGTCCCCCCTGGCCCAATTAGATGAGAGGAGTGGGGGGGGAGGAGTCATATGTGCAGAACTCAGCCTTGTGAGGCAAGAAGGGTGTGGGTGGAGATTCTTTAACAAGCAGATAAGGGTGAACTTGAACTTGGGAACATGTCCAGTACAAATACTTGCTGAGCTGTAAAGGACCCAACAGGGATTCCTAACTTAGGGTCAACAGCCCCAAGGGGGCCACATACAGAATTCAAAGGAGTTTGTGAGCTTGGATGGGAAAAAAAAAGAGCATCTTTATTTAGCATTTTCTTCAATTATGAATGTAGGCAACAAATCACAGTGTATTTGCCGTACCTGTGATATCACCAATAGAAATCACAGATATTTTCATATTACATTTTAGCTGCTACAGATATCTTGAAATATACTTACAATCATAATGGCTTTGAAATTAGAGTAGTTACTACACCCACTGCTAGAGTTTGTTATTTAATGCATTAATAAAGAAGAATATATATTGCTCTATTACATACTTGTTTTTTAAATTTTAATAATTATATTTCAATATTATTGGTTTTCTTTGTAGTCATGCTATTCATTTTATTTTATGCATTTTAAAACATTCTAAAAAAGGGTCCAGAGGCTTCACCAATCTGCCAAAGGACTGAAGGCACAAAAAAGGTTAAGACCCCCTGACAGGAAGTCAGTAAGCTTTATTCCCAATTTCGACCCTCCCTCACCCTGACCTTTCATGTACCCATCTATCTCTGTCTAATTAATGGAAGACATTCTTGAGCGTTAGTAAATTCCATTTAATAGCTGGCAAATTTGCAAAAGCACAGAATTTGTGGTTTGGGTAGAAGGTTTTGATGTATATCCATAGGTCAGTTTACAAATTGTGGGCACACGTGGGCAACTCGTTAGGTGATTCCTATCAGCCCACAAACCCACCAACCCCTGCACCGATTGCTTGGCTGATTTCATGCAAAGCAGTCCATTGAGACAACCACCTAGTGGACAATTACGTTGCTGAAAGGTTAAGGAGTTTGTGCAGAATAATTGATGAATCGCTTGATCCAATGCAAACTGTCCCAGAAAGGAGATGAAATCCAGGCAGAAGTAGCTTTGAAGTGGGTTCTGAAATGTAGGGTATGCAAAGGGGCAGGCGGAGGAGGCCCTGAGAGGAGTGGCTCCAAGCTGATTGTGAGGAGGAAGCCAGGAGAGAGGAGAGGCCATTGGAGCAACATTAGAGTAGTGGTTGGTTTTTTTGCTAACTTTTATTGAACGATTAACACGTGCCAGACACTGTGCCAAGCCCTTTGAATACAGCAGTCGTTTCCTCTTTACCAACTACTCAATAGGGTATGACTGTTTCTATTCCCATTGTATCAGTGAGCAAAGTGAGGCTACGCTTGCTCAGGGTCACAGAGGTACTAAGTGATGGAGCCGGGAGCTCAGCCTAGATCTGGCTGATTCCAGAACCACTGCATGCTTTTTTTTATTTTTTTTTTTGAGACAGAGTCTCGCTTTGTCACCCTCGATAGAGTGCAGTGGTGTCATCATAGCTCACTGCAACCTCCAACTCCTGGGTTCAAGCCATCTCCTGCCTCAGCCTCCCAAGTAGCTGGGACTACAGGTGTGACCACCACACCTGGCTAGTTTTTCTATTTTTAGTAGAGACTGGGAGGGTCTCGCTCTTGGTCAGGCTGGTCTTGACCTCTGAGCTCAAGTGATCCTCCCACCTCGGCCTCTCAGAGTGCTAGGATTAGAGGCGTGAGCCACCATGCCCTGCCTGCTGTGCTCGTAAAACCCACTACAGGCAACCACAGAAGAGTGTGTTTGGGAAAACTCTGGCTGCCATTTTGGTGGGAAGTGCCTACTGTCCATCCTCATCCTCCCTAATCCACCTCTCCGGCCTTTTGCCTGTTCTCATACCTTTTCCCTTCCCTTCCCCACCCTTAACCCACTGTAGGTGCACATTCCAAGGGAGTGAGGATGGGATAAAAATTAGGAGCCAGAACTGCGGAATTAGGCAGAACTGGGTTCCCATTCTGACTCTGCCATGCTGTGACCAGGCTGAGCCTCAGTTTTCATATCTGTGAAATGGAGGTAATGATGCCTCCTTCCTAAATTTACCTATTCTCTTTCCAGTGCTTCAGCGCCATTTGGGACAGTGCTTTCCATTTGAATGCCCCCACTCTCCTGTTCGACTGGGTGAGGTAGTCCCCATCTTCTTCACAGGGTGGCTCCTGGAGGAGGGCTTCCCTGGTTCCCTGAAGCCCGGCCAGTGGGCGGCCGGTGGGCAGCAGGCATCATTCCTCATAGCAGTCTGCCTCCGGCCGAGTGAAGAGCTCACTGGCGTGGCTGTCTCCCGGGGTGTAAGCTCCCTCTCCCCTTCCCCGGTGCCTAGCGCAGTGTCTGGCATGGAGTTCTCTGTAGACCTTGATAAAACCAAAAGAATCCATCCCCTTTTCAGGGGACCTTTGCCCATTCCTAGCACCCCTAATCCTCCTAGACAACTATTCTGGGCTCCATCACCTCTGTGGTCCCCAACCCCGGAGCCATACACCAATAGCCATCTGGTCCACAGCTGGTTAGGGACCGAACCGCAGAGCTCAGCCCCTTCCTCCACCTCCCTTCTGTGGAAAAATTGTCTTCCATGAAACTGATCCCTGGAGCCAAAAAGGTTGGGGACGGCTGCTGAGACCCTCACCTTTCCTTGCCCCCTGCTGCTTTCTCCCTCCCCCCAGCACCCCCGTTAGTGCTGCAGCTCCAAGTGCTGGGCTCACAGGGCTCTTGTGTGGTTTTCTATTTGTTGAAGGTGGAAGAAACCTCACTGGTTACCTAGACCCCCCCCCCCCAATCCCTGGCCTCACGGCTGAGGACTCTGAACCAGGGAGGGCAGGTGGCAGACCCCGGGTTGCATGGGTGTTTGAGCTGAATGAAGACCTCTTGCTCCAGCTGGCTGCCCTGCCCTGGCACTGACGACGACAGTGTCTCTTCTACACTGTTAAGTGGGCTGATATTCTTTGGCCAGGGGACATGGGAGGCACACATTCTTCTGCAGGTGGTCACTTGGCTCAGGTGCCTGCCTTGGGGCTGGCCTTCCCTGACATAATCCTCTTCTCCTTCATTTTCATTCTCACCCCCCTTTACCAGCTGCTGAATGGAGGCCTGTGTCAGCCAGGCCAGTGGGTGGCCGCCTTCGCCTTCGTGAAGTCTGCTGGTGCCAAAAGGCTCCCACTGTCAGAGCTGAGGCCTGAAATTCCCCACATTGGAGCCATTCCTTTGGGCCATTTTGTCTTTTCCAGTGAGCTATTGTTAAAATGCAGATTTGTTACCCGGAAGTGGAACCTGTTGGCCCCCTGCAGTGTGGCTGCCAAAGAAGAGTGGTGGAATGCCCTGGGCTTTGGTCAAGTCAGATGACTTCCCTGTCCTTCGGTTTCTTGTCCGTAAAATGGGGACAAAAAGAGATTGTGTTATAGGGTTACCCAAAGAATGAAATGAGTGGTGCACATAGAGCCTTTGGCACATAGTAAGTAGCTCATAAAATTAGCTTTTTCCCCCTTTTCTTAAGTCAGTAGGTTTACGGGCTGAAGTCTTACTCCTTGTTAGGTTTGGGGGGATTTTTGTTTTAAAGTATTTTGTTTATTTAAGTAATGTGGTCACCTTTCATTTTCAGGTTTTTTTTTCTTTCCTATCTAATTATAAAATGGTTTTGAACTTCATTTTCTTGCCTTTAAGATAGATTAAAAGACCCTACCTTACTGGTCTGTTGAGGATTTGCTGAGCTGAAGCACCGGCAGATTCCAGGCCTGCCCAGGGCTCTCAGTGAGGGCCTGGTGCTATGGCCTGAGAGTTGATGTCCCCCCAAAATTCATATGTTGAAGTCCTAACCCCCAATGTGATGCTATTAGGAGGTGGGGATGAAGTTGGGGCCCTGATGAATGGGATGAGTGCCCTTATAAAAAGAGGCCGATACTCCTTGCGCCATGTGAGGACATGGCCAGAGTCAGCAGGGTGCAACCGGAAGAGGGCCTCGCCAAAACGACCATGCTGGCACCCCGATCATGTTCTCCCAGCCTCCAGAACAGTGAGAAAGAAATGTCTGTTGTTTATATGCCACCCAGTCTGGTGGTTTGTGATAGCAGCCCCAACAGACAAAAACACTTGGTATTCTTAGAGCTATCCTGGAGGTGGCGATTGAAAGTCGTTGGGATCCTGGGGGGAGGTTCTGAGTGGGCTGCCAAGGGAGGAGATGGAGGAGAAAGAGACAGGAGAATTGGAAGTGAGGGAGCCCTCCCCCCCACAGCTGCTTAGATTCCAAGTCCAGGTGGGAGGGGCCCTGGGAATCCTGCCCTGCTGTAGGAGGGAGTGGACCCTGTGACCTTTCCCCAGATAGTGTGCCTTCTAGGCCAGTTCTCTGAGGGTCTGTATTCCCTGGGGAGTGGTACCCCTGGTGACCACGGTGGTTTTCTCCAGCCTGGGCCAGGGAGAGGGCCCAGGATCAGGAGAGCCAGGCCCGGCCTCCTGGCCTGTGAATGAGATGGGGTAGGGTGCGCAGCAGCACAGGAGTTTTCTAGCAACCCACAGAGCCTCACTTCCAGGGTTCTCCGAAAGAGGATCCTCCCACCCGCCATCTTGTCCTGACTCAGGAAGGCATGTTTTCTGGCCAGGCAGCTGCCCTGGGCAGTGGGAATGTTGTCAGCCCCTTCTCCACGCACGCATGAAGCCTGCTGTGGGCCTCTCCCTGTGGCTTTCCTGTCCACCTCTGGGGGAGGCTCATCCCCACCATCATCCACCAGCACTGAAGCTATCCTTCCACAGCAGAGCCTGACTGAGCAGAAAGCACTTTTCCCTGGGGCTAGAGACCAGGAGCAAAGAGCAGAGAGAGGTGAATGTTCGATCTCAGGGCCCAGAAGCCATGTAGCAACCTGCCAGCTGCCTGCCTGCCTCACCCTGGGGAGGGGGTGGCAGCTGGATCCTTCCCGGTGATCAGCTTTCCGTCCGTAGCACGTGGAGCCAGCATCAGTCCAGCCCAGAAGTAGGGCTTGGGCCATGCAGTTCAGTAGACCTCACGTTTCTTGGTAGCCTGTGGACTGTCACTGTCCTTTTTTCCCTCCTTCCAGTGTTCCTTCCCTCCCTTCCTGCCATCTGGCAAATGTTGACTGATCACCTACTCTGGGCCAGGTACTGTGCTAGACAAGGAGCTTACGATCCCACAGAAGAGCTGAGTAATCAGATAGCGAGTTCCAGCACAGTTTGCTGAGGGCCGTGATGGTTCTTACAGGGCACCGTGGGAGCGCAGAATGGGCAAGGGGCCAGTGCTGACGGGTGTGCGGGGGAAGGGGAGGGTCCTGGCAGGTAGAGCTGTCTAGAGGGTTGAGCGGGAGTTACCAGATGGAGAAGGGAGAAGGAGGATTCTGGGAAGAGGGGGCAGAAGGAAGTCTAGATGTGCACAGAAAGCTCAGAATGATCATTTCTCAGAGTTTGGTTTTCTCTCCTACAAAATGAGGATGATAGTGCCCAAGTCATAACTGGTACCCCAAAAAATCTGTCCTTCCTTCCAATGTATGATCCTACTAGAAAGATTTAAATATGCAGAAATAACAGCAATGAGAAGCAGGATGTGAGAAGTGCTAGAAACCAATGGAAATTCAATGGCAAGGGCAGGAAAGGAGCTTTTTGAAGAGAGCCTGGGAGGATGGGCAATATTAATTGAAATTAGTATTTAGGATTAGAAAGAATCGAGAGAAGGTGTAATTGAATTAGATCCTCGAAGGATGGGAGGGACTGTGACAGGGAAGACCAAAGGGCATCCTATGGGGTAGGTACATTGTGAGCAAAGGCATGGAGGTGGCAAGGCACGGGGTGGGGTGGGATGTGTGTGGGGTGTGGGTGGCATTTGTGAGGGGCAGAGGAGCTGGAGATGAGGCTGGAAAGGTGGACTGAGACTGCCTTCAGTGCCTAACTGGCGTGGCATTTGGTTTGCATTCTGGTTTTGTTTGATCTGCACAGTATTAAACAAAATTCAGTCAACATTTTAAAATCAGATTTTGCATAAATCCACATTCTTGGCTTTTGTTTTCTTTTTTTAACCAAATCAGACGATCTGGTGACACTAGCTTTGAATTAATCCCCACATGGCCACACCTGGCCAGAAGGTAAGACGGGGACCTTCAGGTGATCGCTGTCATCCCACAGCCAATTAGCTTGCCTGAAATCTCCACCATAAAGTCACTCTAGAGTTAATACAATGCACTCAGAAAGCTCCAAATAAAATGATAATGTGTTATAGGGGAGGAGAAAGGAAATTCTAAATTATTCTCATTATAATCCCTTTATCACATTAGGGGATGAACTTTACTGCTCCTTGGGACTTTTTTTTTTTTTTGAGACAAGAGTGTCACTCTGTTGCCCAGGCTAGAGTGCTGTGGCATCAGCCTAGCTCACAGCAACCTCAAACTGCTGGGTCAAGCGATCCTCCTGCCTCAGCCTCCGGAGTAAGTGGGGCTACAGGTGTGCACCACCACGCCCAGTTAACTTTTTCTATTTTTAGTTGCCCAGCTAATTGTTTTTTTCTATTTTTTAGTAGAAACGGAGTCTCGCTCTTGCTCAGGCTGGTCTTGAATTCCTGATCTGAAGGAATCCTCCAGCCTGGGCCTCCCAGAGTGCTTGGATTACAGGAGTGAGCCACCTCACCTGGCCAGGACAATTGTAATTGTGGACTGAGAAGCAGTTAGGTGGGGCAGATGGGGAGCTTGGTGCATGATGGCTGGGAAGCTGCAGGAGGGAAAGGGTGGGGCTGGGCACCTGGAGAGATGGAAAGGATGGGAGGGGCGGACCTTTCTCTCGCTGCTCTCGCTGCTCTCAACTGTGGTGTCTGGCATCTTTGCCAGGGAAGGACACCAAAACACTCACCCTTGGCAAATATCTGTTGCACTGTAAGGTGTTTACTACCTTACTTTATTAACCTCTTAAGTTTAAAAAATTGGACTCTGGGTGGGGCACGGTGGCTCATTCCTGTAATCCTAGAACTTTGGGAGACGGAAACGAGAGAATCGATTGAGCCCAGGAGCTCTGACCAGCCTTGGCAAGATGCCATCTTTACAAAAAATAGAAAAATTAGCCAGGCATGGTGGCACACACCTGTAGTCTCAGCTACCAGGGAGGCTGAGACAGGAGGATCGCTTGAGCCCAGGAGTTGCTGTGAGCTATGATGACGCCACTGCGCTCCAGTCCAGGCAACAGGGTGAGACTCTATCTCAAAAAAAAAAAAAAAAAAAAAGAAAGAAAAGAAAATTGGAATCTTGAAGGACAAGATGAAATTTATGTGTGTGTGTGTGTGTGTGTTTTAATTGGTAAGAACACTAAAAGGAAAGAAAATTTTTTTGGAATAATTTTGGGATGTGTGTGTTGAGGGGAGTAGCCTTTACAATTTGAAAGGCTCAATGAATCCTCTTGGAAAAATTTTTATTAAAAAATTATTATACATATCATACCAGTTAGTAGCAAACATTTAAAATAACGTAGAAACAGATATGGGAGAAAACTCCAAACTCTTAAGAATTGGTGGTTAGGGTATATGGACCACTGTGGAACGTATTGTTCTAGTTAATAAAAATGGGATTTTACATACTGTCCTGATATTGTTTTTCTCCAAATACTCGATCTTGAACATGTTGCAGGTCATGTATTACGTCCCGGCCTGTGTAAAGAGTCTGTGATGGGAAACGTTACTGGATAGAAAGAGATGGTCTTGAACCCCGCTGCACTCCTGCAAGTCTCAGTTTCCTCCTCTATAAAATGGGGATAATAATTCCTTCCTTCGAAGGTTGAATGAGGGATACATCAAATGTAAATGTGCAGTGTTTCGGGTATTGGGTGATCAGAGCCCATTGCACCATGGAGAGAAAACACCGGCTGCTTCCATTTCATTCTTAGGATTCCTCGTTCTCCACCCTTCACCCTGGTGGGGGAGGGTTCAGAGAGAGAGTGAATCTGGGATGAATTATCACTTTCACGGTGGAGTTTAACATCCTCCTTTCGGTGCTGAGTAACATTAAGACCTCGAGCAGTTCATTCACAGCTGCATTCAGATTTTGTTTGGGACATTTTCCCTGGAATCACTTTTATTTGTTCAGCTGCAGGAAAATTCCTGAAGCCAGGTATATGGTGTTCTCTGATAGGAAGGCTTTGACCGCTGCTAGCTCTTGGGGAGAGGAGGGCCCCTCTTAGTACAATGAGGGGAGGGGGATTTATACTTTTTGTAAATGGCACCCCTTCTTGCGCCCTCCTTTTCCTTTTTCCGCTTCTCCTATCCCTCTTCCCTCTTCCCTCTCTAGAGTACAGTTTTCCCTTTCCTTCTAGTAACACATCCTGTTTAACAAAGCACTTGTACTCCCATTATCTCACTGAACCCTCTGGCAAGCCTATAGATTTAGATCAGTGTTACTAAGTAGCAAATGAAGCAGCCCAGAGAAGTTGTGATGTGCCTTAAACCCACACAGCAAAAATTGGACAAATCTGGTTTAGCATCTGGATTTCCTGGCTTGCAAGCCAGGCTGGTCACGCTGTGTCATATTGCCTCCTTCAGTGTTGGCAGGAAGCTCCTGGAAGGGAGGGCGGGGTGGGGGTGGAGTGGGGGCCGGTAACCAGCCCTGGTTCTGGGCCCTGGTTCTGGCCATCGCGGAAACTCCTTCTGGAATTCGTGAGATGATTGGGCTTAGTGTTCTCATGGGGTTGCAAGTGAAGGGGTTAGGGTTTGGAGGTCACTTGAGGTCAGGGGGCAGATGAGGGTTGAGAGGGCCCAGTGCAGAGCTAGGACACCGAAGGGGAGGGTCCTGGATTGGAAGAGGGTCGGAGGTCAGTCCTTGTCATCACTGGAGGGCTGGTGGGCTTTTTCAGCATTTGGTCTCATTTGGGATGTTTGGCCCTTTTCTTGCCCCCGTCAGTGGTACATCATAAAATCTTCTTCCGGAACCCTAAAGAGGACTCCTTTCCTAATTCAGGTCACATCTCCCTGGCCCTCAATGTCCATGTCCAGCAAATCAAAACTTACCAGTTCTGATGCCCATTCTCTGAGAATAGCTGAGAGACCTATTCACATCAACACCTTTGCGCAAATGGGCATCTGGCCTTTAATATCAGTTGCCTTAGAGACCAGCTCTTGCCAGGGGAAATAGAATTGGAGTCACATTTTAGGTTTTCTAGTAGCACATTAAATAAACTAAAAAGAAAACAGATGAAATTAATTTTAATATATATTTTTAACCCAGTATATACAAAATATTATCATTTCCATATGTAATCAACACTAAAAAAAAGAGAAATTTTACATTCTTTTTTTTTTTTCATACTAAGTCTTTGAAATCCAGGTGTATTTTACACTTACAACATACCTTAATTCAGACTAACCACATTTCTAGTGCTCAGTAGCCACACGTAGTTCGTGGCTACAGTATTGGGCAGTGCAGTTATGAGCCTTCACTGTTAAACCAGGAAGACTTGTTTTGGGATGAATGGCAGGGTGCTTGGGGCACCTTTGTAACCAGGGTGTCCTTGGGTCGGGTGGCTGGTCAGACGGCCTCTGTGACAGCACGTCACTGCTGCCTGCCCTGTCCTCACCTCTGCGCTTGTTGGATGGCTGACATGACGTTGAAAACATTCCCCCTCCCCGTTATGCCAGCTATGTGTGTCTTCCCTTGCCGTTCGTGTCCTCCTTTGTGCCCTGCAATCTCCCCGTCTTAAATTTTTTTGCTTTTGTATGCTCCAATCCTCAATTAAACTTTACCCTTCCATTCCTCTGACCCTGCCTTGGGACTGCTGGATCCATTTTATATCCATGCCCTTTGACCTCAGCTGTTCCTTGGCATCCCTCCTGTTTGTCCAGTCTCTCACTGACTATTGCAAACCTCATATGAGCTTCTTGAGTTCCCAAATCCACTCACACCTTTCTCACTCCCAGCTGTTGGCCTCTTCCTGAGAAGGTGGAGGCCATGTGGCTTAACCTCCCTCATCCCCACCTCACTGTTTCTCTCCACCTTTGCCCTCCTCTTCCTTGCCAAAGCTAAGCCTTAAAAGCCTTCCCTTCCTACCTCCAGAAACTCTCTTTACCAAACTGGCCCTGTGGGTAAAAGCCATGGACTCTAAAGCCGGAGCTTTTGGCTTCAAATCTTAGCTCCTCCAGCTGCTAACTTGGGTAAGTTACTTAACCCCTGCCTTAGTCCGTCTGGGCTGCTGTAACAAACTGCCATAGACCAGGTGGCTTGTAAACAAAAGGGAGTTATTTCTCACAGTTGAAGGCTGGAAGTCCTAGATCAAAGCACTGGTGATTCGGTGTCTGGTGAGGATTCACTTCCAGGTTCACAGACAGTGGTCTTCTTGCTGCGTCCTCACATGGCAGAAGGGGTGACGAGCTCTCTGGGGCCTCTTTTGTAAGGACACTATCCCCATTCATGAGAGCTGTCTCCTTTCTCCACCAAAGACCCCACCTCCTTATGCCATCTCATTGGGGGTCAGGAGTTCAACATTATATTTTGGGAGGACACAAACATTCAGTCTGCCGCAGCCTCTCCATACCTAGTTTCCTCATTGTAAAATAGGAAATAAAGTAATAAAAACCCCTAGCTTCTATGGTTGTGGTGACGATTAAATCCAGTGTTCGTTGCATCTTTTAGCACTGCACCCAGAGTAAACGTCAGCTCTTGGGCCACCTCCTCTTTCTTGCACGTTGGTCCATCCTTCTCCCTTGGCTTCTTTTCCTTGGCCCATAAACACACTGACCTTCCTCAGAGCCCACCTTGTTCTTCCCTTGAGCTGAGCTGCTGCCCCTTTCTCTCCTGAATTTCACTGGAAAACAGCCAAAGAGTAGCCCACCTGCTGCTTCTTGCCAACCTTGGCGTCTGCCCCCACCACCCCCCCTCCATTGAAACTGAGCTTGGGCCTCATCATCTGCAGATTCTGCAGCACCTGACGCCATAGAGCAGTTTTCTCAACAGACTTACCCCTCTGGGTTTCCGGGCTGCACACCACCCTGGGTCTTCTTCCCTGTCTGCTCTCCACATGTGACTTTCTCCAGGGTGTCCCCAGACTCCTCCTCTGCTCCCTCTTACTCCTCACCCTTACCCTGCAGCGATCACACTGATACGGATGACTCCAGAATCTACATCTCTGATCTTCAGGTTTCTCCCTTGTCCCAGGCCCACTTTGCAACTGTCTGCTGGGCCATCTCTCTGAATGAACCCCTCTCTGTGCACCCCTCGTCAGGCATTCCCAGCATGCCCGAGGCTGAACTGTCCCTCCTCCTACTCCCAAATCTCTTGTCCCTTCTGATTTTCCTAACTCAGTTGTCATCCCCACCTTTCTCTAGTTACCCAGCTTTGAACCCTGGAGTTACTGACACCTCCCTCTCCTTCCTCACCCTGATCTAAAGTGAATGCTCAGTAACTGAAGGCTGGATGATCACTGGGTCCCATCCGGTGCTGAGTGTTGCTGTTTTCTTCCTTGATTTCTCTCTAGTTGATCACCCTTCAATGCCCACTGCAGGCACTCTGATAAGCACTTTATATATCCTCATCTCAATTCGTCTGCACAACCTTATAAAGGAGGTTTTTGTTATTTATTTTTTCTTCCTGTTTTAGATACATAGACACGAGCTGGGAGAGGTTAGGAAACTTGCTAAACACACACCAGTAAGTGGCAGAGCTGGGATTCAAATGCCAACCCACCAGACTTCAGAGCCCACACCCTTAATCTTTATGCTCTCCTGCCTCTGGCGGCTCTAGTCCCAGGATGCTCTTTTTAGGCTTAAATAAGCATTGAATACTGACTACCATGTATGTACACGAGCACATCCTTCTGTGCCTGTACTCTGTGTGTGTCAGTGGTCTACTTCCCCGGCTGGTATCCAGGCTCATCACTGGTTTATTTCAGAGTCTGTGCCTGGACCCTCGGTGTTAGCACCTAAAAGTCTTGACTGAGCTCAGGTCCCTGCTGTGAAATGCAAGAGGAATGCACACAGGTCTTTGGATAGGGCATATGTTTCCCTTTCTCTGGGTCTGAGTCTCCCCCTCTGTAAAATACAGGAATTAGACCAGTAAATTGCAAGAGCCTGTCTAGTTCTTGTGCTCCACGTGTCTGTTTCATGGTCCTGCTTACGTGGGACCTACTGCGTGCTCAGCACATGATAGATGCTGTTGGGCAACGCAGAGAGAGCACAAAAGGCATTGCCCCAGCTGTCATGGAGCCAAAAATCATTCAGGAAGTCAAAGCCAACACTCATGAAACTGCCAACCACATAAGACGTTATGTAATTACGCCTGCGATTTCAGATTATGTACATTTGTGATGGTTCAATAAAGAAGAAAAGCGGCTGTTCTCTTAAAAGAAAAAAATAAATAAAAGGCGTATTTAGAGAAACCCATTAAGTCTGGCCAGACTTCTCTCCAGACTTGCTGCTCTCTCTTCCCTCTCGAAATCAGTTGTCCATTCTATAAATATTTATTGTGTCTGCTAACAGGCCAGTATCTGCGGACACACTCCCCTCATTGCAGTCAGAGTTGTATCCAAACTCCAGCTTCCATCTTGTTCCCCCTGCTTAAAAACATTTATGGGTTCCTACTCTAGAGAATCAAATGAGCTGACTTCCAGGCCCCGCCTTCCCGTCCTCTTCCCCCACCCTGCAGTCTGGGCCAGGTTTCCTGGGCATCCCTCAAGCCCACCATATGTGTTTTTATTTCTGGGCTAAAGGACTGCTTCCCTCGTCTGCCTCGTGAACTTTTACTCATCCTACAACGTTCAGCTCAAATACCACATCTGTTTCTGATCCTCTGAAACGCCTCAGCCACACTTCTCTAGCACCATGTCCTTGTTTAGGTATCTGCCTCCCATTTTGGATTGTGAGTTCCTTAAAAGGAAGAACCCCATCTTCATTTATCCTTGAATCCACAGAACCTAGCCCAGTGCCCGAAAAATAATTTCTAATGAATGGATGACCGCACACAGTCTGTTGAAGCTGATCTTCGAACAGAAAATGCTCCGTTTTCTTTCCTCAAGTTGCTGGGCTATTTGACTTCATGCCTCGTGGCCTGTGGAGGTGACATCGCTGTCTCTGTTTCTGAACAGTAGTGGGGAGACCAGCCACAGGAACCTCACTTTGGCCCTGGAGGGGGGCTTTAAGGAGCGGCAGCCGCTGAAACCACAAGCACTGATGGCTGTGGTGAAGGAGGCATTTGTGTTGGGCTTGGCAGGCGGAGATCTTTGTGCTGCAGAGCACAAGTGGGGAAGTGTGTCGGGCAGGCTCCAGGCTGCACACACATGCCGAGGGGCTGGGCCCAAAACGCCTTCTGACCTGGGAAGAAAAGGAGGCATTGTGTGCAGTGGCAGCACTCCAAGGGAAATATTCCAGTTGTTCTATTTTGGACTGCTCCCTCTTTTAAAGAAGAAAAGTCCAGAAGTGAACATCTTTCTCACATTCCAATGCATCCTTCTCACCAATTTTTAAATCAGTTGCTGCCTTCAAAATATGAATTAATCTATTATTTAAGTAATTCATTTATTCAGCTACTATGTCTTTAGGGAGTACCACTGTGGTCAGCATCACACCAGGCACTAGGGACACAGAAGTGAAGAAGACGCAGTCCTTGTCACTCTAGGCTCTAGTCCTGATTGCCAAGTGTCCGAATCCTCGTGGAACCTGGTCCCACTCCTTCTCTCGGGCCTGATCTTTCTCTCCTCCCCAGCGTTCCTGCCTCGAGGCCTCTATCTGCCTCTGTCCCTGTCTGTCTCCGCACCCCTGGCCCTGTAGTGTGCCACCCAGCGGCATCATCTGTTACCAGCCTGCCACCTTCCCCAGGCTCACGCAGGTGTGGACAGAACCATGCCTCCATCTAGGCTGTTAAAAGCTTAGGCAGGAACACCTGAATTCAACCCTAGCTCTGCCTTTTACTGTCTTTGTGACTTTGATCAAGTTACTAAACCTCTCTGAGCTTTTGCTTCCCAATCTGTCAAACAGAAAAAATAATACCTAGCACAGAGAGTCTTTGGGAAAAGAAAATGACAGTCGTGTAATACTGGGCACAGTGTCTAATATACCATACGACAATACTCAATTAACAATAATAAAACAACTAACAATTGTTGAGCACTTACTAGTTTCTAGCTTCCCTCAGAAACAACGGCAACCATAGCTTCTGTTGGAGTGTATTCTACATTCCAAGGACTGTGTTAAGTACAGGCACGTAGCCATCTGAACAGCCTCATAAAAGGGAGAGGTTATTTTTCACCTTTTTACAGCTGAGAAGGCTGGCTCAAAGGGGTAGAGTGACTTGCCAAAGATCACGCAGCTTGCAAGCCCCAAGTGTGCCTAGGTCTGTTGAGCTCGTCCCATCCCTTTCCGACCAAACGCCCTGATCACACGCCTTTCTACTTGGTGCTGGAACCAGCATCTCCTGAGAGCTTGTTGGCAATGCAGATTCTCGGGCCCCAGTCCAAACCTACTGAATCAGCATCTGCATGTTAAGATCTTTAGGAGGTATAGATGCAGTTTGAGAAGCACTACACTATGGTTTTGTTTTTAAAAGTAGGCTAGAACAGTACTTCTCAAACTATTGTGTGCATAAAAATCACCTGAAGGGCGAGTTAAAACACGTATTCTTACCCCAGAGATTCGGATTTTGTGTCCGTTACTGATTCCAGTCCTATCCAGTGCTTTCGTTTCACGGGTTCCCCAGAGTAGTTACAGAGTAGTTCCCCAGAGGTGAGGGGGACCCAGGCAAACTTCTGGTCTCGGCCCAAGGTAGCTCAGGCTTGATGTCTGCCAGAACCCTTAGCAGAGAGCCGGGCTGGACTTGGGTTCTCACCGGGTCACTGGCAGCAGCATCCCTGTGGTTTGGGGGGAACTGCCCACTGGCGAGGACACACGTCCCTCTCCACAGTTAAGAAGGCAGGAGCCGCGGAGGCCTTCCCCTGCCCTGCCTGGTGAATGGCAGAGAAACGAAATTAATTTGTAACCTAAAACCCTGTATCTGGCCTGAAAATATGTCTTTCTAATGGAAAATTTGACAGAGTGTTAAATCTGCAAAGAGCATTTTATATAAAATTGATATCTGTGACACGCAACTGCTGCTACCTGGTTACATAGCAATTAAACACCTCAAGACTCCTTGGAGCTTTCAAAGATTATTTGAAAAACAATTGTGTTTTATTGATTAAATAATTTTAAGTTGATTAGAAAGTCATTGCATTTTTTAGGCAATTCCTTCACAAACCAATTTATCTTAGTTATAGACCTATTGTATCCCCAGACATGTTGTTTGTATTTTAATAATCATCTGATATTTAATGAGCGTGGCTGATGATGGAATTTAATGCTAGACTCATTCCTCTGCTAAATCCTTTATCTGATTTCTTCTCTTTCTGCTTAGACTTCACTGGCAACTTGCGTCAGAGATGGTTACAGAAATAGGACCCGAAAGACAGAGAACGCTGTGGTTGAGAGCTTGGTCTCTGGAGTCAGGCAAAACTCAATTTGAATTCCAACCCTGCCACTTACTAGATTTGTGCCCCTGAACCCGTCATCTGTGAAAAGGATATAATAGCACCTACCTTATACGGTCATCAAGAAATTAAATAAGTTAGAATCTGTACAATATAGGACAGTGTCTAGGTAATAATAATAATAATAATTAAGTAGTCTGCAGTAGTAGTAATAATAGTATCGTTAAGCCTCAGTTTTCTAATCTGTAAAATGGGGACATGGGGAATAAAACCATTAACATACGATTATTCAAAACTTCTTGTAGAGCCTTTCAAGTAATTTCCTTCCAAGGAAATTTCTGGCATAGCTTGCTTGGCTGTTGCCCAATGCAGACTGGGGCTCTCCTGGACAAATGGAGCTGATGTTGGGATTCCCAGTGAAGAGGACAGAGAGATTGGCAGAGGATGGGGCAGTAGATGCCAGAGGTGAGGGAGGTGAGGGAGTGAAGAGCCAGCTGGGAGAGTTTGCAAAAGGGATGTCAGGGAACGGAGCACCCTGCTGCTGGAGCAATTGCTTTGCTGGAAGTAGATACTAAGAATAGCAGAAACAGGAAAGAAAAAAATTTTTTTTGCATTCTAGTTTGTCCTAAGAAAAGAACAATTTTAAGACTTTTGCTTTGGCCAGGGGCAAGATGGCTGACTGGCTCACGCCTGTAATCCTAGCATTCTGGGAGGCCAAGGCAGAAGGGTTGCTTGAGCCCAGGAATTTGAGACCAGCCTGAGCAACAGCAAGACCCAGACCCTGTCTCTACTAAGAATAGAAAAAAATTAGCCAGGAGTTGTGGCGTGCGCCTGTAGTCCCGGCTATTCAGGAGGCTGAGGCAGGAGGATCACTAAAGCCCAGGAGCTTGAGGTTACAGTGAGCAATGATGATGCCACAGCACTCTAGCTAGGGCGACAGAGCAAGACTCTGTCTCAAAAAAAAAAAAAAGACTTTTGCTTTGTGCTAAGATGTACTTCCCCCTCTGGTGTTTTCCCTAGAGACTGCAGTGAAGGTTTGGATTGCTTCCAATTAACTTTTTCCACTTAACTGCTGTTTCTCTGAGCGCTGAACTCACACTGGGCCATGAGGCAGCATCTTTGCCTCCTCTACAGAGGAGTTGAGACAGCACGAAGCCAGGGCTGGATCCAGCACTGAGGCAGTGCTTAATTGCTGTTGGCAACTATTTTTATTGTTATGCATTGTACTTTCCCTGTAGCCAGAGGCTGCAAGCAAAGGTCACCAATAGGAGTAAGAGCAGTTCTCTGGCACACTTTACCCCAATAAAAACTCCATTATTCCATGTTTAAACTGGAGGTACCCGCTACACTGTTTTTAAAGAAACCGTCAATTCTGTGTCCTCCAGTATCACGCCTCGGACCAGTGCTGTCAGCGTGAGGTTTATAAAGGAAAGCATTGGGTTAGGAGTCTGGAAAGCAGACTCTGACCTTGGCCCTGCTGTATGATATGGGCAAGTCATTGAACTTTAGTTTTCCCCTTCGTAAATGCGGGTGATGCCCACGGTCCTGCTTTATATTTCTGTTCTCCCAACAGTAGACAATCAGCAGGACTGACTGAGCACTCACCACCTGCAAAGCCTTGGACTGGTGCCCTAAAGGAGACCCAGAGATATGAACAAGGAACCTTGGCTTGAAAGAGCCCATCATCTGTCTGGGAGAAAAGATGTGGGCAGAGTAACTGCTAAAATCTGCCGTACTGTGCTCCAAATGCCCATTTTGTGACACTCTTGCGCTGCTGTGGAGTGAAATAAACCTGAGATATGAATTTTGGCAACACTTTTTCTTAGTGACTTTGCCCACATTTAAACAAAACATACGCAGACCACGACAGTATATAAGCTTCCTTTGCATTGCCAGGTGGTCCACTGAAGGGATCCCATCTCCTTCAAGGACAAGCTGAAGTTGAGAGAAGTCCCTCGTGCCGTTCCTGTCTCTCTGCCTCTGGTTGCTCTCTGATGGTGCCTGTCCCTCCCTCGGAGGGCGTGCTGTTGAGGCCGGGGGTTCAGTCTCTTTATTTGACCCACATCACACATGCCCGCTTCTAGTTAGACTGAACTTGCTAGAGGGCTAGGTGGGGCATTGTGAAATAATCATAAAAGCCTTCCAACTTGCCTGAAAAATCGGGAAACATCACTTGCTCCACCCAGGTGTCTGGGGATCACTTATCAGGCTCAGTTTGGTTTAAACTGACTTTCCTGAATGTGTAGGCTGTGTGTATTTGAGCCAAGAAAAACCTTCCTCCCAACCCAGAAGGCAGATGCCACAGCCTAGGCAAGCTCTGAACTGCCTGCACCTGCACCTCACGCTATGGGGCCAGGCCGATGCCTGGGACGGCTTCGGATTCTGAACAGGACGATGCTGCTGGGATGGGAGCTGCCCAAAGAGGGTGAGTGCGGGGGTGCCCCGCTGCGGAGGCTGTCTGAGCCCACCCTTGAGATGCTTTCACTGATGTGACCCAGGAGGGAGGAAGTGGAGCTGAATTCCTGGGAAGCATTTACTCCTCGCAGTGGTTCCCAAGCCCTCTTGACTGTGGCCCAGTTAGATGGAACAAATGACCTTGTGGCCCACTGAGTCCACTCATCACTTTTCAGTAGGAAAGAATTTGGTAATAACAAAGGATTAAAGGGGAAGAGAAAATAATCAAAGCAGTAATACAGCAAATACTCAGGACAGCAATCAACAGACACTCCTACAAGTAATTTTATAAGTAATATAAATTAATAGAATGGAAGCAGTTTAAAACCAAGACAATGCTGGTGCAGCATTATAGCAGTCAAGGGTCATAGTTGCAAACAACAGTACCCACTCTAGCAGGCTTATAGAAAAGAGAAATTTATTGAAGGATATCAAGTAGCTGAACATCACATCACCTCCCCAGAATCATTTGCCTGCAGTCCTTCCCTTCCCAGACTACTTTCCTCCAATTTGAAGTCTGGCCTGGATGTCTCTGCCTGCCTAGCTGAGATCTCTCAGCTGAGTCCTAGCTCTAAAGGAGGCTGGCACTGTGAATTCAGTTTCCACCTTGGGGAGGTGGGTCTCCGAAGGAGGGAAGTAACCCATGCATAGGAAGCGTGTTCACAAAGTGCTGGGGAGCTGAAAAAAGCACAACAAATGTCTTCTGCACTAATAACAAAACGCCCTTCCTGAGAATTGCAGGAATTCCAGCTCTTGGCCTGGGTGCAAACACAGGAGTTCTGCAGTGTTGTTTGGTGATGGATGGGGAGAATAGAGAATTAATGTTTTCAGTAAACTCTTAGGCTAATTTTTGTTTATTAATGCCAAGGTTCATTAACCTTAATAACTCATATATTATCTTCCTAGTTCCTTATAAAAATGAAATCCCGTACAATTGTGTCACTCACATAAGAACTGAAGAAAACACACATATTTGGAATCTATTCTTGACTCTTTTGGAAATCCTTACCCTCTACCACTGGTCCAGAGACTCTGCTGAGAGAATTACCAATTTAAAGAATTGAGACAGATTTTAGCAGGGGCATTTCTAGACCCCTGAGCACTGTGAAAGACTCAGATTAGGAAGGCTTGGTTCTTGCTCTCAAGGAGCTTTGGGTCCAGCAAGAGGCATTAGACAATCATCCAGCAATAAAGGTAGATGGCAGGACAAGATAGGTACCATGAGATAAATTCATTAACTTGCCTGATATCTCAATATGTAGGAAAAGCAGCACTTGATGGATTCCAAAGCTGACTTTTGCCACTACCTTGTCCAGCAGGCTGAGAAATAGGTCAGTGATCAGCTGATCTCCTTGTGCAGAAGAGATGATCCACAACATATCCAGATATATCAACTGAAATTTTCTGAAGCCTCTCAGTGTTCACTCATCTCCCATTAAAGTGGAGATTTGTCATTGTCAACTGGAGGAAGGCTGTTCTGGTTAAAAATCGGATTCCTAATCCCATGTGACCTCACACAGATGAAATAGTGATTCTCCACCATGGGATTCAGAGGATGAAGAATTAGACCCAAATGGGAGCTCAAAATGGCTTCCTGGAGGAGGTGGGGTCTGAGGGGCTGAGTGGGATTTAGACAGAGGTGATGTGGGGAAGCAGTGGTTTACCTAAGTGCCCAGTCTGAGCAAGGGCAGACTTAAAGCCCTGATAGAGAGGCTTAGAGTGCAGTTCCCACTGAGAATTTGCCACAGCTCCTTAAATGTTGAGATGTTTCTAAGGTCAGGGTTATTAGGGAAGAAAACACAGAACTGGGCCCTTATATGGACTCTATTACCAAGGCACTGTGTGACACTGGAGACAGAGTTAGATTAGATGACCAGAAAAAAATCCTTTCCAGCTCTAATGAACCTTGGAA
Source organism: Eulemur rufifrons (assembly GCF_041146395.1). Taxonomy (NCBI): domain Eukaryota; kingdom Metazoa; phylum Chordata; class Mammalia; order Primates; family Lemuridae; genus Eulemur; species Eulemur rufifrons. The sequence goes on along the minus strand of NC_090990.1, from coordinate 47,078,257 downwards.
TCATCATGAAAGAAGCTAGTCACAAAAGGCCATGTTGTATGATTCCATTTATATGAAATATCCAGAATAGGCAAATCTATACAGACAGAAAGTAGATTAGTGGTTGCCTAGGGCTGAGGCTAGAGTAGAGGGAATGGAGAGTGACTGCTAAAGAGCATGGGGTTTCTTTTGTATGGGTTGATAAAAATGTTCTAAAAATAGATGGTGGTCTTTTCAACAAATTGTGTTAGGAAAACTGAATATTTACATGCAAAAGAATGAAGCTGGACTCTTAACTTAAACCATGTACAAAATTACCTCAAAATATATCAAAGACCAAAACTTAAGCGCTAAAACTACAAAACTCTTAGAAGAAAACATTGGGAGAAGTCTTGATGATACTGGATTTGGCAACATTTCATGGATATGACAACAAAATAAAATATGAACAGGCCAGAGCAATGAGACAAGAGAAAGAAATTTAGGGCACCCAAATTGGAAAGAGCGTAAAAACCACCAAAAAACTGTTAGAATTGATAAACAAATTCAATAAAGTTGCAGGATACAAAATCAACACGCAAAAATCAGTAGCATTTATATTAGCTAACAGTGAATAATCTGAAAAAGAAATCAAGAAAGCAATACCATTTACAATAGCTATAAAAAATATTTAGAATCAATCTAACTAAGGAAGTGAAAGATCTATTTAAAAAACCATAAAACTCTGAAGAAAGAAATTGAAGAGGACACACAAAAAAATGGAAAGATATTCCATGCTCATGGGTTGGTAGAATTAAAATTGTTAAAATGACATTACTACTGAAAGCAATTTACAGATTCGATGCAATCTCTATCAAAATACCAATGATATTCTCCATAGAAATAGAAAAAAAAAAATCCTAAGATGGAACCACAAAAGAGCCTGAATAGCAAAAGCAATCCTGAGCAAAAAGAACAAAGCATCACACTACCTGACTTCAAAATTTACTACAAAGCTCTAGTAACCAAAACAGCATGGTACTGGTGTAAAATCAGACATGTAGACTGATGAACAGAATAGAGAACCCAGATATAAATCCACACAATTACAGCCAACTCATCTTTGACAAAGACGCCAAGAAGATACAGTGGGGAAAGGACAGTCTTTTCAATAAATGGTGCTGGAAAAACTGCACAACTATCTGCAGAAGAATGAAACTAGGCCCCTATCTCTCACCATGCACAAAAATAAAATCAAAATGGATTAAAGACTTCATTCTAAGACCTGAAAGTATGAAACTATTAGAAGAAAACATTGGGGAAATGCTCCAGGACATTGGTCTGGGCAAAGATTTTTTGTGTAAGACCTCAAAAGCACAGGCAACCAAAGCAAAAATAGACAAATGGAATTACATCAAGATAACAGGAGTTAGCAACAACAACAAAACAAACAGACAAACAAAAAAAAATCAACAGAGTGAAGAGGCAACCCACAGAATGGGAGAAAATATTTGCAAACTACCCATCTGACAAGGGATTAATAACTAGAATATACAAGGGGCTCAAACACCTCAGTAGCAAAAAAACAAATAGTCCAATTTAAAGATGGGGAAAAGATCTAAATAGACATTTCTAAAAAGAAGACATACAATGGCCAACAGGTGTATGAAAAAAGCTCAACATCACTAATAATCAGAAAAATACAAAACAAAACCACAATGAGATATCATCTCACCCTGGTTAAAATGGTTTGTCTCAAAAAGACAGGCAATTACAGATGCTGGCAAGGATGTGGAGAAAGGGGGACCCTTGTACACTGTTGGTGAGAATGTAAGTCAGTACAGCCACAGTGGAAAGCAGTATGGAGGTGCCCCAAAGAACTAAAAATAGAACCACCATATGATCCAGCAATTCTACTACTGGGTATATATCCAAAAGAAAGGAAATCAATATATTGAAGGGATATCTGCATACCCATGTTTTATTGCAGCACAGTAGCCAAAATATGGAATCCACCTAAGTGCCCACCAGCAGAGGAATGAATAAAGAAAATGTGTTATATATGTACAATGGAATGTTATTCAGCCACAAAAAAGAAAGAAAGAAATCCTGTCATTTGCAGCAACATGGATGGAACTGAAGGCCATTATATTAAGTAAAATAAGTTAAGCACAGAGAGACAAATATTGCATGTTCTTACTCATACGTGGGAACTAAAAAAGTGTATCTCATGAAGATAGAGTATAGATCGGTGGTTACTAGAGGCTAGGAAGGGTAGGGGAAGGGAAAAAACATATATATAAATGTATTTTTTTTTAAGAGACAGGGTCTTGATCTGTCACCAGGCTGGAGTGCACTGGTGTATACTGCACTGTGCTCATTGTAACTGCAAACTTCTGGGCTCAACTGATCCTACCACTTCAGCCTCCCAAGTAGCTGGGACTACAGGTGTACACTACCATGCCCAACTAATTTTTTTATTTTTTGTAGATACGAGGTCTTGCTATGTTGCCCAGGCTGGTCTTGAACTCCTGCGTGTGAGTGATTCTCCTGCTTAGGCCTCCCAAAGTGCTGGGATTATAGATGTGAGCCACCATACCTGTCCTACATAAATGTATTTATTGTCACTAAACATGGTTAAGATGGTACATTTTATATGTATATTTTACCTCTTTAACAAAGTGTAAAAAAAAAAGAAAAATATATGAATAAATTGGACTTCATCAACATTAATAACCTTTGTGCATCAAAGGACACTATCAAGAAAGCAAAAAAGAAAATCCTACAGAGTAGAAGAAATTATTTGCAAATCATATACCTGACAAGAGGTTAATATCCAGAATATGTGTAAAGAACTTCTACAACTCAACAACAACAAAGAAACCCAAACAACCTAATTCAAAAATGGGCAAAGGACTTGAATAGACATTTCTCCAAAGAAGATATGCAAATGGCCAATATGCACATGCAAAGGATAGTCAACATTATTAGTCATTAGGGAAATGCAAATCAAAACCACAGTGAGATACCACTTCATACCTACTACACCTACTAGGATGGCGACAGTTAAAAAACAAACAAACAAAAACCAGGTGTTTGTTAGGGTATGGAGAAATTGGAACTCCTCACGCATTGCTGGTGGGAATGAAAAATGGTGCAGCTACTGTGGGAAACATTTTGTGGTTTCTCAAAAAGTTAAGCAAAGAATTACCACATGACTCAGCAATTCCACTCCTAAGTATATATCCAAAAGAACTGAGAGCAGGGGTTAGCATAGATATTTGTACACCAATGTCCATTGCAGCGTTATTCACAACAGCCAAAAGGTGGAAGCAACCCATGTGTCCACTGACAGATGAGTGGATAAACAAACTGTGGCGTATACAGACAATAGAATATTATTCAGCCTTAAAAAGGAAGGAACTTTTGATACTTGCTACAACTTGGATGGACCCTGAAAACATGCTAAGTGAAATAAGCCAGACACAGGAGGACAAATATTGTATATGAAGTACCTGGGTACCTATTCTACGTACCCCATTTATAAGAGGCACCTGGAATAGGCCAATCCTTACAGATAGAAAGTAGGAAGGAAGTGACAGGGGCTGGGGGCAGGAGAGAATGGGAAGTTACTGTTTAATGGGCACAGAGTTTCCTTTGGAGATGGTGAAGTTTTGGGTATAGACAGTGATGATGGTTACACAACACTGTGAATGCATTTAATGTCACTGAATTGTATACTTTCAAATGGTTAAAATGATAAATGTTATGTTATAGATATTTTACTACAATTTAAAAAAAATTAAGATTGTGAGAGTGGGCGAGGTGGCTCATGTCTGTAATCCTAACACTCTGGGAAGCCGAGGTAGGAGGATTGCTTGAGGCCAGGAGTTCAAGACCAGCTTGAGCAAGAGCAAGACCCCGTCTCCACAAAAAATAGAAAAATTAGCCAGGCATGGTGGTGCTTGCCTGTCATCCCAGCTACTCAGGAGGCTGAGGCGAGAGGATTGCTTGAGCCCAGGTGTTTTGAGATTGCAGTGAGCTGGATGATGCCACTGCACTCTAGCTGAGGTGACACAGAAAGGTTCTGTCTCAAAAAAAAAAAAACAACAATTAGATTGTGGCAATGTTTGTGCAACTCTATGCTACAACTATTAAATTGTACAATGTAAGTATATTATAGTTAATTGTACAATGTAAGTTATTAATATATGGTATGTAAATTATATTTCAATAAAGCTGTTATAAAAAATACTTTCCAGCTCTTACAGTCTCTAATCCATCCATTCACCCATTTATTTGTTGATTCAGCACATTTTTATTGGGTTCTTATCATGCTAAGTGCTAAGAATGGGGCAATGAATGAAATAAACATGATCCCTGCCCTTTCTTCATTTTACACTATGGGCTTAAAAAAATAATCATAGCTAAATTGTGGCCTGGGTACTAGCACTTTGCATACCTTATTTCTTGCAGTCCTCCGATGGTGTACTGAGCTAGGCTCTTCTTGAAAAAGGAAATTTGCTCAAGGTCACATAGCCAGGATTTGAACCTGGTCTGTCTTACCTCAAAGCCATGCACTTGGGTCCAAGCTACTGGTATGGGGGTCTTCCCTGGAGACCTGCCCTGGGGACTGCCTGTCAGGCTGACTGATCTGACAGCCTTGAAGGGGGAGTGAGACATGAGGTGGTGTGACCTCCAGTAGGGAGTGGGTTTGGAAATTAAGGCATAAGTCAATGGAGTCTTGTATGGCCATTTAAAGTAATCATAAACCAGGTAAAACTATACTTTTTTGAATGGCTATGTGATCAAATTTTAAATATAAAATTGAATTCACATTACTATATTAATAACTAATATATTCATTTATTGAATAGTACTATATGCCAGACTCTGTTCTAAATGGTTTACATGTATTGTCACCCTGTTGAATCCTTCTAACAGCTCCAGGACCTGTAGGAAGTATTACTAGTTCTGTTTACAAGCAAGACAACTGAGGCACAGAGAGGTTAAGTAATTTGTCCAAGATTACACAGCCAGTGGCAGAGCTGGGATTTCTAACGTGACTACTTGACTCAAAGCCGAGGCTCTTAACCACTATAGCACTTGCCCTTCGGTTATGTTAGAACACGCAAGATAGATGAGCATGAAAATTCTTGTATCCAGGTGGGAGAATTATGATAACTTCCCATCTTTTTCCCCCCAAATAATTTATTTTTTTATTTTCTGAGAATACATCATCATAGTAATGAGTTTTAGATCAAGGAAAGAAATCACACTAGAAGATGTTTTTTGTCTTCTTGCCTCTTCAGCATTTTATTTAGCCGTATTTGACTTTGAACTCGCTGTGCACAGGCACAGACTAAACGGTGCCATTGAACTCACAGGCAGTGTGTGTCCTGGGGCAAACTCACCATGTGCCCAGAGATGTTGCTGCAGCCCGCAGGTCCTCTCTTGGCTGCAGCTGCCCTGACTCTGCTGCAATCTTCTGGGGAGGGTGTGTCCTTATCACACTCTTATCAACCCTGAGGATCTTTCTTTGAAAAAAATTGTTTTGCTAACTTGGAAGAGAGCCTGTTGCACCCTGGTTGAGAGCAGCACATTAGCATCAGAAACACATGGATTGTGCTCTGAGCCTCCACTCCAACCTTCAATAATAGAAATACTGCTGTATCGGGTTTTTGTGGGAATTAAATTGGACGGTGTTTGGATTGGACCTAGAGTACCTGGCTCATTGTAGGGTAAATAGTGTGGTATCTCAGTGTTTATCTGGCATTGTTCTGATTGTTAATTTGTGAGGTGAAACATTTTTCAAATATTAACCATTTGTATTTCTTCTTTGGTGAATTGCCTGCTTGTGCCCCTTCCTCAGTTGTCTATTGGCAGCTTGATTTTATAGCATGTGTAAGTTGAGGACTAACAGTGTTCTGGAAGAGCCTACAGGAAGGGAGAGATGCGGAGAGGAGGTCTTTTTCCTGCAACCCTAATGCCTTTTTTTTTTTTTCCTCCAAGGAGCATTTTTCACTGGTTAGTGCAGCCTCCTCACTTCCTACAATTGGCCCAGTTTCTTCCTTCAGAAAATTACATGTGCTTTCTAGAGTCAATCTTCAGAATAGCTGATTTCCCTCCTGGATTGCTACAGCCACAGGTCTCACATGCATGATTTCTTTCTCTGCCTATTTAAGTTGCATCCGTGGGAATAACTGTGGCTGGGGCCAGGCTGCTCTGAGAGGCTCTGTTCGGTTGTGCGTGTGCCTAACACACGTGCCCCTTCCCAGCCCTATGCAATCGCACTGCTCACCAAATAGCTGACCTTCCTGAGCAAAGTGCAAAAGCCTAAGGGACCACTTAGATGTAAGGCACATTCTTAACATAGTTGAACCACTCTTTCCCTCTTGCCTAGATCATATCTTGCCAAACGTGGACAGGTCATCTTTTTTCCCTCATGAGAAGGGACCTGGGCCATAGAAGTTGAGTGTTTCTAAATTGCAAAACAGAGAAACCTCCCCCTGAGTCCAGTGATTCTTGCCAGAAAAGTTCTTGTGGATAAATGTGTCTGGTCCAGGAGATTCTCTGGGTGGCTTGGTGGGAATATGAAGTTGGTTACTAGTCTTAAGACACATGTCTGAGTGAGGCATAGGCGTAGATGGTGCTGGTACCCTAGACATCGCAAGACCATGGAGCGGATCCCCCAAAAGCAGCGCAGCCTCCTCTAGAGACAGTGGCTGTAGCTTCCCATGAAGACCTTCCCTCAAGGTGAGGTCACCTTCTGCCTGCAGAGCACCAGCATTGAAGTTTTTGTACTATTGTGTGTCTCCTGCATTTGACTGCTTGCCTGGTTCAGGCTGTGTGGTTTAGCAGAAGAGTATTCTACTGGAGGCAGAATATCTGGGTTTCAGTTGAGGCTTTGACCCTTTTTTAGCTCTGTAACCTCAAGAACAAGACTGTTTCCTCACCTGGAAAATGGAGGATAACAGCGCCTGTTCTGCGTACCTCCCTACTTGACCATGGAGTTCAAATGAGTGTCCTGAGTAAGCTAGAAAGACGCAAAGACACAAGAATTTCTTCTCCTCTTAGAGATGTAGGCTGTCGGCACAGTGCCTGTCCTAGCACCTCATACAGAACCCGAGAACTGGAGGTGCTACTTTTCCCCAGAAGGAGATCTGAAGACATCGTTGTGGGAACTTGATGAGCTGGGGTGGGTGTGTGGGTGTGTCTTTTTCATATGTATATCTTCTGTCCTGGCCTCTAGCCAAGCTGACTAGTGGCACTGCTAGGGGGCTACTGCAGGTTGAGCATCCCTAATCTGAAAATTCAAAATCCAAAATGCTTCAAAATCTAACACTTTTTGAGTGCTGACATGATGCCACAAGTGGAAAATTCCACACCTGACCTCTCGTGACCGATCATCATCAAAGTGCAGTCAAAACTTTGTTTCAAGCACAAATTATTAAAATATTGTATAAAATTACCTTGAGGCTATGTGTATAAGATATATGAAACATAAATAAATTTTGTGTTTAGACTTGGGTCCTATCCCCAAGATATCTCATTATGTATATGCAAATATTCCAAAATCTGAAAAAATTTGAAATCCAAAACACTTCTGGTCCCAACTATTTAGGATAAAAGATACTCAGCCTGTATTTCCTTTCCTCAATCTGGCCAGGGGCCTGGAGCCTGTGGCAGTGTCTGGAGAGGTGGCCTGTGTTTGGAGCCGTAGGGATTGTGAGTAAGTCTGTTTTGCAAACTTTAGGGAGCAGCTGGCCTGTGATGCTGGCCCGGGAGACAGAACAGAGCCAGCAATTAGAATATGGGGCCACGTGCCCCAGTAGCCGGCGGACGTGGCAGCAGGAGGATGGCCACTGTGCTTGGAGGGAATGTCTGAGTGGAGGCTCAAAGGACAGATGGGAAGCGGCCAGGCAGAGGAGGTGGAACAGCACTCCAGGTGGAATGTGGGTCTTCCAGGAAAGGCACAGCTCTGGAAGAAAGCCTCTCACCTATTCATCCTGGATAAGGAAGAATTTATCCTGAGAAAGGGAGAGAGGCTGCTAATCTCCCTCAGACGGGTAGAATAGAGGGGAAGGGTGGGTGGCTGGGAAAGGCATGGGACCTAGTAAAATGGGGGGCTTTTTCCTACTCTGCCCCCTAGAAAAATGTCATATGCCTCTGGGCCATCTCCAGCCAGTTGGAAAAGATGGTCAGTGGTCATTTTAAATGTAACAGAGAAGCAGTTTGCTCCTTAGTCTATTTTTGTATAAGTCCAAGGTGTATTTCTGGTTCTTTTCAGATGGTTTGTTTCTGATTATTTTCAGATGGTTTGTTCTGTGTACTCAGTTAATACAGAAAAATACTTTCAACAGTTGAGAAAAGTGAATGTTGGTGTTCCATGAACTTGCCCACCCTCACATCATCCTGTGCCCTTCAGATTAACCTCCATCTTGAGCAAGAAGCTCTAGAATCTTCCAAGGAGAATAAAGAGTTTGGGCCAGTGCAAAGGGAGGAACATGGAACTCTACCCCAGGACTCTTTGCTTTTGGGTGACCCAAAGAAAGTCACTTAAACTCTCTGTCTCATTTTCTTCACCTGTTACAATGGGGATACTCATTCCCATTCTGGCTGCCGTAAGTGCTGGTGTGAGGATAAATGGGCCACGGGATGGGAAGTGCTTTCCGAGTGTTCTGGGCTTGATGCAGGCAGGGTGACACTCCATGCGGGCATCAATGTCAGCACGGGTTAGACAGGACCCTGCCCCGGCCTTGGAAAGCACATCCCAACAGTCAGTGTCCGTGCAGGTCAGAGCTGCTTCTGACGTGCCCTATGATGAGACTTGATTTCCTAGGACAGCCTCACTTGGTTAAGCCTTGGAAGGTCAAGGGGACAAGGTCCCTCTAACCCTTTAGCTGAGCCTGCATAAAGGAGCCTGGATGCTCTCCGGGCCCCTGTTGGACTGCCCCAACCCCCGGATCTCCTTCAGGCCCAAGAGCAGCACTGGGTTTGGAGAGCGGGAGCCTGCACCTCACACCTGCCTCTGCTCCGGTCAACTGCGGCAGCTTTGGGCTGGACAGAGACTCCCCAGCGCCTGCCTGGGACACTCTGAAGCCTTCCTCCCGCGGCTGCCTTCTCCCAGGCTCCTCCGCCCCGCCCCTCCGAAATCTCTGGTCTGCGCTGCAGTTAGAAACCCTGCCAGATCCATTGAACAGTAATTTGGTCGTCGCAGCAGGTACTTCCTTGCTTTTCTCTTCCTGCCAGAACTGGGTGCACTTTGGTGCTCAAGGGCAACAGATTGGTAGAGCAGCAGGAAGCAGGAGCTGCCAGTCCGGCCCGGGAATTTACTGGTCATTGTTCTGTCTCCGCTCTGCCCTGACAGACTTCCATTCATTTAATGATCAGAGGCTTCGTGTGGTCCTGGAACCCCCGGAGGAGGAGAGGGGAGGGATGTTTCTAAAGCAGAGCCAGGAAGAAAGCGATGCGCCACTGAACGGTTTCAACTGTAAGGAGGCTGCGTCCTCATTAGGAACGAATTCATTAATGTGCCACATCAGCTGCAGGGAGGAAGGAGGAAGAGCATGATTAATTATGACTGCTCAGATGCGCTGCCAGATTCGGAGGAGTCAAGAAGGAAGGTTGCGTGTGGCTTGGGTGTCTTCAGATGTGTCCCTCCGAAGCGTTGGCAGCTCTGGGAACTAACTTTCCAGGTGACGGATTTGAGCGTTCTTCCTCTTTCTGCAAGGTCCGGTGTTAGCTTATTGAGCAGTGAATTCCCGTCTGACCCCACTCACCTATTCCCGGGAGCAAAAAGGAAGTCAGTATTTGCTTTTCCAGCAAGGTCACGGATCACCTGACCAAGTGCTCTAACAGCTGGGAAGCAGACTCGGCTGTGTGATCACGCACGAGCAATCAGCCGCGCTCCCGCAGCCCAAACCTGGCTTCCTGGGAAGGAGAGGAGTCCTCACGGCTCCCCGCTCGCGGCTGTGCAGGGGGAGGATGCAAGGGCAGGTAATGTGGGCTCAGCTTTCCTCCCGACTGTTTTCTCTTCTTCTTGATGCTCCAGATTCAGCTGCTGCAATGCAGACAAAAATGACAGACACTTGCAAAAAAGAAAAAAAAAATGTGGGAATGGAGTTAATGAGGTTGCGTTAATGTGTCATTTATGGAGCATGAGTTATCTCTTTGTTTCCCGAGTTGGCGGGAAGCGAGCCCGCTGGAGAACTCGGTGGCAGAATCTTTTCCAGGAGTGCGTCTCACCTCCCCTGGTGTCCCAGCCTCAGCCCTCTCTATGTTAGGAAGTGGCTGTCAAATGCCTCCTGCTTCTTAGCACAGGGAACACTTACACTTGGAATCCTGGGGTCCTGGGATGGGGAAATGGGAAGCTCTCATCATCTTCACGGGATTGGTCCAAGGTATGGGTGTATTTTTTTTTTTTTTTTTCTGTTTTGGAAAGAGTATTTTGTCTTTTTGAGTGATCAGGCGGAGACTGGCAGGGTTGCTGTTTGGTGCACTACCTTGCTAAATATTTGATTTTGTAAGGTTGAATTCTCTAAGAATTCTCGTGGCATTGAGGCTGTGCTTTGAGCCAAGCTCTCTTTTCAAGGAAATCCAAGGTGCTATTTATTTTGGCATGCAGCCTGTTCTGGGATGAAATACAGTATTTTTATTATTGCAGAATAAAGAGAGGTTTGAAGAAAACAAAAGTGCAGAACCAGGTTTCAATTTCAGGACTAAGTAAAGGAAGGTTTCTTTATATATTTGAATTTCAAGTTAGAAATGAGGTTGAAAATGGCATCCTAAAAGGAATAAATGTGGAGAGGAGGAGGGTGTGGGTACATGCTGCGGGAGTCGGGCTGACCCGAGGAAATCCGTGCTCCTGAGCACCAAGGGTGGACCCTGCTGGAATTGTCTCTAACCTGGCCTGGTAGTTACATGTGAACCATCAGTACTGTCTGCCAGAGACTGCCTCTCAGTGGATTTTGAACAGGCAGCCTTGGTCCCCACCTTCTCCCTACCCCATAGGCCTTGAAAGGCAGTCACACAACTGTCCTGCTCAGATTGGCCACATAGACTCTTCGTGCCTTAGTTTCCTCATTTGTAACTTGGACATGGTTCCTATTTCCCAGGATTGCTTATATGAGGGTGAAATAAGCAACTATGCCCAGTACTTGATTCCCAGAGTAGGTGCTTAGCATTAGGTGTTAGGTGCTTAGCATAGGTGCTTAGTAGGTGTTAATTTCTTTCCATGGGATTTGAAGACAGATCATTTTGTTCCTTGTGTTCATTCAAGAACCACGGACTGAGTGTCTGCCACATGGTAGACATGCGGAGTTGGGGTGACACAGGAATGAGTCTTGCAAAAATTCTGACCCTTGCAAGCTTACAATTTGTAGGAGAGAAGAGCTAGGGAGAGACAAAGCTACATACACTGAAAACTTCTAGACTATCATGAGCTAAGGAGAGAGGCTGGGCCCTAACTGGGGACCCTTGACCTTGGAATAGGACATAAACAAATGAAGTTATATGTCAATACCAGGTATTAAAAGGTTCTGAATGCTGGGGAGACAGCTTAACAGAATGAGTAATAAATGGCTTTATGTCAAGCTTTAAATGCTCCAGAGGGTTGTAAAATTCCATTTTGAAGGGGCATTCTGTACAACAAAGACATTTTCCCATTCTGTTGTATTGCAAACAAAGCAGCATTTGAGGTGGCAATTCTTTGTTCCCACTCTCCTAACCACATCAAGCATCCACCCACTTGAAGGAAACCCCCTTAGCTAAACTCCAAGACATCTGCTGTAAGGACCATGGAGAAAAGTGGCGAAGGTGGTGGTAGGGGCCGGCAGTGGTGACCTGTGCACATGACACTTCCTTTCCTTCTGGTATCACGAGCCCCTTCCTCAGAGAGTGGGATGTCTGCTCCATTTAATTTCTGTAGCCTTGAAATGATTGACTTTAGTAAAATCCAAGTCTAAGAGAAATTTCAGAGGTCCCTACAGAGTTCTTTTTAATGAAAGTTGACCTAATGTGTGCTGAATAACTCTTTGAAGTCTCACGATCTGATACACGATGAGCTGAATTCCCGATTCTAACCAGAGGCAGGGACTGTGATTGAAGTCCCCAAGGTGGGGGACATGAGAGTTTGTGCAGCCAGGGGTCTAGCTGCACCCCGGTGGCCCCGTCACTCAGTGTGCAGCCTTCTAGAAGCAGAGCTCTCCTGTGGCCCAGGAGGCTTTTTACAAGAGAGCAGTTCTCCTTTCCGTGTCTAGAAGGCTTTTCATGTCCACTGTGGGAGAAACACAGATGCATCAGTCAGAAACATTTCCCCTCACAGGGAGAACTGGGGGTCACTCATCGCATCACTGAACTGGGCTGGCTCACAGGTGACACAGGTTTGCAAATCAGCACAGGCTTGGATTCGGCTAGACTGGAGGGCAAATCCTGCTCCAACACCTGCTTGTTGTGTGACCTCGAGCCAGCCTGTCAGTGCTCTCAGCCTCAGTTTCCCTACCTGAAAAATGGGAATAATGATAATCCTCTTTGTGTTATGGTGAGGCTTACCTGAGATAATTCACGAGTGTGCTCCAAGCTCTGCCTGTTGCTCAGTACTGCCATGGGGGAGGAAGGGAGGGGGAGCAGGAGGAGGAGGAGAGGCGGCGATGATGCAGACCAGGGGCCAGGCTTAGGGTTTGCTTCCGCCCCCTTTGCCTCCCCAGGCTTCACCTGCCAGCATTGCCCACCGCGGTCACTGCAGAGCTGGGGCATTGAGAGAGGCAGCACTGTCCTCCCCCGGGAGCCTTCTCTTTAAACAAGGACAAGCCTATCTCACCCCAAGTTACAACCTTCCACTCTGCTCCGCTGCCCCTGTAGCAGCTGCTTAGTAAACAGGCTGGAGGAACGAAGGCAGGAAGCAGTGCTCACAGAAAGAGGTGATGCTAAACTTTCTGTTGGGCAAACTTTGGAATTTCTCTCTTATTTGGCAGCTCTCATGTTTCCCAGCCTCCTCTCCACTTACTTGTTTGCTCCCCTTCCTTCCATGCTGGGTTGCTGGGGGCCACCCCTCGTCTTTCTCTTTCACCCTATTTCCCCAACCCTTCCGTCATCACTGGTTCACTTTTCTGGTCTGAAGTTCATTGTCAAGCCCATCGGAATTCCTAAAACAACCCTGCTTCCACTGAGGTGGTGTCACAGACAATTCATTATTCTGATGTATGTGGAGGTACAAACATAAAAAGCCAATTTCCCGGGTGATTTATTGTGATGGGAGCAGGAGCTAGGTTGTTTGCCATTTGAAGGAAGAGTCCTGGGAATGGATTAAAACTTTGGGGAGAATTTATGGTCACACCTCAAGGTACACTAATTCAGAGTCAGGACAATATTCTGCTTGAATAGTTACTGATGCTTTCTGGCCACCCAGGCTGAACTTCCCCTAGTTCTGCCTAGTTCAGTTAGAAATCACCTCTAAGTATCACTTCTTTGTCAGTCCTTGCAATTATCTCATCTTTGTCTTTTATTTGATTGGGATGTCACACATCACTTATAGGTACTCTGATTTCAGCTCTTTTCACAAAATGGATTATAATTCTCTTACCAGGATGGGGGTGGTAGATTTCAACTCTTTTTTTTTTTTTTTTGAGTCAACTCTTGATGTTATGGAAAGAGTCCTGTGCTGGTTTTCAGGGCCCTGGGTCTGGTTCTGGCTCTTTCACTAGTATATGCTGAGAGACCTTGGACAGAGCAATTGACTTCTCAGTCTTTGCTGGGCGCAATGGCTCACGCCTGTAATCCTAGCACTCTGGGAGCCTGAGGCAGGAGAATCACTTGAGGTCAGAAGTTTGAGACCAGCCTGAGCAAGAATGAGACTCATCTCTACTAAAAATAGAAAAATTAGCTGGGTGTGGTGGTGCAAACCTGTAGTCCCAGGTACTCCAGAGGTTGAGGCAGGAGGATAGCTTGAGCCCAGGAGTTGGAGGTTGCTGTCAGCTACAATGATGCCACTAATTTCTAGCCCAGGGCAACAGAGTGAGACTCTGTCCAGAAAAAACTCAGCCTCACTTTATCTGCCAAGTAAGTGGCCTGAGCCAAATGCTTCCTTTGGCCAAACTGTTGCTCACATCCCATGAAGTTACACTCACTCCATGAAGTAACACCCAAAATGGGGCACTAGGAGTGTGTACAGGCTTTTAATCTCCCTCCTTGGAGGGCTGTGAGCTCATGGGCACCCTGGGAGAAAGGCGGGGATGGGCGCTACTTTCTTTGGTCCTGTGTTTCCTCAATACTCATTCTAACTCTAATGAGACTCTCCATTTCTCCATCCTTCTTTCTTTCAGAACTCTCGGACGAATTTTGCAGACTCATTGGATGCAGAGCGGCTGAGAGACTGAGGGTCAGCACTCCCTAAGATGGAGAAGACGAATGGTAGGCAGCTGCTTTGTAGTCCTGGCTTAAAGTGAGCATGGGGGCTGGGAAGAGACTGTTACCATAAATCCTGGCAGGAGCCATTCCCCAAGCAGGCAGTGCTGGGAGGCCCAAACCAGGTGTTGCAGGTATGACCTAGGGAAGGTGGCAGAGAAGGAGAAGGAAGTCTTGCCATGTCATGAAATATGTATTTGGTCTTCATCCCTATTTCCTAGCATACAGCGCCTAAAATCTTCAGAATCTCTTAACTGATGTGTCTTTTCATATGCTAATGAGATGACTGGTGGCTGGCAGGCCCTAGGAAGCTTCCAGATGGGGCTGGTCACAGGAAAGACCAATGCAGGATTAGAAGGGTGAGACTTTTAGGTTAAGTTGATCACCAGTGGCCAATGATATAATCAATTGTTCCTATGTAATGAAGCCTCCATAAAAACCCGGCTTCTGGATAGCTGAAAACGTAGAGGTTCCTGGAAGTTGGTGTGCCCGTAGAGGGCATGGGAGCTCAGCACCCCTTCTCCTTTTCTATCTCTTTATCTGGTGTTCACTGGTATCCCTTGTAATATCCTTTATAATGAACCAGTAAACAGAGGTAAAGATTTCCCTGAGTTCCGTGAGCTGCTCTAGCAAGTTAATTAAACCTGAGGAGGGGGTTCTGGGAACCTGGACTTATAGCACAAGTAGAACAACTGGGGCTTGTGCTTGGCATCAGAAGTGGAGGACATCTTTGGGGACTGAGCCCTGTGGTATTTGAGACTATCTCCAGGTAGACAGTGTTGGAATTGAATTGGAGGACACCCAGCTGGTGTCTGCTGCAGAACTGATTGTTTGCATGGTGTGTGGAGAAAAACCTACATATATTTGGTTACAGAAGTTTTCTGTGTTGATTGTTGAGTGAGAATATAGGAGAAACTGAGCTGGTTTATTCCTATATATTCTCGTGCCTTCCAAAGTATTGGACATGTGCAATTTTCAGAATGCCTTCTCATCTCATCCAAGCACCAAGAAGGGAGCAGGTGCTCTCACTCATCACCCTCACTCTACAGATGGGGCACAATATGGTGAAAGAGTCTCCATTCATACCTAGTGACTCTACCAGTCATTTAATGTCTCTGATCCTCAGTCTCCTCATGCATCAGTTAGGTTTGCTGTGTAACAAACAACTGAAAAAATTTAGTGACTTACAGACATTATTTCTCAAAAGAGTCAGTAGGTTGGTAGGGCCATTATTCTGGTATGGGCCAGCTCAGCTTATCTTTTCTGGGCTTATTTACATGTCTGTGATTTTCTGGGTGACTCGGCTAGGGCTGGGTGGTTTAGAATGGCCATACATATGTCTGGGGCATTGGTAGTGACTTGGCCATTATCATCCAGGAGGCTAGGTGGGGCTTGTTCACATGGTGGTGCAGGGGTTTAAGCACAGCAGGAAAAGACACACCCTAGTGTACAATGTTCAAATCTCTGCATATGTCACATGGCTGTCGACCCACTGGCCAAAGCAAGTCACAAGGCCAAGCCCAGGATCAGTGTGGTAGGGAAGTACCCCAAGGGTGGGGTATTAGTGTGGCTATTTTTGCAGGCTACCACATCTCATCTATAAACGGGTGTTAATACTAGCTCTTGGAGTTGATAAAGAATTAAATTAAATAATGCATGTAAAGTCATTGAGTAATAGCTATCTAGCACAATGAGTGTCTCAGTGAATGTTTTCCTCTTCCTCTCCCCAGGAGACCTGCTTAAGGTCATAGTCTAGAGCCCAATCTCCTAACTTCTAATGAAATGCTTTTTCCAGATTGCCTGGAAACAGGAGAGTCTATAATCCCCCCTGAATCATGTGGCCCTTCACTGGCACAGGATTTAGGGACCAGACATCAGCTGCAGCTCCGCCTCTTCCTTTCCTCCAAATGCAGTTAGCTCATATTTCAAGAGTCTGCCTTTCTCCCCAGAGAGCTGCCTTTTCAGTGCGTCCCTGGCAGTGGTCCCACAGAGCACCCGATAATTCCCTTAATGCCCCAGGTCCCTTTCATCCTGCCTGCCTGTTCCTCCCTGCTCAGTACCCTGGACGTGGCCCTGGCCGCCACCACGTGATTGCCCACAGCTAGCTCAAGAAAGGCACCCTCCCCGGGTACACCCACACCTGTCTCACAGAACGAGGACAGAAGAGGGAAAGGCTTCCCTCCCTGTCTTGGCCTTTTGAAAAGGTTCATTTCATTCCTCTCCTTTCCAGCTTTATTTTTAGCCACTTTCTCTCTAGTTTCTGTTTTTCCCATTTCCTTCAGAAACTGAGCATAGGCTTTTGAACTTCTCTTTCTCACTTTAAATGCAGCTAATTGGCTCACTCACCGGCTGTACCGCACTTTGTCACTCCAGATAATTACTTTGGCCCTCCCTTCCTTCCCTTCTTTCTCGCGTCCGTGTGTGACTCTCAGGCTGTCGACTGTGCTTGCAGGGCCTCTGCAAGGTCTGCTGATCTGTTGTGCTTTCAAGCAAGACTCCGTAGGGAATTCCGGGAAGCTCTGAGCCTCCTGTATCTTACTTTTTTCTTCTCCCCTGACTCATTTTCCCAATTTCTCCAGAATTATTTTCTTGGACTCTCATTCCTCTTGAGGCTGTAGTCCTAACAAAGAAGGACAGGACACACCCTTGGCGAATCCTCCCCTGCCCCCTTCAGAAGCAGCCATCCCTGCCTTCAGAATCCTTTTTTGAGTACCTGCTCTGTGCCCTGTTCTCTGCTGCATGCGTGCTGATAGCCACAACAACTCTGTAAGTGAGGTGATTATTTCCACTTCACAAATGGAGAAATTGAGGCACAAGGAAATGAAATAATTTGCCCAGAGTCACACAGGAGATGACAGCCAGGATTCAAATCCAGCCAGTGTGGCCCTGTGTTGGTTTATCTGATCTGAACTTCATTTTGAGCAGAGCCAGACCTCCTAATTAATTCTTGGCCTGGCCCAATGCCTGGAATTCTGAGCTCCTGCCTACCTGTCACCAGGTAGAATTAATAGGAGCAGAGCTTCATGTGAGGGTAGATCTCACAGCATATTGGCTCAGGCTCCCTCATCAAAGTCCAGCAGTCCTCTTGCACTGGAAGAAAGGGATGAAATGCAAAGTGGGGGGTGGCAGGCAGGGTGACGTGTTGGATCTGTGTGTGTGTGTGAGAGAGAGAGACCTCACAGTGCTAGCTTGGGAAAGCACCTATTGAACCTGTCACCCCCCATAGCTGCTCAATCTCACTTCCCTTCCCCTCTCCCTTGTGGAAGATTTTGCCTTTGAATCTGCTGTTTCTTACTTGATGCTATTATTGTATTTGTGCTCTGGACCTGCTCCCAGAGCCCCCTGGGCAAATCAGTGCATTTCTACTGAATTGAGGCAATAAGCAGATAAAAAATACAGCCTCTCTTTTAGGAGTTCTCTGCCTTCTGGGTCATAAATCTGCTCTCTGCTTAACTTTGGACAAGTATCTCTTTTCTGATTTGGCCTGTCCTTGTAATCCAGGAGGCTGCTGAGTGGACCAATAGGTCTAAGAGTATAGCCAAGTACAACCTGGAAAACTAACAGAGAACAATAAAAGATATTGCTCTCATTTACTGAAACTGTCAACGTGCTTCTTTGACCAGGGGAAGCAAGTTGGTAAAAGAAAAAAAAAAAATCGTGTAGATGAATGGGAAATTATCTGGAGTTTTTTGGGGTGCTAGAGGAACATTTACTCCTTATCCACCTGAAGTCCAGGTATCTGCTACAGAAGCCCTGGAACCCAATAGAGCCCATCCTGTGGATCAGCGCTGAAGCTGGTTCTGTTCCCTCCTGTGGTTGCAACATAATTGCCCTCAGGCCCTGTGGCTTTACTTGGCATCGATGGCTCGTAGCCTCAGTGGTGTCCATGTTCGTGAGTTCAGCCTTCATGTATCCAGTTGTCATTTTGTTCTTTGGAGGAGCTGTACTTCTCTATGCACAGAGGGCCACAAGGCAAGCATGTGGCATCAGCGAGGGGAAGGAGCAATCAGGCCAGTCGGAAGAGCTCAGCCCCAATCTGTCATCGCCCTTAGGGAAATGCCATCATTTGCACCTTCCAGACCCCCAAGTGCGGCCCCTTGACTGAATCCAAACTTCACAGAACAAATCCTTTAAGTAAAGGGATTTGTTCCGTAAAATTTGGATTCGGTCAAAAGGCCACACTCAAGGATCCAGAAGGCCACATGTGGCCCCAAGGCCGCAGGTTCCACACCCCTTTCCCTTCCCTTACCTCCAGCTTCTCTGTGACCAGGTCAGCCGCCTCCCAGCTGGTCTTTGGGCTTCTGGTTTGCTCTTCTCCTCACCCTCTGCAAGATGCTCTTTTTGGAAATCACATTCGACCAAGTCACTCCTGTGTTTAAAACACTTCAATGACTCCCCTGACCTAGAGAGTAAAGTCAGAGCTTGTTAGGATGCACACACGTTGCTCCCCAATCTGGCTTTTGCTGGCCTTTCCAATTTTATCTTTCTCTTCCATTCACCCTTCTCTACCACACTATAAGTTCCGGCCATATCAATTGCATTGCAGAACTTTGAAATACCGTTCGCACCTCCATGCCTCCGCACATTCTCTGACAGGTATCTAAAATGTTTGTGCTGGCTATCGCTGCATAGCAAACCACCCTGAAACTCAGCGGCTGGACGTAGTAATTTATTATTAACACAGGTTCAGCTGAGTGTTCTTACTTGGGAGCCCTCCTATAGTTGAAGTCAGATCATGGCTGAGAGCTTTTCTACTCCTGCCTGGCGCTAGGGCTAGGATGGCTGGAATAGCTGGGAGCTAGATGGGCATCCCGCTCCCTCTCTCCATGTGACCTCTCTCTGGGGCCATCTGGGCTTCCTCACAGCATGGCAGTCTCAGGGAAGTTGAACTTCTTACACGGCACTGAGTGTACGTTCTAAGAGACCCAGGTGGAAGCTACAAGGCTTTTTATGACCTAACCGTAGAAATCTCTCAGCATCATTTCTGCCATATTCTTTTGGTCAAAGCAGCCATAGTCCAGCCCAAATCAAAGGCCTAGAGAAATAGACTCTACCTCTCAAAGTAGGATTAGCTTACTTATCTAAACAGTGTAGGAATTGATGGTGGTCATCTTAGAGAGAAACCACTACGATATCTTTCAGTCTCTTGTTCTGCTGGCAATTTCATACTTACTCATTTAACACCCAGTCGTATGTCGCTCTTGTGGAGTCATCCCTCTCCTACCAAGACAAAATTAGCCTCCAAGTTCAAGAAAATAATTCTGGAAAAACTGGAAAAAGAAGTCAAGAAAGAAGACTGTACCTTGAATGGGTTTCGTTAGCATACTGCACTGTATTTGTCTGTGTCCCTCCTACTTGACCATAATTCTTTGAAGGCAGGGGCTGAACCTAATTCATCTTTGTGCCCTTAGGATCTAGTTTAGCAACAGACACATAGGTGCTGAAAAAGTAGTGGTTGAAATAAGTAAATCAAATCACTGCTATTTTGTAATTTCACACCTAGAGCCTACTACCCTGAGAGCCAAGTAATCAGTCAGAGACAATTTGTAGAGACCAGGCAATGAGTCATATGAATTGATTTCTATTAGGGGACTTCAGTTCTCTTTACTTGGGGCTTCTACAAAGATAACTGTTAATACAATATTGAGCATGTATTGAATGCTTATCATGTGCTAGGCATCGTTCTATATTTTAGATTTAGTATAGGCCGGGTGCGGTGGCTCATGCCTGTAATCCTAGCACTCTGGGAGGCCGAGGTGGGAGGATCGCTTGAGGTCAGGAGTTCGAGACCAGCCTGAGCAAGAGCGAGACCCCGTCTCTACTAAAAATAGAAAGAAATGATCTGGACAGCTGAAAATATATAGGGAAAAAAATTAGGCAGGCATGGTGGTACATGCCTATAGTCCCAGCTATTCGGGAGGCTGAGGCAGAAGGATTGCTTGAGCCCAGGAGTTTGAGGTTGCTGTGAGCTGGGCTGATGCCACGGCACTCTAGCCGGGGCAACAGAGCGAGGCTCTGTCTCAAAAAAAAAAAAAAAAAAAAATGGATTTAGTATAAATTAGACTTTACAGTAATCTTATCTCTCCTATTATTATTCCCACTTTGCAGATGATGAGACACCAGGGAAACTAAGTAATTTCCCCAAAATTCACGAGCAGAGAAATAGAACAGCTTCCAGAATCTGAATTCTTAACCTCTATACTCTCCATGAATGTTCTCTCCTGAGCTCAGAATTTTCAGAGCTAGTTTAGCAGAATGTCACAGAGGTAGAAAGGGGTGTCCCTTTAGGAACATCGAAGGAACAAAGATTAACTTGGAGAAGAGGTTACTTGGAGACAAGCCCCTGTGGATTCAAACAGTCGAAGGACGACTTGTTCTCAGTGTCCTCTGTTGGAATCAATAGGTGCACGCTGCCCAGAGATCAATGGTGCCGTGGTATAATGGAGAACTTTCTCATCATGATGTTTCCCCATAGTTTGGGTGTCCTGAAAAGGTGAGCCCCACACCTCTGGGAGCATATATGCCAATGTCCCTTTTGACATTAATTGGCCCTTTTCCCTCGACAGCCTTCTTACAGTCTGTGATAAATGCGGTGTTTCCTTTTTGTTGTGTGTTTTCTTTTTTTCTTTTTTTTCATGGAGTTCCTGGCCAAAGGAGATATTTTCTTACTTGGCATGGGTTTTTGAAGGTGAAATTGGTGTTTGGTGAGCACTAAGCAGTTTTCAGGTGGACAGAGGATAGGCTGTGTGTGGTTACTTGCTGCAGTTCTCTCTGATCTCAAGGTACCTGAGGCTCAGGCAACTGAGGAAGCTTAAATAATGCGGAAGGCGTAACTCATCGATACCTCCAGCTTAAACAAGATTCACTACCTATTTGAGTAATGCAAGTATTTTCTTTTTTGGGGGGGCAAGTTTCTTTCTTAATAGTGAGATATACTTGTGTATCTCATCCTTTAAAACCTTCCATATCTATAATTGCCAATTAGTACTCTGATTTGGCAAATTCCTGGCCACTTCAGTTCAGCAATTATGTGACTCAACCCCCCCCAAAAAAACAGCATGAGACAATTTTGTTTTGCAGGTCTGCAGGCGGATTCCACAGCAGTCACTCAGATGACATATTGCAAATTGGAAACCATTCCCTCTACCTCTCTCCTTCAGACACTGGCTAAGTACACATTGATTTAATAAGATGATTTCCCAGGACAGCCAAAAAGACTGAGCATCTCAGCCATAATTTAGAGGCTAGAACGCTCAGGAGAAGTCTCATGTGATAGTGTTAAGTCAAAATCACAGACATTAGGCCTCATGGCCCTGTAATTCTTAATTAACTCTGTGCTTCTTCTTCTTCTTTTTTTTTTTTTCTTTTTTTTTTTATTTTTAACATGTCTTATGTCTCCCAGCCAAAGACCAGTCCTCTCAGGAGGATGAAGAGAAAGACCCTCCAAAGAGCCACCCTTACTCTGTGGAGACCCCATATGGCTTTCATTTAGACCTGGACTTCCTCAAGTATGTGGATGACATCGAGAAGGGAAACACCATCAAAAGGATTCCTATCCACAGAAGGGCCAAGCAGGCCAAGTTTAGCACTTTGCCCCGAAACTTCAGCCTTCCCAACAGCGGGGCTCGCCCCCAGGCCGCTGTGCTCCACCAGAACTGGTCCCCAGGGGTGCCGAGGAAAGTGTCGCTTGGGGCACAGGAGCAAACCCAGTCACTGCTGCCTGGTACTGCCCCCCAGGCCGCAGCCAGCGGGAGTGAGCTGAGCTACCATCGGAGGGCAGTGTTGGCAGAGGCCACCAGACAGCTGGAGGCTGCTGCTCCGGAGGACGCTGAGCCGGGCTCCGGGAGTGGACGGCCCCAGCTTTTGCGAGCATCCAGCATGCCAGCCACGCTGCAGCAAAGCAGGGCCTCCGAGGAGCCCAGCCTAAGCTCGGGTGCCCCCGCGCCTCCCACCTTCCTTCCACTTCAGGGCGAGGGCAGCATCTGCTATGGCGCCTTCGGCCCCGCAGAAGGATTCGCAGGTTTTCACAGCTCCAGCCCACGAGCGTCCCCGCAGCCGCAGCCGCAGCCGAAAGCGAGAGAACTGGGAGAGCCGGTGCCGGGAACTCTGGAGCTGGTCCGGGAGGGAGCCGAGCCTCCGGAGGGTGGCGTGACAGCTCCCAACCACCTCGCCCTCCCAGCTCCTCCTTCCTCGTTCCCAAATGCACTTGTAGGGCTGGAGGATGCGGAAGATGAGCACGAAGCCAGAGCAGCAGAGGTGGTGTTCTCCCCTGGCTCCCCCACGCCAAGCCCCCCGCCCCTGCCGTCACCCATCCCCGAGAGCGAGCTGCCCCTGGAAGACATCGAGCTCAACATCAGCGAGATCCCTCCCCCGCCGCCCGTCGAGGTGGACGTGAGAAGCGTTGGCGTCAGGGTCACCGAGGAGAGCCTGGGCCTGGCCGGGGCGGGTGCAGGCAGCGTCTCCAGCCTGAAGCAGCAGGTCTCGGCCCTCGAGGGTGAGTTGTCTGGAAGAACCGAGGAACTGGCACAGGTCAGGGCTGCCCTCCAGCAGCAGGAAGAGGAAGTGAAGGCCAGGGAGCAGAAGATTCAAGAGCTGGAACGCGCTGTAGCCCAACTGGAAGAAAAGCTTAGCCAAGAGACGGCCAAAGATGCTCAGGGCCAGACTGACGCCATGGTGAATACTGACCCTCTCCATGGACTCTTGACCAGGGAGTCATGTGACAAGAGCATTGAGGTCAACCTTTTGAGCATCACAGAATCTGAAAGCTGGGGGGCCCAAGGAGGGGAGAATGGTCTCCTATGGGGACTAGACAGTCACAAACAAGGGGATCAGAGCCCAGCAGAACATGTGCTATCGCCTCAGCTGTCACTGCTGCAGGGACCCGAGAAGGTCCTCTCCTCCTCTTTACAAAGCTGCCTCTCCACCGAACTCAGGATTGAAGAAGCAGGCACAGAGCAGGAGGAAGGCCCTCAGGGAGGAGCCGAGGGCCTGGCCAGGGGAGCAGGAGGCTTTTCGTGGAGCAGTGACAGAAAGGCTCCCCCAGCAGGGAGGCAGGAGCCCAGTTCAGAGCTCCCAGGGAAGGAGCACCCGGGAAGGCCACCAAGCTCACCGACAGATGCCACCCTTGGGCAATACGTGAAGAAGATCCAGGAGCTCCTGCAGGAGCAGTGGAGCTGCCTGGAGCACGGGTACCCGGAGCTGGCCAGCGCCATCAGGCAGCCGGCCTCCAAGCTGAGCAGCATCCAGAGCCAGCTGCTGAGCTCCCTCAACCTGCTGCTGTCCGCCTACTCCGCCCAGGCCCCCCAGCACAAGGAGCCCCCGGCCCCCTCCTCCCCACCGAAGGGTAAATACTGGGGCCTCCGACAGGGAACCATGTCTCCTCTATGCCATGAGTCAGAGGGAAAAAGTTTTCAATTGCATGAGTATGATTTTTAAGAAGATTTTAGCATCTCCAGGAACCCGGGGGAGTAAAAACTGATGTGTGTAACAGTGGAGGCTCAGCACTTCTACTCTTGTCTAAGGTTGGGTCTGACTGCAGGGCCACCACATACAGCTGTACAGAAAGCACAGGGCACAGAGATGCCAGCCAGGAGGGGCACAAAAGAGTAGAAATCCAGCCCATGCTCCCTTTGCCAAGTCATGTGCTGAAGCAGTGCATCCACCCAGAGGGGCCTACTCTCATTTGCATTGTGCAAAGGCAGTGTCTGGGGCCAAGAATGGCCCTGCTGCGTGGGCTCCAAACCTCAGCCTCCCTCCACTGTTTCCTGGGCTCTTGCATTCCTGTGTTTCTCTGTGGTTCTCGCACAGTAGAGGTTTCCTCTAGCCTGGTTTTGGAGGAACGTTATATTGAGGTCTGGAATAGTTCACTGAATATTTTCTCTCTGTGTGTACATGTGTGTGTGTGCACATGTGCACAAAAAAGTGGGGGGTTGGGGATTGAGTGATGCACACATGTGGAAATCAGCCCTTTGGCTGTTACTTCCTCTTGTAACAGATCAAACCCTCTTCACTGTTGGGTAAAGTGGAACTATATTTTGCTTTGCTCCATGGGCAGCATGTGAGGAGTCTGCTTCCTGCAGGGGATCGCAAGTTGGCTGCCCTCTCGTTATCCCGGTGCTAGTTCTAGTCTTTCCCCCTGGACAGTGCTTCCACTCCCATTGAGCACAGCACAAGGAAATTTATGCCTTTGCTCATGTGTCTTCCCTGAGCACTGTGTCATCACCACCTCCACATCACAGGTGTCAACATGCACTTGTGAGCCAAGAAGGACACTGAGGTGCCCTTGAGCAGGGGTGGGTGCTGGACGATGGGTCCAGAGACCCAAGTTCTGCCATTCACTGAACACATCTGAGCTTCAGATTTCCCAGCCGTCAGGGACAACAGTAGTGGCACCCGCATCACATGGTTCTTCTGAGAGTGCTGTAATAGCTCTATTCTCCCATCCACATCTAGAGGAGCATTAACAGGGGCAGTTCTTCCAACATTGACCAGAAAGCCAGGTCCTCCCAGAAGGCCCCCACAAACATCTGATCTACATGACCTGGTTCCCTGTCCCTACCTCCCCACACGCCTGCAACCTATATCCCCCCGAAGCAAGATCCTGGTTTTGCTGCATTCCCATGTGTCCCCAAGGTTCATTCTAACCTGTGATGTTGTGTCTGCCTAGAGATCTCCCCGTCGACCAGCCTTAAATCCATAATGAAAAAGAAAGACTATGGCTTCCGTGCAGGAGGTAATGGGACCAAAAAGAACCTTCAGTTTGTTGGGGTTAACGGTGGGTAAGCATCGCTTGTGAAGCTCAGACCGCCCTCCCTGCTACCTCTCCTGCTGTTGTCCCTAGCACTCTCTTTTCCCAGGGGGAGGCATCTGGTTTTCATTCTTCTTCAAGGGAATTAATCTCAGTGGCTCTTTAAAACTCCATCTTGGGTTTGCATGTGTTTGGCTTCCTGCCAAATGTGGTGGTCTATAGGACCCGCTGCTTTTAATATGTCTTGGCTTTGGTCTCACCCCGGGCCAGGACTCCAGGTGGCTTCTGGGAGTTTGGAGGGTACACGGCCCCTTTGAGGAAGGCATTTCACCTGAACCACAGCACTGAAACTAGTAAAAACTCTGTTAATTTGATGAACTTCAAATTTCATCCATTTAATTTTTTCTTTAACTTCCTGTAAACCAAACCCAAGTGTTTGGGATAAAGAAAACAACCAGTCTATTGACTTAGAACATGAACCAAGGCTTATATATCCTAGAGAATTGAGTGTTGGATTTAGAATATTTTCTAAATCAATCATTCAGCAAACGTTTATTAAATGCCAGCAATGTGCTAGGTGGTGGGGATAAAGTCAAATAAATCATGGTCCTGACCTTTAGCTCACAGATAAGATAAAGAGGGAATGCTGGCCAGGTGTGGTGGTTCACGCCTGTAATCTTAGCACTCTGGGAGGCTGAGGTGGGAGGATTGCTTGAGGCCAGGAGTTCGAGACCAGTCTGAGCAAGAGCAAGACCCCGCTTCTACAAAAAGTAGAAAACTTAGCTGGGTGTCGTGGTGCACGCCCATAGTCCCAGCTACTCGGGAGGCTGAGGCAGGAGGATTGCTTGAGCCCAGGAGTCTGAGGTTGCAGTGAGCTATGATGCCGCCACCGCACTCTACCTGGGGCAACAGAGCGAGACTCTGTCTCAAAAAAAAAAAAAAAAGAGGAAATGCTGATGTGTTAAGTTACATTAGACAAGGACACATAGGATGCTATGAAAGCCCAAAGGAGGGGACCCCAGCCCAGCCCCTGGTGGGTCCTGAAGGCTGCCCAGAGAGGTCAGAATCCCTGCTAATTCGCACAAAAAGGAAAGACACTAGAGGCAAACAAGGGGTGACGTCATTGTTGCAACTTCTGTGAGGGAAACATCAGAAATGATGAAATGGGATGCCTTACAGTTGTCGTTCCCACTTCCTCTAACGTCTAGCGCTTTCACTGGTTCATAGAAAGAGGAGAATCAACCTCATCTCAAATCCTAATGTAGGTCACACCTCTCGCCAGCTTAAATGCCCCCACCGATCCCCACTCTGTACCCAAACCTGGGAGGACCAGATCGTGGCTCTGGCTGCCTCAGCTCCTGCAGCTGTCACAGGTCCACCCTCCACCGTGCTGAGCTCAGGCCCATCTCAGGGCCCTGACATTTGCTGTCGCCTGCTGAAAGTGCTCCTCTAGTAGACCGTGGTCAGTATTTGGTCCTCTAGTGCAGTGGTTCCCAACCTCGGCTGCACATTGGAAACACCCAGGGAGCTTTAAAAAGTCCCGATGCCTCGGTCCCTTCCCTGAAGACTCTGGTTTAATTAATCTGGGTGTAGTCCATGTACTCGGACTTGTAAACACCCCCAAGTGACTCTAATGTCCGCCAAGGTTAGGAACTTCTGCTCTAAAGTCACCCCTTCTCCCATCCCTCTATCCCATAGCGCTTTGTTATTTTATTCATTGTTTTTTATCACTGTCTGAATATAGTATTTGTTTACATGTTTATTTTTTGCCTTTCCCTCCTAGAATATAAGCTCCACCAGAGCAGGGACTTTGGCATAGAGTTTAAAACAGTGCCTGGCACATAGTAGGTGCTCAATATATTCCTGTTGAATGAATGAATAAACTTTCAGGTGGAGTTTCTATGGGAGCAATTCTAAGATGAACACTGTTTGGTAAATCTTGTACATCTCCCACTCTCTTAATCACCAAAGCGAAAGGTTTTTCCAAGCACAATAGAGGAAGAAATATCTGGGATTAAGCAAAATGGAATATGAGCATACCGGGGAGCAGACTGGATTTGCAAACCCACAGGGGCCACCCTTCTGATAAGGGGCATTAGGGGTGCCGTGGAGGCCATAGCCACTAGTCCCTGTGGCTGTGTCCAGTGGCCCCAGGACCTAAAATCTTCATCTTACCACCAGCATCCTCCATTGGGGGTCTCTTGTTGAACACCAGCAGGGAATCTATAAATCTTCCAGGGCTTTCTTCCACGGCCTCTGGTCTGCCAACTCAATAGAGCCGCTTATAATGGAGCATAAGGGTCACTGCGGGGAGGAAGGCCGTGAGTCAGGTGGCCCGTGCCCTCCCTTTAGCTGCCCCAAGCAATAGCTCAAACAGACTGCAGCCGAGTAAGACAGGTGCTGTGTTGGGGTATCCCACGCAGCCCTGCTGGGAGAAGGTGTGGATGAGTCATCCTTTGCTGGGTGCAAGCCGGGCTGGAGCAGGCAGCCTAAAAAAGGAGGCCTCGCTCTCACCCAGAGACGGGAAGGTTTGTCAGGCAATTCAGAGAACTCAGAGTGGAGTTGGGGCATGTCTGCCTGGACTGGGGCCCCTCTCCGGGCCTAACATTAGGATTCCAGAAGCAAATGCTTTCGTGAGACACTGGATTGCCTGAAAGTATCACCCGAATGCATCAGCCAGTCAGGGGTCAGGGCTGCTTGTGTATTAGCTGCCAAGAGTACAATTAAGTATCTTTTTTCCCCAAATGGCCTCCAGCATCAGAGCCAAAGCCCTTTCCCATGTCTCGCGGATACTAGGATTCCTGGGAGCCCTCTCGCCCCTGCCGCAGGTGTAGAAAATGGAGGAGGAGATTAGCAAGTGTTACCTGAGGCCCACCCAGCTATCCTTGGTGTTGACAGGGCACTGGGCAGGAAGGACAGGACAAGTGACCTTTGTCTCCCTCCCCAGCTATGAGACCACCTCGAGTGAGGAGACCAGCGGTGAGGACAGCTCCCCCGAAGACTTGTCGGACAGCGAGGCTGAGAAGAAATGTGACGGCCCAGAACACAGGTGGACCAAGGACGCCCACCCCAGCTGCGAGGCCGGGCAGGGCGTCCCCGAGGGCACCCGCCACGCAGGCCAGGAAAGTGGGCCTGGGGAAGAAGTCCCCCACTCCAAGGCTGAGAGGTGAGTCAAATGGGTACAAGTGGGGGCAGCTGGTCCTCTGGCAAAGGACACATGTCCAGCCTTTCATTCGATCATTTGTTACTCTGTTCATTCATTACCCATCCACTGTGCACTGGTTGAACTAATCAGATGTAGCTCCTGCCTTTGTGGCATTTACTGTCACAGCCAGATCTCTACGTCTAAAGCCGCATTTACCTGGCACTGACAGTGGGAAGGACTTTACAAGTGTTATCTTATATAATCCTTTTCACAATCCTTCTAGGTAGAGATTATTATAATCTCCACTTTACAGATGTAGAAATAAAGGCTTAGAAGAGTGAAGGGATGCAGCTAGCAGAACGGAGATTCCAGCCCTCTCTCTCTGATTCTTACCCACGAGCCTTTCTGCCTCTCCTGTTGGCCATGCTGACATAACCCTGTCTTTTAAAGTGACAGAGGTCGTGCCGAGTGACGAGAAGAGTACTGCCTTTGGAGTCGGACACACCTGGATTCAAATCTTGCCTCTGCCACGGTGTTACTTTAGGCAAGGTCCTAAGGCTATGGTCGCCTCAGTGCCCCTCATCTGTGAAATGTGGACAATAGCAACCTGAGGTTTGATCTGGGCACTGTATGAGAAAAAGCAAGTAAAATGCCTAGCACAGTGCCTGCCACATAGTAGGCTCTTGATAAATGGTAGAGATGAGACTAGTGGGTACCATTATCGTCATCGTCGCCATCCCCAGCCTGGGTGCCGGAGGATGATGCCCAGTGAATGGGAGCCGGTGGTCACGCAGGTGCACAGCGCTGCTCCAACACAGCGGCGCTGTGGGACATGACGAGTGAGTGGCCGCTCAGTGACCAGTGCCAGTAAGTCCCAACCGAGGCCTCTTGGTGCCAGTCCTGCCCTCCTCCTAACATGAGTAGAGCGCCTGTCACTTGGACACCCCCCTGAAATGAGTCTCATCTTATTGACCCTGTTAGTACTTACCGTGTCCTTCGTGGAAGAATAACCTAAAGACATTTGCTGGTATGGATTGGTTTGTTGAATTTTTCTAATCACCCAGGCAGAAAATGTTGGGTCCAAAATCAGAAAGACAGCCTTCCTCTTCCCAGTGTGTCAGGAATTACAGCTGGACCTGTGGCCTCGCCAGTGCTTTGGTTACTGCTCTGACCCCTGACAAAAGCAGGATGAAACGGGCAGTGTGCTTGATGCACTCTTCAGAGGAGTTGTGGGGACTCTGTGGCCACCCCAGGTTTCCGAGGCCTGCCCCTGTCCTGGGGTGTTTGCCCAGTTTGGGCGTTTGAGCTGCTAGGAAGTGAAAGGGGAGGAAAGCAAAAGTCTTTTTTTATCAACATGGAGAATGATTATATAAACATCTATATATTTGTTTTCTTTAGATATAAACCCTCAGAAGAATTTCTTAATGCTTGCCGGGCATTGAGCCAACATCTGCCAGAAACTGGGACCACCACCGACCAACTCTTGGTACCCTGATTTTTCTTTGTCATGTAAAGATTTCCCTTCAGTTCAGAGCGAGACTGGGTGACTTTGGTCCCCTGCCTGAGGCAGTCTGGGTGTTGTCTGGCTTCCCCAAAGGCTGCTGTCTGAGGTGAAGGGTCACCCTGAGCAGGCGGAACTGGCACAAGGAGCGGGCAGGGGCCTCAGAGGCATTTCCCCGGCCCCATTAGGCTTTGGACCCTCGGTGTCTGTCATCAGCCTCTCTGGCTTAGGCTCAGAATGGCCCCGAGGTTCGAGAGTACCTAGGTGCAGAGGAAGAAGCACGCAGAGCGGGAACGGGGGTTCTGTTCCCAGGACCCTCATCTGTGAGCTATCGGGCAAATCAGTCCAGCGCTCGGGGCCTGCGTTTCCTCCTCAGTAAAGCCAGGGCGGTGGCACATCTCCATCCCCACAGCCCTGACATTTGATTCTCTGGTTGGTGCTGTTTCCCTTGAAGTGCACCTCTGGGTCAGGAGACTGAAAACAAGAAAATACTGTTTGCTCCTTCACTCCTTCGTGGCCCACAGAGTTTAAACGTGTAACGATTGGGTTCTACTACTGTTAATCGAGGGACACTAGCACATACACACTTTCCCCAGTTATGAGAGCAGCTATAAGACCCACAGTGGAACAGCCTGTAGGCATTTTTAAAAGCCATTTTGCTCTCCTTTGCAGAAGAGCCCGAGGAGTGAAAACAATCACTTCATCAGTGTTTATTCCTTGCCCAACCCATCTTTATTGTTTTGTCCTAGCTGATTTGGCAAATAGCTATTCTCACTGTTAAAGAACCAATATATGATGTGGATGTTGATCAAAACTCCTGTTATTTGTTTATTTATTTACTATTTGAGACAGAGTCTCACTCTGTCACCCTGGGTAGAGTACAGTGGTATCATCATAGCTCACAACCTCAAATTCCTGGGTTCAAGGGATCCTCCTGCCTCAGCCTCCTGAGGGACTACAGGTGTGCACCACCATGCTCAGCTATTTTTATTAGAGATGAATCTTACTCTTGCTCAGGCTGGTCTCGAACTTATGAGCTTAAGTGATCCTCCTGCCTCAGCCTCTTAGAGTGCTAGGATTACAGGTGTGAGCCACTGCGCCCAGCCCTATTATTTATTTTTAAATTATAGAATTAAGTTCTTTCTTATCTCTTCATTAAAAATCCACCCCCTCTGTTCCTTAATATTAGGATTTCTCCAGATTTTCTTGAAGATTCCACGGGTAAAGGAGATATTCTGATATATAGAAGTGTTTCAGCCACAAAAGATTCCACTGTTTCTGCCCTAGAAAAGTGACCATAGGATGAGTATATGCAAGCTTGACACCACATCCATGTTAGGATCCAAACACAGGACTCCTCCTTCACCCCTGCCTAGAGACAAAGCAGGTCTCATAGGGACCTCACTCTGTAGGGCCATGGGAGCGAAGGGAGCCAGCCCCCCTTTTGTAATAGGGACAAGGTTCAGAAATGTTATATGACTTCTACGGTCACACAGCTGAGCCAAGACTTAAACCCGGTCCCATTGATTTTGTGACACCAAATCCAGTGCTCTTTCCAGCATGCGTGTGAAATCATTTCTAATAATCACATCCCAACAGCTTTTCCTCCCCTTTAGGCAAATAATCTAAACGTGATCCATTTTAAGCCCTTAGGCTGTGTCACACACGGGGTTGATGTCATTGGCTCTGGAACTCTTCTCATTCACGGTCCTAGAGGACCTGAATACTACAGAGAGTGAGGTCCTGCCATGGCTGTTAAACCATTTACTCTGAAGGCACCAGCAAAGTTTAAAAGGCAAAAATAAGGCAAGCATACCTGTTTGGGTTTTATTCCAAGCATAGGTTGGATATGTTGTGTGAGCTTTCAGCATGCATTTTTCCCATCAGTGAGATGTTGTGATTTTCCAGCTATGCCTGTTAAAAACACACAAGAGACCCGGGCTGTGTGAGCGTGAGAGGGGGTCTTCGTAACCGTGCGCACACAGGGGATGTGAGCTACAGTTACCATAGGCTCAAACTATCCCCAGGAAAGTGCTTTGTGACTGGTTACCGTGTTGTCTTACCTCCCGTGGGGGCGGATCGCACAGGCACAAAGTGCGCTGCTGCATTCTCAACCCTACTGGCTCTGAGCCCCCAGGAATAACCCACACGGAGAGCTGGAGGGAGCTGAAGGGCTAGAGGTGGAAGTATCTGAAGCTGACTTTTCCCAGTGTAAGTTAGGAACCCTAGCTGGGGCACTTCTGGCCTGGGAACCTCTTGGAATTGGACTCTTTTGGGATTTCAGAGGCAAAGCTTGAACACCATCAGTCAGGAGTGGTTCCGCGTCTCCAGCCGGAAGTCCTCCAGCCCTGCCGTGGTGGCTGCCTACCTGCACGGGGTCCAGCCTCACTCCTCACGTTTCCTGAAGCTGCTTGTCAACCTGGCTGATCGCAATGGGAACACTGCCCTTCACTACAGCGTGTCCCACTCCAACTTCTCCATCGCAAAGCTGCTGCTGGAGACAGGTGAGAAACGATTGCGTCTGTGCCGTCCAGGCCCCTCCTTGGAGGGCAATTCTTGTACCACGCTTCTTTCTGGCAGGGAACTTCTTCACTGTTCTGAGCTCCTTCTGTATGCCAGGAACTGGACTGGACCATTTTGTCTGTATTTATCACTTATTCATCACAGCATTCCTGTGACGTGGGTGTTATTATTCTCATGTTGCCATCGTGGAAACTTGAGGTTCAAGAGTTATACAATTTGCTCAGGTCAAGGTGCCGGTAAATGGTTGAGTAAGATTTTGTGTTCGGTCTGTCCAATCTCAGGGCTACCCCATACTGCCTCTAGGGAACGTCACATTTTCCCATCTTCATAAGAAACTTTTTAACAAAGGTCATGGCTTCATCTGACCAATTTGAGTCAATTTGAGTCATTCATCCTTCATCAGGTATTTATTAACTGCAACGTGAGGTCCACACTGGCTAGCACCAGGGTGCAAGGTGAGCCAGGTGAGCCCTCTGTTTGCCAGGAGCTTGCAGCCTAACAATCAGGGCGGAGCAGGACGATGGTCATGAGAGCTGCAGAATGCGATTTAGGGATTCAGAGGAGGTGAGATCGTGTCCAGTCCAGGCAGCAGTAAATGTGCTCTGGAGCAGGCAGGGTCCCAGCAGGCAGAGTAGCGTCCCTGGCAGAGAGAACTCCATGGAGACTGAGAAAGGGAAAGGTACCTGGAGAACAGAAAGTTTCTAGTTTGGATGGGATGTGGATTAAGATTGCGAAGGTGAGTTGGAGCCGCAGCATGGAGGAATGGAGGACCTTGAGTGCCAGGCTGAAGTCTGAACCTTTTTGAAAGGGCCTGGGAAGTCGGTGCAGGATTTTGTGGAGGGTGCACCATAACCAAGTCATATGGTTTGGATGATTGGCCCCTCCAAATCTCATGTTGTAATTTGATTCCCAGTTTTGGAGGTGGGGCCTGGTGGGAGGTGTTTGGGTCATGAGGGCAGATCCTTCATGAATGTCTTGGTGCCCTCCCCATGGTAATAAGTGAGTTCTCGCTGTTTGAGTTCACCTGAGAGCTGGTTGTCTGAGGGAGCCTGGCACCTCCTCCTCCCTCTCTTGCTCCTTCTCTGGCCATGTGACACACCTGCTCCCCCTTCACTTTCTGCCTTAACTGGAACTTCCTTGAGGCCCTCACCAGAAGCACACGCTGGCACCGTGCTTCTTACACGGTCTACAGAACTGTGGGCCAAATAAACCTCTGTATAAATTACCCCGTCTCAGGTATTCCTTTACAGAAACACAAAATGGACTAACACACCAGGGGAGTCCTCTAGGGCAACCTAAGACTTGGGTGTTATAAATATCTGCTGATGTTGACTAAGAGTCCAGGTAATACTCATCAACCTTAAAGTGGTTTGGAAGCTTTCCCCTTTCACATAGTGAAATAGCTGAATAGCCACAGCATAAAATATGAAGGGGTTTGGGGAAAACAGGCTAAAAGCGCCATTACCTTCCCTCATCTGCAGCAGGGGTGTTGAGGATGACAGATCTGTCACGCTCACAAACCTGGGCTCCCTTAGGTGGTAGTTGTGAAGTCTCCTCTCTCACCTGCAGGAAGGGTGGGCTTTGCTGCCTAGTCCTGGATCCTTAGCCCCTTTTAGTCCCTTTTTTTTTTATTTTTTATTTTTTTTTGAGACAGAGTCACACTCTGTTGCCTGGGCTAGAGTGCCGTGGCATCAGCCTAGCTCACAGCAACCTCAAACTCCTGGGCTCTAGTGATCCTCCTGCCTCAGCCTCCCGAGTAGGTGGGACTACAGACATGTACCACCATGCTCGGCTAATTTTTTCTATATATTTTTAGTTGTCCAGATAATTTCTTTTCTATTTTTTTAGTAGAGACAGGGTCTCGCTCTTGCTCAGGCTGGTCTTAAACTCCTGAGCTCAAATGAACCGCCCGCCTCGGCCTCCCAGAGTGCTGGGATTACAGGTGTGAGCCACCGTGCTCGGCCTCCTTTTAGTCCCTTTTCTGAGCCTGTGGGAAGGAGGCAGACCTCATTCTACTGAGCCACAAGTCACGTTTCTGAAGAGATAAAAGAGAACTGGTAACCTGAGGCTCATTCACACATCTTAAAAGCAAGCAGAAAATAGTCAGGGAGTAGAAATAAAAAAGTTATTAACAAGGCAATGCAAATGTTCATGTCTTTCTCGGAACAGGGCTATGAGGGGAGGTGTGGAGTTATTATTCAGCTTTCGTAGCCTGCCTGCTCATGACAGTGGGCAGAGGGGCTGGAGGGAGAAACGGCTGATAAATGAGCCAGATTGATATTTCTGTATCCGCTGGCATCCTGGTATTACTAAGGCATACTTCTAAAAATTGTTTGAAAAATTGTGGGGTGGAGGGAATATCAAACAAATGTTGGTTTTTCTACTTGCACAGAACTTGTAAGTAGCCCTGGCATTTTTTCATAAACCAGATTTGTTACAATGAACACCTAAGTCCACAAGAATACCATTCTGGACAATAATGGTAATAACAGTTAACTCTTATTGAATGTTTACTGTGTACTAGGCATTAATCTAAGTACTTAAAATATATTAACTCAGGCCGGGCACGGTGGCTCATGCCTGTAATCCTAGCACTCTGGGAGGCCGAGGCGGGTGGATCACTCGAGGTCAGGAGTTCGAGATCAGCCTGAACAAGAGCGAGACCCCGTCTCTACTAAAAATAGAAAGAAATTATCTGGCCAACTAAAATATATATGTATAAAAAAAAAAAATTAGCCAGGCATGGTGGCGCATGCCTGTAGTCCCAGCTACTTGGGAGGCTGAGGCAGTAGGATTGCTTAAGCCCAGGAGTTTGAGGTTGCTGTGAGCTAGGCTGATGCCATGGCACTCACTCTAGCCAGGGCAACAAAGCGACACTCTGTCTCAAAAAAAAAAAAATATATATATATATATATTAACTCAATACATTTGACAATAACCCTCTGAAGTAGATTCTGTTATTATCCCCATTTTACAAAGGAAGAAATGCTAAGAAAAGCTAAGTGTCTTGATTTATTGAGCCAGTGTTTTTTTGTTTTTTGTTTTTTTTGAAACAGAGTCTTGCTCTGTTGCCCGGGCTAGAGTGCCATGGCATCAGCCTCGCTCACAGCAACTTCAAACTCCTGGGTTCAAGGGATCCTCCTGCCTCGGCCTCCCGGAGTGCTAGGATTATAGGCATGAGCCACCACGCCAGGCCCTAAGATAGTTTTATTATTACCCAAAAGAGCCACCTAGGTTTTTCGGATGAGCAGCAGTACAGGGACGTTTGGTTTTCAATGGAGAGGCGGACACCATTTACACCTTGAGAGGTGGAATGATTTACATAAGGGATATCAGTCTGTGTCTGACAATCCTCTAGCTCCCCTTAGGTAGAGAGAGATATGGATGCACATCCCCAGGCCTACGAGGCAAAAATTTCTTATGAATTCTCATTTACTACTTCATCTTTAAAAATATGCCAGTTTTTAATTGTATTGTGAAAGGTATATTCTGAATTGTTTTAATATAAAAACTATGGGGTTTTTCCTCCCATCCGTTTTCAAATGAGATGGTTGCTCCTGGAAGATTTCCCATGTTTATCTTGTGGTGTTTTTCATGCCCCTGGTACATTGCACATCAGGTCACTAGGCCCTTGGAAAACACCTGCAGACAGCTATCAGTTTAAGAGCTGCACGTAAACATGAGGTAGTGAGGGTGAAACCTGGAATGTACAGCTGTAGGCAGTGTGTGGGCAGGTGAGTGATGGGCTCTAGAGCTGGACAGACCTGAGTCCTGGTCCCAGTTCACCTTGCCAGGAGGGGTTTGTGTAACTTCTCTGGCCTTCAGTGTTGGTATCTGTAAAATGGGAAGAATGTCTTGTGCTCCATTTTAGAAAATGAGGTCATGGTCACTGGCCCCCTTGGCCATCTCTAGCTCTATTGTGAACCTCTCTTGCTGGGTATCCTTAGAAAACTTGTAAAGAAAAGTAGCCAGTTTTAAAGGCTGCTAAAAACGTAAACCACTGGCTCCACCTGTGGAAAGGATAGCTCTATTCTTTGGCATTTCAATCAGCAGTCAGCGTCCTGCTCAACACGCCGAAGTGGAGCTTGGCTCCTGGCCCCTCGGGAGCTATTGCAGCATCCACTGCTTCTCTTGTAGGCGTCTGCAATGTGGACCATCAGAACAAAGCTGGCTACACTGCTGTGATGATCACTCCGTTGGCTTCTCCGGAGACCGATGAAGACATGGCTGTCGTCTGGAAGCTCTTAAGGGAAGGAAATGTGAACATCCAAGCTACTCAGGTGGGTGGTGTGAACATGATCTCCTCTTTCATAAATTCAGGGCACCTCCCAGCTCTATTCTGCTGGTGGGGTGAGAAATTCCATGTAGATCCATGTCATTTTTAACCCAAAAATGCTGGAGGGCCTCCAAAATGGCATCCATCCAAAGCCTGTATATTTGGTTTTCCTTACAGGCTCCTGAGACCCAAACAGGCTGGGGCAGAGATCAGTGAGCTTCTAATCTAGGTCCCAGTCTGAAACTGGACAAATTTCATTTGAACTCAACTTCTTGAACCAGTGTTCCCACAGTTAGCAACTTGAGAAGCCATTTGCTAGTTGGCTGCTCTAGGAAAGTCCCTGTAGGTGACCCACCTCGATCATGACCAGGGGCATCTAACTAGGCAAGATGCTCTTTGGAGGTCAAGTCCT
This sequence comes from Eulemur rufifrons, assembly GCF_041146395.1. Classification (NCBI taxonomy): domain Eukaryota; kingdom Metazoa; phylum Chordata; class Mammalia; order Primates; family Lemuridae; genus Eulemur; species Eulemur rufifrons. The sequence goes on along the minus strand of NC_090990.1, from coordinate 47,041,292 downwards.
TTAAAGTTCTTAACTCTGTCATCATTTCTTTGCCCAAAGCCTTTTAACAAGGTCATGAGTCCCCATCCTGATGGAGAAAAAGTGTAGATAGCCAGAGCAGACAGGAGTGTTGGTGGATCATTCATGAAGATCCTCACTTCCCAGGCCTAGGCTTGGCCCAGAGAGTTATTGTAGAGTTCTGCTGGTGATTGGTCAGTCTACCTGGAGTGCCTCCTCAGTCCTTGAAATAATCAGATCTCAAAACACTCCTGTCTTCCTTAGCTCCTCATCAACCAATGTGAGTGCCCTTGTTCCAGGCACACAAATCATGCCCCAGTCCCTAGGAGTGGTGTCATAGGCCAGGGTGGGAAAGCAGTTAGCTGCCAAGAGCCAGTGAGTCAGGATGTGTGGGCTCCACTAATTCCCTGGGTCACCTGTGCATCAGGTCAGAAGGTCCCTCAAAGGTCACCTAGGTCTACTTCCTATTTTTTTACAAAATCCTACCAGATGGTCTCCAGCTTTCTTATAGTGGTCTCCCATTCCATTACCTCCAGTGTCAGGAAACTCGTGTCTACCAAAGTAGCCCATTTGTTACTCTAGACAGCTCTGATAACTTTTAAAACTGAATCAAAACCAGATACTCTGAACCTTTCATAGAGTGATTAAGTAGAAGTTGATTGGAGTTCATGCAAAAAAAAAAAAAAAATCTCATGACAGCAAAGGTATACAAGGCAACTCGGAAGGTTGGAATGTCTGTTCAGCTTCTGGGCTCCTCTACTTGAGAGCACAGGGTGGGGATGTGGTCCTTCCCCAGTAGGGCTTTGAGTTAGACAAGGCTCCATGCAGAACAATGGGAACTACTCAGAAGGTTATTTGCCCATTTTTTGACCATGCAGGAATGAATAGAATGAATGAATAGGGTGCATTTAACTCTCCTTTCCCCCTAGAGTGATCATCAATATTACAGTAGCATAATTGACAAGAACTGGGAAGAACATGAGATTTTACCCTACATTAAAGCTAACATGTTAGTCTGCTACAGTTTCATGGATGCTGGCGGAAGACATGAGACCTCTGTGCCACAGACAAAGGACAATGTTTTGCCCACAGCCGTAGCAGCAGCCACAGTGTCAGCATTGCCTAATTCCCAATTCCCACAGGGCAGCGTGAGGAGGGCCGGAGACCTGAGCATGGAGCAAGTTGTATTTCAGGACAGGAACCCTGAGCTCAGTGAACCCGAATCTTTTATAACGGGCAAACGTGCCCTTTTCTCAGGAGATGCTGTCTCTATCTTCCAAGGCTCTTCACTGTATAAACATCCTTAAAAATATAGTCTAGGCTGGGCGTGGTGGCTCACGCCTGTAATCCTAGCACTCTGGGAGGCCAAGGCGGGAAGATAGCTTGAGCTCAGGAGTTCGAGACCAGCCTGAGCAAGAGCGAGACCCCATCTCGACTAAAAAAAATAGGAAGAAATTTCTAAAAAAAAATATATAGAAAAAATTAGCCGGGCATGGTGGCGCATGCCTGTAGTCCCAGCTACTCGGGAGGCTGAGGCAGGAGGATCCCTTGAGCCCAGGAGTTTGAGGTTGCTGTGAGCTAGGCTGATGCCACGACACTCTAGCCCGGGCAACAGAGTGAGACTCTGTCTCAAAAAAAAAAAAAAAAAAAATAGGCCGGGCATGGTGGCTCACGCCTGTAATCCTAGCACTCTGGGAGGCTGAGGCGGGAGGATCGCTCGAGGTCAGGAGTTTGAGATCAGCCTGAGCAAGAGTGAGACCCCGTCTCTACTAAAAATAGAAAGAAATTATATGGACAACTAAAATATATATAGAAAACATTAGCCGGGCATGCTGGCGCATGCCTGTAGTCCCAGCTACTCAGGAGGCTGAGGCAGTAGGATCGCTTAAGCCCAGGAGTTTGAGGTTGCTGTGAGCTAGGCTGATGCCACGGCACTCACTCTAGCCCGGGCAACAGAGCGAGACTCTGTCTCAAAAATAAATAAATAAATAAATAAATATATATATATATATATTTAGAGAGAGAGAGAGAGTCTAGAACAAAAGGGCAGATTCTTGTGTGCTTTCCTCACAAGACATGTAGAAAAGCATGAGACCCATGGAAAATTGTTCCCCAACAATCTGTTTAACTCCACTGTCCCACATTCCCCTGAAGCGATGACAGATAGTAGTTGCCTAACCTGATGGCAAAGTCGCTTCGCACTTTTCATCTGATAGCAACCCCAGTGATGGCAAGAAACAGATATTTATAAACTACTTTCTGGTTTTCAAAGTACTTTCACCCACCTACAACTCTGATTCCATAAAACTCAATACAGCTGTTTTCGCATTAAATAATGTTCCCGACAAACATGTTAATTTTTTTTTTTTTCTAAACTGGCCCTCTTGAAAGAGGAAATGCTTGCAAGAGGACCAAAATCAACTCCTTCTTTTTATGGAGGAGAAACTGATGCTCTAGGCGGGTTCTGGGCTCATCCCAGGCCACCAGAGGAGGGATGAGAATTCCTAGCTGCAGCTGTTGCCTTCAGCTCCCCAGGGCCTTTGTGGGAGAGGTGAGGGGCAGGTACCCGATTAAATGGAAATGAGCCAGGAGTGTTCCAGGGACAAGCTGCGGACTCCTCTTTGCATCTCTGGGTCGGTGCAGTGCCTGGCATAGAGTGGCACTCTGCAAATGCTCATTGAATTAAATTGTGCTGAATTGGACCAGGACGGTGGTTGGGGAGGAAGGGGCCCTGCCTCAGGCAGGGGCACAGGCATGAGGACAATCTGCATATGTCATCTGGCTTTAATAATAGTTGGAGAGAAGGGTCTGGATGGAAACCTCATGGTCTGGTTAGTCCAGCAAACAAGCATTATCTCAGGGCTGAGTTAAAAAAAACCAAAAAAGCAGACAGGCCTCTCTGGAAAGATCTCTCTGGGTTCCAGAGAATTGGGGAACCAGGATATCTAATAATACATACTCACATACCGAGCACCTACCACGTGCAGAGCGTTTGTCAGACGCTACCTCTAAGCCTCGTAATGATAATAACAGCTAACACCTGCCTAGCACTTGCTAAGCACTGGGGTCTTAGCACAACCCCGTGAGGCAGGTGATACTGTTAATCATTCCCACTTTACCAAATCAGGAAAAGTCACAGAGAGCTTAACTTACCCGCGATTGCATAGGCTATCAGTGGCAGAACCAGGATTTTTCTGATTCCAAACCCCTTTCCTTTTCTCTTAGCCTCAGCGTTCTGGGCAGGGAAGCATAGTTCACCATTGACCACAGGTTGGAGTTTTAATCAGTCAACACATCAGCACACAAGTCCTGAGCACTTTATACATGTAAGACGGTGCATTCAGAGCCTCGGGGGATCTAAAAGGACAGAGTACATAGTCCTTGCTTTATTCTTGTAACCTTACAAAGCCTGGTGTCCCATCAGAGAAACCTGCTTGGAATCCAGGCAAACCATATAATAAAGTTAGATGAGAGGACTATAGGACTATATATAATATTACATATACAAGAAAATGTATGGGCAGTGAGAAATGATGGTCAATTTGTAATCAGAAAAATTGCTACCACACATGGTTATGTTTACATCCTTTATTTCATTTGATTCATGCAAGAGCCCTGTGAGGTACACAGGACAAATCACTATATTAATTTTTTAAGAAAATAAAAGCCAATAAAGTCCTTTAAATGGCGTATTAATTAAAAAGGAAAAAAAAGAAAAGCCAAGATTCGGGAAGACAAGTGACATGGGCAGGGTCACACACCGGTAAGCTGCAGACCGCAGCCTGGACTTGCTTTCTGACTCCAATCCATGGCTACGTCCACTGATGATTTTAGGGATGTCTGAGATTATTGTCAGTGGCTGTAGAGTAGAATGACCACAGGGATGTGCAGACAGAAATCTTGTTGAGACAAGAGGCTTCTGGGTATCATTAAACTGAAAATACCAGAGGCGTTGAGCAGACCAAAGCTTCCTGGAGAACGCTGGGCCAGGGCAGGCAGTTAGACGCCGAAGTGCTGAAGCACTCCACCTTCATCTGTTCCATCATTCAACGTTTATCAGCACGTACTTGGTGCTGGGCACTGGGAGACAGAGAGAAAAAAAACTTACTCTCTGCCATGAATAATGTCCCAGTCCATGAGAAAGACGGAGATTGGCAAGTTGCAATACCAAGTGGTAAGTGCCGTGTTATGAATCCGGTGCCTGGGGAGTTAGGGGAGGCTTTAGAGAAGATGCAGCATTTGACTGTTGTCTTGGAAGAGTAGAAAGGTGTCAAACAGAAGGCTGTGTCCCATACCAAGGGCAGAAGGAGATTTGGGTCAATGGGCATTTTCTTGAGAAGTCTTTGTCGAGCACACCCAGGCTGCAGGGGGGCCCTACCTGTTGGCAGTAACCTCAGCACACCCCTGTGGCCCTGTGTGCAGGGAGGCCAGACTGCGCTGATGCTGGGAGTCGGCCATGACAGGGAGGACATGGTTCAAGCGCTGCTGAGCTGCCAGGCAGATGTCAACCTGCAGGACCACGACGGATCCTCGGCCCTCATGCTGGCCTGTCATCATGGCAACACCGACATGGTGCGGCTGCTCCTGGCACACCCAGCCTGCGACAGCAGCCTGACTGACAAGGTGAGACTTGTAGGTAATTAACAAGTAGCTGTTTAACTTCCAGTCCTGAAACGTGCCTCGCCAGCCAGCAGAATTCAAAGAACCATTTGGCAGAAACAGCAAAATCAGCTTCCCAAGGCGGCTGTGGGATTTCAATGAGATGATCCAGGGTGAATGCTTGGAGCCTTCGAGCTGGGAAACCTCCAACCCTAACCTTTCACAACACCACCCTGAGGGCATGCGTGGGCCTGGCTGGGCCCCGAGCCTCATCCGGTCAGGCAGTGATGAGGCAGTTGCGGCTGTGGGCTTTGAGGCAGCCACCTGGACGGGGAAGCTCTGTCCAGTGGGGACTCTGGAAAGGGTGTCTCTGACACGGATCCACTCTATGGAGTGGCCCATGTCGTCAAGCCAGCCTGCTTGAAGTTGTACTTCCAGACTCAGGCCTCTTATTTTTTTTTTTTTTTTTTTTTGAGACAGAGTCTTGCTTTGTTGCCCGGGCTAGAGTGAGTGCTGTGGCGTCAGCCTAGCTCACAGCAACCTCAAACTCCTGGGCTTAAGCGATCCTACTGCCTCAGCCTCCCTCCCAAGTAGCTGGGACCACAGGCATGTGCCACCATGCCCGGCTAATTTTTTGTATATATATTTTTTAGTTGTCCATATAATTTCTTTCTATTTTTTAGTAGAGACGGGGGCCTCACTCTTGCTCAGGCTGGTCTCGAACTCCTGACCTCGAGCGATCCACCCGCCTCGGCCTCCCAGAGTGCTAGGATTACAGGCGTGAGCCACCACGCCCGGCCGGGACTCAGGCCTCTTAAATCAACTTCCTCATAAGGGGGATGATGGCGATAACAATAATGATAACTTTAACACCATGAGGGCTCACTGTGTGCCAGGTTGTGTACCAAGCATTCGCCATGGACCATCTCATTTAAATCCCACCGCAGCCTTGTGAGGTTGGTTCCATCGCTGCTGCCACTTTGCTCGGGGAAATGGAAGCACCAAATGGTCAGATTCCACGCCCAGGATCACACGGCTAGTGCCACCCGGCTCTGTCATACTCCTAAGCCCATCCTCTTTACTGTTCCATTGTCATCAGTGTCGTCACATTGAAGCATCCATGTCTCTGGCTCCCGGCTGAATTCCCACACCTAGCAGAGTGCCTGCCACCTGTTAGGGAATGAATCAACAATTGCATGAATGAACCCCTAAACTTTGGGGGTAAATCACCAGTGAGTGATGCTCTTCCTGATGATTACAGTAGGTACTATTTCTAGAGAACTCATGGGAACTAAACCTTTTCTGTGTCTTATCACTCATCCTCTCAACAATCTAGTGAGATAGTGAGCGCCACTTTTTGCCGATAAGGAAACAGGCCTACAGATGTCATGTAACTGTCCTGAGGTTTACAAGCTGCTGAATCTCAGAGGAGAGATGCAAGCCCAGGTCTGACTCCAATATCCTTAATGTTCGCACTATAATTTAATGCTTTAAGCAGACATCTTTATGGGCTCTGAACAGCCACAATTCAAAGGAACAAAAGCCTGGAGAGGGCAAGAGTCCCCTCCCAGCCCAGGGACAGCACCTCTTACTGGGCCACATTTGAACAGTGATTCAAGCTGCTGAGCACCTCAGTCACACCCGGAGAGCAGCCACCCCATCCCGTCTCCAAGTCCTCCGAACCCCAGCTCCCCTCTAAGCCGTGTCTGAGATCATTGTAGAGCACAGACCCTCTTGAAATTCATATGGAACAGGCGTGGGCTGCTGGAAATAAGAGCCTTCTTTCCCAAACTTTGTGTCAGACAAAGGATCTGTGTTAATGAGCTCCCTGCTGGGTCGCCCTGGAGGAGAAGGAGGCGGCCCTTAATCTGGAACAGGCCTGTACCTCAAAGGCCCAGGGCCCTCCTGGGAGTGACCACTGCTGATGCCCGGAAGAGCCTGAGAGCGGAGCATGAGCTCTGCAAGTCCCTGGTTACCCGGGATACTCAGGAGGTCTGTCGCAGGCCAGAGACCCAAGTGGCTGCTTTCTGGAGATGGAGGAAGAGCCATGGGATCCATTGCACTTTAGACAACTCAGGCCTGATTGTGAGAGCGTGGACTTTGACAGCAAATGCTGATGAGTTTGAATCTGGGTTCAGTGACTGTTTGCCTTCGGGTAGGTCACCTAACCCCTCTGAGCCTCTCTATGCTCCTCTGCAAAATAGGGATGGCAATGGACCATGCCTGGAGACAGAATGTCTGGAGACATTTTTATTTGTCATAAGTAGGGAGAGAGTGCAGCTGGCATCTAGTGGGTAAAGGCCAGGGATGCTGCTAAACATCCTACAAGGCACAAGAGCAGCAAAGAATTAAAATTATCAGACCCAAAATACCAATATTGCTGCAGCTGAGAAAGCCTGGTTGAGGCGGTACCGAAACGCAAGTGGGTTCAGATAACCAGTCCCAGTGAAGTGCTGGATCAGGAAGAACCAGGCCAGGCTGAGGACCAGGGCGGGGCTCTAAGCCTGGAAGGGAGGGACCGGGGTGCCAAATAGGAGAAGGGGTGGAACTCTAGCACAGCAGAAGGTGGAGCATGCTAGGGAAAGCACCCTGGCACGGGGTGCCCAGGCAGTGCGGGCAGCATGCCCCAGGCAAGGCGGGTTCTAGAACCCATGTGACATGGCCCAGTCACGTGCTGCCCACCTGCGTCCAGGTTGATTCAGGATTCACACTCAAACGTCCCAAGGGTGACTTGGGTGAGCACAGTGCCTACATGCACCCAGTGAGAAGTTTCAGTGGGAGAAGGGAACTACCGACAGGGCCCTACCGAGTACCACGGCTTGTACCTGGTGCCTCACATGTAAGGGGAAAGCCCAGTCCTTGGCATAATCCCCATATCACGTCCATACTCATCTTCCTATGGAGGCTGTTAACAGCAGGGATTACTTGGGAATTCCTCTGGGAGACTGAGAGAATTCATGTTGTGAAATTGTTTTCTCTCATCAGCATTTAAAGTTAACTATAAATGCAGAACTTCCAGAACAGCCAGCGAGGCACTTTCCCTAGATTTAGAAGACAGTTCAAGGAAATGGGCCACCCAGGCTCTTCAGGGCCACCAGAGAGAGGAAGACTGGGCCCTAGACCCCAGAGGCTCACCCTTTGAAGGTCTTGTTCTGGCAGCTTCTTCAAAGGCCCATCAAATTGAAAAACTTCTTGAAGGCAGAGACTATGCCTTGTTTGTCTTTTTGTGACGAGTTCTTGCCATATTGAAAGACACCCCCAACATGTGCGTGCTGCCCGAGCCCCCATCTCTACAGGTCGCAGCCAGATTCTCCCTCTCCAGGCCTGCAGTGTAGCTGAGCAGGGCTCGCCACGCCTGGCTCCCACGGGAGCTCCACGCCACAGGCTGGGTCCCAGGCTCTGGCAGAGGCATGCAAGGGACACTCACCCTCCCCAGATGGCCTCTCTGGCCATACTTCCTGAGCTGGATGGGGTCCCTGCTCTCTGTGTCTGCAGCTGAGGAGCCCACAGATGCAGGCTGTGGTCTCCAGATGGACCCTGTTACAAGGTGCATGTCCCCTGGGACCAGCCCTGTGGCTCTTTCCCCAAAACATAGTAATCTCACACTCTTCCTCCTGCTTACACAAAGCACAGCAGGGTGGGGTGCAGGAACACTCATGCCCCTCCCTGAGGGGGCTGTAACAAGACTCCCCTGCTTAAAATCTGTTAAAATCTGTGCGTTTTCTCCACTATTATCCCATGTCAGAAAATACTCATTAGGATTTAGGTTGCTCAGGTTCTTCATCAACTCGAAATCAACGCCGTTACGTTCTCACGCAGCATTCCCTCGTTGGGCAATGCTGGTTGACTGCCGACCAAATGCCAGGCACTGGGCCAGGTGCTGGCCCGCAGCCCTGAACAGACCAGATGGAGTTCCTGACCTTGTGGAGACCAAGATTTATCAAACAACCCCACAAATACCAACGTATAAAGGGTGGTAAAACAAAGTCCAGGGAGGCATGGGGCCTTTTTGGAGAAAGAATCTCATGTGTTTTGAGAAGCCCCTGTGCCATCTTTTGGGGTCCCACTGAAAGGCCACTTCCTTCCCTTGCCTCCCCCTAACCAGCCCCCACCTCCACCCCAGCACAGAATGGCCGTCCTCTCCCCCGAGCTCACTCTGTTCCTCTCTTCCAACTCGGTTAGCTTTTTGCTATGCACTGTAGTTATTTATACCTTGTGTGAAGCTGGATTCCATCCTGGTGCACAGAGGAAAGCCTGAAGAGTTTTAAGCTGGGTGTTAACACTTCCCACCAGCTTCTAAAAGAATTTTTTGCATTTTAGGAAGTAATTCCACATACATACAGTAGAGAACGATCTAGTGGGGTCTTGGATGCCCCCTGCCTAATCAAACCCATTTTCTTAGCAAAATGTAAAAATACTCACACTAGGCTAAATAAGGATCATAGACAGCCTCAGCTTGGGTTTTACCTCCAAAGGAGTGACCAAGAGTGTGGTTTTTGGAGCTGTTTAGATTTCAGAACTGTGGACACAGGATTGAGCCCACTCATAAGAGACTGTAGCTGCCCTCGCGGAGCTCAGCCTCCACCTTTGCCTTCAACTTTCTGTAGAGAATGGCCAGAGTCGCCTGCTGAGCGCCCCTCCTGGTGCAGCTCCTGTAGCCGGTGAGGCTGGCAGCTCCCTGCATTGCCCCGGCAGTGTAAACCGTGCTGTGGCATCGCGCATCAGGGGGTAAAAATGTGCACGTCCTGCGGCATGTGAGCCCACTTCTAAGAGTCAGTCCTTAGGAAATAATTAACAACGGGAAAATGCTTTTTGCTCTGAGTTTATGATAACAGCGTAAGTCTGCCATAGAAGGGAAATGGTTAGCAAATTATGGAAAATTATAAAGCCAAAAAGAAACATTGTGCGCTATATTGTGTAAGAACAAGGAAAATTTTTATACCCTACCACGGTAAGTTACAAATAAAAGCAAGTTCAAAGTTGATGTATACTATCATTCCTCTATTTAAAAACCAACAACAAATTCACACAGGAGTAAAGATTGGAGGGAAATATACCAAAATGCTAACTTTCACTTAGTTCTGTATAATAGAACAGCAAGAGTTCTTTTCTTTTCTCTGTTTTTCAATTTTTTTTTAAAAAAAAGTGTTAAAAACCAGGTGACTCTTGTTTATTTCACTAGCACACATTCCCAGGAGTGAGTGCTGTTTCCATGGAAGGGGACCCATTTCTTGTGCTTTTCATGCCATTTGAACCTCCTCCTCTCCTGGGGTCTCTAGATGCTTGGAATAGACTCCTACGCCCCAAGCATAGCCCCAGCTCCAAACTTGTCTTTACCCTCTGGGGCGGGGGGCAGATAAGATGAAATTTATTTCTCCTTTTCTTTCTCCTCTGTAGGCTGGTCGCACAGCTTTGTCCATCGTTCTGAGATCACCCACCCATATGGAAATTGCAGGGCTTCTGCGGGCCCACGCCGAGCAGGGCAGGTCCCTGGGGCCGTAGTGGCTGTAGGACTGGCAGCAGGAACAAAAGGCTCCTTCTCTGGACTCCTCCCTCACCCTTGGAGAGGGCAGGGGTCGCGGCCAGAGGGCCACCCCTCCAGAGAAGAAACTATGTCAAATATGCACATACATTCCTGTCGTGTAATTCTGCTCATTAGGACGCTTTGTAGTTTTTGCCTTAGGCCAAGCCCCAAAGCTACACGGGCTTCAGAACAGGGTTCAGGGTGCAAGGTAAGGGCTGCACTGGTGTCATCCAAAAATCCAAAGTATCTTCAGCTTTGAATTCCTCGTGACTCCACCCATTGTAGCACCGTGTAGCAAGCAGGCAGGCAGGAGCACAGTAGCACATTAGAAAAGCAATACTTTTTACATGGAATTTTAAAGTGCACTGTCTTTTTGTTTTTTAAAAAAATATATATAATATGTCCCATTGCATATGCATGTCTAGAGAGGACGGGAGGGGATTTAAGCCACCCCGCTAGCAACCATTCTCTAGAGGACCCTAGGAGAATCACCACGCAGATGGGTGAAACAGTAAGCTGAATAAGCCGCATTTGGGGGCTTTGTTTTGATGGCATTGACAGAGAAATCTTAAATTCAGAGGAGGTAGGAAGAAGCACATTGGTGTCAATGCCAAAGGTACAGTCTTGACCATTTCTGAGTCATCAAGTGGCTCCAATTTGCTCCAAGGAAATTAGAATTAATTAAAAAGTTCAATCCAATGACGCACACCGCACATATTTAGGCAGAGTCCGATTATATCAGCTATTCTGAACCTGTGAAAGAAATTAAAGAATCGGAGTGAGCTTCCTCCTGGGGATGAGCTGTTGTCATCTAGAAGGCAACACATTTCCTCCATAGCCTCATCCACAGCTTCCTCCCCGCCCCCCCTCCGCGCCCCCATCCTTGATGAGCTAAGCGAACATCTGGGAACATCTGCCCTGAGGTTTTCCGAGGCTCCTGGCTGCAGAGCCTCCCAGCCAGGCTACAGCAAGAGCGTGGTGCTGGGCAGGGCAGGGCAGGGCCCTCCCTGGACTGAGCTTTCTCCACTGGACAGTTCTTTCCGAAGCTTCCATATGCCCTGGGGCCCGCACGTGCATGGTTGCTATTCAGTGGCTCACTTAAAGGTTATCTGAATGTGTTCTTTCTCAAAATCTCTTATGCAAAAACTCCCCCCTTATAAAAACAGAGACAAAAAAGCTTGATGCGCCCCACACAGGAAACTCAAAAGCTTGAGTTCCCATTTTGGCTGGGATTTGCCAAAATGCCGATTTGCTTGGTGCCCCTTGGGTGAATCAAAGCTTCGTTGGGCCCCAGTTCCATCATCTCTAAACACAGAAATCTCCATACGACCTACCTCCTGGGGGTGCTGCGCAAGGAGCAGCTGATGGAAGTTTTGGAATCCAATTTGTAACCCATTAAAGCTGTCTACAGAATTGTGATTCATAAGACAGGCTCCAAGTCCCAGAGCAGGAACAGCGACATGCGTTGATGCTGCTCAGAGGTGGAGAGAATGGAGCAAATAATGAGCTAAAAATGCTTTAAGTGGGGTTATTTTGACCTCAAAACACATTGTAAGAGCAAAAGCATACATTAATCAATGGTCTAGCCTAGTGCTTTCCGTACATGTATGTGCATACAAATCCCCCGGGATCTTGTCGGAAAAACGGTAGGTCTGGAATGGGGCCTGAGAGTCTGCATTCCTAACCAGCTCCCAGGAGATGCTGATGCTGCCGGGCCACAGCCACGCTTTGCGTAGCGAGGCTCTGGCCTCTCCTTATTGTTTGTATATTAAAATGCTGCCTCTCAATCTTTGGTCTCAAAATTTCTTGGCATTTCTCTGTTCTCTGTTCTTGGGAATTTGCAGTGTGGGTCTTATCTGTCATTGTGTCCTCTGCAGACTGCAGGAGGAGGTCTGTGTCCTATGTTGCCAGCTTACGATCTATTTCTGTATCTCATCTTAGGGTGGCAACTTTCATTGGGTAACTTTTTTTTAAATATTTCATTTGAGTCCAACTGCTAACAACAACTTATTTACTAGAGAAAGCAAACTGGTTTTCCTAGAGTTTGAAGACTAGTACTCATCATGGTCAAAAAGACTCTGTCTATCCTTTCTGCGATTTTTAACAATTTTCTTTTAATATTGAGTTTTGAATGTGAACATATGATCTCCTCCCTCATAACCACTTCATTCCATTGGAATGTCTGAGCCCAGGATGTGGTGAGATGAACAACACAGCCTGCCTCCCTGTCACTGTCCCTCGGCTCTAAAATTCATTCAACAAGTATTTATTGAAACTGCCAGGTGCTGACACTGTTCCCGACATTAGAGACATCACAGTGAGCGTAGTTCAGTCTCTTGCCTTCCCCTCCACTAGAGAAATCCAACAAAAGGTGAGAGGGAAGCCCAGAGTACTACAGGGGTACTGATAAAGGGCACCAGAGGCCAGGCGAGGTGGCTCACGCTTATAATCCAAGCACTTTAGGAAGCCAATGCGGGAGGATCACTTGAGGCCAGAGACCAGGCTGGGCAACATAGCGAGACCCTATCTCTACAGAAAATAAGAAAAATTAGCTGGCCATGGTGGTGCATGCCTGTAGTCCCAGCTACTCAGGAGGCTGAGTCAGAAAGATCGCTTGAACCTAAAAGTTGAAGACTGTAGTGAGCTATGATTGCATCCCTGTACTCCAGCCTGGGCAACAGAGCAAGACCTTGTCTCAAAAAGCAAGTGGGGGAGGGCGGACAACAGAGCTGGTCTTAGGAAGTTAAGAGCGGCTTCCTGGAGCAATGGTATCTGAACTGAAAACTTAAAGATTAATGGATATTGGCCAGAAAAGGTTGAGGAGTGAGAGGTAAAGAGAGGCGAGTGTGCCAGACAGACAGAATCGTACTGCCGAGGCTGAAAGAAGGGAGAGCAGGCATTTGGGGACCTTGTGTTTGAGGGGGACACTGAGATCAAAGGGTGGATTTCTAAAGGATGAGATTGAAAATACATGGGGACCAAACCAGAGGTGCTGTAAAAGCTGTGGGAAGGCTTTATTCTAAAGGCGATGGAAGCTATTGAAAACCAGATTTAAGACTGAGAAATGCATTCCTTTAACCCTCATTTAAAACATATTTATCAGGTACCTTCTCCCTTCCAATACTATGTTTGGGGCTGAGCTATGCTAGCGGGTAAAATAGGCACAGCGTTTGCAGCAGTTTAGCAGGGAAGAAGGATGAACTTCCGTGGAGTACGAGACATGTTGCACCTGGGAGAGCACAGGGTGCCATGGGGGTGCATAGGTGGGGCCCTCGGCCTGGTCTGGAGTGCAGAGGGGGTCCAGGAAGCCTTCCTGAGGGATATTTAACCTCTCTGAATGAGGCATAGGAGTTAACCAGGAAAAGAGGAGCAGGAGAACTTTCCAGGCAAAGGAAGGGGCACGAAGAAAGCCCCAAGATGAGCGAGAACATTGATTCATGGCATTAAAAGAACGTCAGTGTTTCTAGAGAAGGAAAGGGAAGGAAGATAAGGCCAGAAGGAAAGCCGCGGCAACAAGTTTGGACCCATGTTTGGAACTCAGGAAGCAATGCTCAGATTTACTTTTTGGAAAGAGCACTCCAGTTTTTTGAACATGAGTGACATCTATTCAACAAACATTTGTGGACAATCTATTCAGGGTCCTGGGCTCCAGAGTTCATGGTTTGGTGGTCGGGGTGACAGAAGTAGGCTAACGACAACTATGAAACATTTAAGTGGCAGAGGTCTGAATGGTGTGGCGGAGACTGACTTGAACAGAAAGTCAGGGAAGCCTCCCAGAGGAGGTGGCTTTTGAGCTACGCCGTAAGGATGTGCAGGAGTTTGCCAGGGTATTCTAGCTAGAACAGCAGGCGTAAAGATATAGTATGTAAGGCCGAGTACAGTGGCTCATGCCTCTGATCCCAGCACTTTGTGACACCTCTGCACTCTAGCCCAGGCAACAGAGCAAGACCTTGTCTTAAAAAAAAAAAAAAGAAAAGAAAAGAAAAGATATGGCATGTGAAAAGGCATGGCCTGTCCAGCAACAGAGAGAATTTCAGAATGACCTAAGGGTCAGCAGGAGAAATGACTGGAGAGAAGATTTGAGAGGGATGTCGGGAGACCTATCTCCCTTGTATGATGATATTAAGAATTTGGTTGGTTTTGTGGGTTTTTGTTTTTGTTTTTTGTAGAGATGGGATCTCAATCTGTCACCCAGGCTGGAGTGATCTTCCTAACTCAGCCTCCTGAGTAGCTACCATGCCCGGCTAATTTTTTTATTTTTTGTAGAGACGGGGGCGGGGGGGGGGGTCTCACTATGTTGCCCAGGCTGGTCTTGAACTCTTTGCCTCAAGCAGTCCTCCCACCTTGGCCTCCCAAATTGTTGGGATTACAGGCGTGAGTCACCGCACCTGGCCAATATTAGGAATTTGGACTTGAGCCTGTAACTTGAGGGAGAATAAAAGACCCTTTTGAGAAGACAAAGTTCTCTGCAGAAAAATGCACATCTGTGCAAAACTTGCATGTAACTTCAGAGATTCGAAAATCTGCTCTTAATTTATTTTTATTTTTTATTATTTTTTTTATTTTTTGGTGCTCTACATGTTCAGAGAAACTTCTCTAGTAATGAACTATTGAAATGATCCCTGAAAGTATAGTCTTTCAAAAATTTGTACTTAAAATCTCACTGCTGGAGGCAGTGGGGAGCCACTGGAGAATTCCTTAACAGTGGAGCCATGTGATCAGATTTGCTCTATGCCAGCACGTGGTGACAAACCAGATGGTGGAGAAGGGTCAAAAACAGTGACAGGAGAATGGTAGCACCGTTGTCCCCCAATATATAGTCTTTCCTTCCTCCTCAGTATTAGAATCCGCAACTTCAGCTGGGCACCCAGAATAGAGACTCCATTTCCCAGCTCACCTTGCAGCTTGCTGCGACCACGTAACTAAGTTCTGGCTAGCGAGATGCGAGGGAAGTACGTGTGCAAACTCTGGCTCCTGCCTTTAAAGGCGAGGGAAATGCATTTCCCCTTTCCCACTGGCTGGAATGTGGTAGCAATCCATGTTCATCTAAAAAGATGAGGCCAACCTCTCAGGGACACTAGAACAGAAAGTCAGAAGGAGCTTAGGTCCCCAATGCCACAGAGCTGTCGTATCTTCTCTGGGCTACTTATTCTGCATTTGAGATATGAGCAAGACATAATCTTCTAACTTGTTAAGCCATGGCACATTTGGATCTTTTGGCAGTAGGAGTTGGACAAATGCACTCGGCACCACATGGCAGTCTCAAGGGTCAAATGCTATGGTGAGTGGATTTTAGACTGGCAAAGCTTGGGAAGGCCTTTTGGAAGGAGCATGCTGCCAATGCCCAGGCATAAGGGACGTCTCCCTATGACACCAGCCCCTACAGTGCAATCACCCAGCCCACAGCCCTACGGAAAGTGCAGCTTTGTGTTGCCCTCGCAGATTCCTGAATACAGGCTGTGCACCCCAAGACAGCCAGTCTTAAGTGAGTCATTGCCTATGAAGTGCCTTGGCGTGGGAATATGGGCAGGATCATTGGCTTATCTCAGAAATCTGAATGAAGAAACACGCAGAGTTTAGGCAGGAGTGTGGGGTATGGTTAGGGAGTGAGAAGAGAGTGCAGCCATGAGGTGACGTGAGACACGAGAACAGATGTGAAATTTGCAGAAAGGGAGGTCAAGACAGGCTGAAAGACTGAACAAGAGGAGCTGTGAGGTAGAGAAAGATCGAGAGCAAAGCGAAGAACAAGCATATGAAGTAGAAGCCTGGTGGACGATCTGCCAAGTCCTCCTTGCCTAGAAAGGTCCCCTCCCCGGCCCCATTCTGCATCCCTGTGACTCAGCAGGAGCCGCCACGGGCCTGCAGGGAAACTTGGCCATTGAAGGACAGACACCAGACACCGCCGGGGCCAATCAGGCCCTCTCCTGGGAGTTTTGGAACTGGGATTTAGGGGAGACATTCAGTCTCCTTCTGGTGTTTGGGCTGTAACGTGTAGATCTCAGAAGCTACAGGGTCAGCCTTATGGGCCGAGGGGCAAAATGGACTTTTCAGCCACAAAGGCTGAAGCAGACATTTAGCGCAAAGCAGAGGCGAGAACTTCTGGCTTCTCCAGAGCAACGCTTGCTGCTTCACCGGGACCCCAACAGATACCCACCCTTGAATTCTGTAACCACACTACTTGTTTTCCTTTTCCCAGTTTCCTCTCTGGGTTACGCAGCATGGTGGGACGCAATGAAGGCACCGTGTCTGGAGTCAGAGATCTCAGGTGCTGAACCCCAGCTGAACCGCTTGTCCACTCAGGCTCTTGGTCTGCAAACTGGGGGATAATGGCTCCTCCTCTGTTCTCCCAAGTGTTTAATTAGCTAAAGTACCCTGTGTGGTGCTCAGCCCCCATGGCAGATCTCAATATAAAGGAGACAGCTGGCCCTTTCTCTTGGTCATTTGATCCTTTCCTTGGACCTAGTTATAAAAACAGCAACTTGCCTTCGCTGAGTACTAAAATGCCCAGGCATCAGTCTCAGTGGCTTTGTATGACGTCACTTACTTCTCACAATAGTCCAGTGAGATAGATACTAACGTTATCCTTGTTTTACATATAAAGAAACTGTAGCACAGAGAGGTTAAGTAACTCATCTAAGGTCACACAGCCTAGTAAACAGTAGATCTGGGATTTTGAGCCAGGAGATCAGGCTCAGTACTCACACTCCTGCCTGCCGTACACCTGGAGCTCTTTATGCTCCCTCAATGGTGACTCAGGCTGGGGAAGGGGTGCCTGGCAGCAGGGGGTGGAGAGAACAGGAACCCAGCATTAAGCCAGTGGCTAACCTTCAGGTCCCACTGGGTCGCCCAAGGACAGAGCAGACAAACAGGTAGAGCATTTGAGACTGGCACAGGTGAGGTGTCGGGACGCCCATGTGCTCAGCATTCCTGGGGAAGAAAGAGGCCTCTGTCCAGGGCCCAGATGGTCCCCACATTGCCTCGACTGCTCCCTAAGGAGGGAGTTCCCTACAGTTCCAAATCCGTTTCTTCCCCCTGCTCCATCTTGGAGAGAGAAGGGCTGGGACAGAGGAAGCCCAGCTGGTGTCCGAGGGGTCCCACCTGACTCCCTGTCCGCCCGTCTCCACGTCCCGCCCTCAGTCCACTTCCATGCTTGGAGGAGGCCTGGAAACGGCTCCTGGGCCTTTGGTCTGAAGTCACCAGAATTATTCTGTTGCTGGATGGGGATTGGGACAGCACATGCTCTGAGCCATGTGTCACCTTAGAAGTGAGGGAATTTTCATTCTTCTCCCCAAAAGAGAAAACTCTGGGAGAAAACTGTCCTTTGACCCCCTCCCCCACGATGCCAGGGTCAGAGCCAGAGCAGGACCGGAGCAAAGCGCAGGCCAGTCTCTTGGTTCTGAGAAGCAGAGAGGACGCAGGCTGGGCTGCTCTCCACCCCTTGTGGGCTCAGCGGGGCAGGCCCAGCCCTGTGGGGGACGCTGCTGTTCTGCCTATGGCCAGAGTGACCCTGTCATTCTGTGCTCACGTGTTAGGATGGTCACTGTGTCAATCTAAGGCTCGTCCTGCTTTTGAGCTTGAATCAGTAATAAAGTTGATGTCTGTCTCTGAAATCTCATCTTTTGATTGGTTCCCAGCTGGGGAAATGAGAAAAGTGATGCTGTTTACTGGCCCCCAAGTTCCCTCCCCCAAGGCCCACACACTCCCGGTCACCACACCGGCTGTGGGTGACGCACACCCTGGTCCGGCCAGGAGAAGTGGGATGGGAAGAGGGGTGGGGGCAACAGGGGGAAATGGGGCACTGCCAGAGCCAAGGGTGTCTCAGCCCACAGTTGACACGGCCCATGGACGGGCTCGCCGCCACTGCACAACTCAAGGGGGCGCCATCATCGTGTTCTAGTGAATGGCACCTCAGAGCTGTGTTCCAGGAGTTGCCATTCACAGAGGACACATGGCGCTCCCTGGAGTTGTCCAGCAGAGTGCCCTGGGTCCCAGCATGAGGTAGGACAGGGCCTCGCAGCAGGGGAAATGGGGCCTCCAGGCCTCGAGGTTCAGAGGTCTGGCCAGGCAGACAGGTGCACTGAGACGCAGGCGAGGCCAGACTGGGGTCGGGTTTGCCTCCCAGGAGCCCGTCCAGGAATCACAGGGCGGGAGTCAGTGGTCCCAGGTGGGGCTCAGCCCTAGTGGCAAGAGGAGCAACAATTCAGAATAGCAACGACTATGGAGCCCCTGGGCCAGCCCCCGCCAGACATACTCTGGGCTGTAAAATGCTCACAGCCCAGCAGGGAACAGACACCGGAGCCCAGGGACTCAGTCTGCACTGAGCTGAGTCTGGCGGCATGGATAGGAAGGGGTTCACCCGGCAGAGGGGTGGGGAGCATGGCAGGCCAGGGGGCCAGGCGGGAAAGGGCACCGGGATGTCATCTGACCTCCAGCAGCGGGCAGACACCTGGGACTCAAGAACCTGGAGGATTACAATAACCTTTAAAACCTTTCTTTATTGATAAGTCAGCATGTTGACGTGCTTGACATTGACACCAGGGATGTTGAAGAGTCTGAATTTGCAGGCTTCAAGGCCGTGGCACACCCTGCTAGACCCACAGCTTCAGAACCTCTCCATCCTCCTTGCATTCCTCTAGGCTTCCCTTGGGTAGGCTGGGAGAGGAAAGGGGAGAACCACATGGAGAGCACTGCGGCTCTGGCCCTCTTAGGAGGAAGTCCTGAGAGTGTGTCAGATGGCTCTCTTGAGAATGTGACCAGCTTTGAAGTGCATCCTCAGATTTAGGGCTATAACCATAATTCAAAAAATATATGAAAAATCCCACTCAATACCCTGTTACACTGCACCTGGACAAGACTTCCTGGATTAAACACAGACTGTTCACAAGCTCCACAGGTGATTCTTGTGCACGCTAATGTGTGAGGTCTGCTGTCCCACAGACTACCTCGAGAGCAGTGCTTCTCCAAGTTTAGTGTACAAGTCACCTGGAAGTCTTGTTAAAATGCAGATTCTGGGCCAGGTGTGGTGGCTCACGCCTGTAATCCTACCTCTCTGGGAGACCAAGGTGGGAGGATCACTTGAGGTCAGGAGTTTAAGACCAGCCTTTGCAAGAGTGAGATCCTGTCTCCACTAAAAATAGAAAGAAATTAGCTGGGCAACTAAAAAAAAATAGAAAAAATTAGCTGGGCATGGTGATGCACGCCTGTAGTCCCAGCTACATGGGAGGCTGAGGCAGGAAGATCCCTTGAGCCCAGGCGTTTGAGGTTGCTGTAAGCTATGATGACACCATGGCACTCTAGTCCGGGCAAAAGAATGAGACTGTGTCTCAAAAAAACAGACAAACAAAAATGCAGATTCTGATTTTTTAAGTCTGGGTGGAGCCTGAGATTCTGCATTTCCAACAAGTTCCCAGGTGCTGCTAGGCAGGGACCCCACTTTGAGTTGCAAGAAGAAAGATCCACAAGCAGAAACGCTGGTTGTCTCTGAGGAGATGGCAAGGGGAAGGAACGAGAAGGAGACTTTGTACTCTGTACTGTTTGGTCCCTCATGAATTTTTTTTTTTTAACTCTGTGCATGTATAATTTATTCAAGAAAAATAAAAATTTTAAGTCACTGAATTCCAGAATCAAGTTTAAGCTTCTAACTATACCTCCTGCTGCCTTCAGGATCTGCCCTCTGCCTGTCTCCCTTGTTGAGCTCATGCTGTCCCCAGCACCTGACACTGGGGACAACATAACTGCTTGTATAGGTTACTAAGTATGAAATGTCCGATTCTAAGTTTGACAGTTGATATCTCTGACATTTCACTTTGACACGTCTTGTTTCATTTTTATTGTGAAGGTACATCCTCAGTCTTTTCAAATGCACGTTTTGGCTTGTGATTATCTTTCCCATTTTTTTTAGAGCAATTTTTGTGAAACCATGGATAAGTCAAAAATTCGTGTTATTTTCGAATACGAGTTCCGTCTTGGAACCAATGCAAGTGCAGATATCATTGAAGAGTTTGGGAAGGATGTGGCTAATGAACACACAGTAAGTCAATGGTTTGAGAAGTTCCGTTCTGGTAATTTTAATCTTGAAAATGAGCCACGTGGGTGACCTGAGACCAAGGTGGATAATGATGAGCAGAAAGCTATAGTGAAAGTGAATCCATCTCAACCTATGCGTGAATTAGCAACAAGGTTTGATGTTACTATTCCAACAATATTGGGCCGTTTGAAACAAATTGTCAAGGTAAGGAAGCTGGATAGATGGGTACTGCATGAATTAAATGAGCATCACGAGAGAAATAATATCAAAGCTTACCTTTCGGCCGGGGCACGGTGGCTCACACCTGTAATCCCAGCACTCTGGGAGCCGAGGCAGGAGGATTGTTTGAGCTCAGGAGTTTGAGACCAGCCTGAGCAAGAGCGAGACCCCCGTCTCTACTATAAATAGAAAGAAATTATATGGACAGCTAAAAATATGTATAGAAAAAATTAGCCGGGCATACTGGCTCATGCCTGTAGTCCCAGCTACTCGGGAGGTTGAGGCAGGAGGATCGCTTAAGCCCAGGAGTTAGAGGTTGCTGTGAGCTACGCTGATGCCACGGCACTCTAACCCGGGCGACAGAGCGAGACTCCGTCTCAAAAAAAAAAAAAAAAAAAAAATGCTAATGATGTCTGTTTGCTGGTCCACTGCTGGTATAATCCACTACAGCTTCATGAAACCTGGTCAGTCAGTTACAGAGAATGTCTACTGCAACCAACCGTATAAAATGATGAGGATGCTTGCGATTAAGCAGCTGAGATTGGTCAATAGAGACAGGCCAATCCTCTTGCAAGACAAAGCTCAACCACATGTCACACAAACAACGCTGCTCAAACTACAGCAGCTGGACTTGGAAACTCTCTGTCATCCACTGTATTCATTCACCAGACCTTGCACCAACTGACTAGCACTTCTTCCAGGCTTTGGACCACTTCTTGCAAGGAAAAATATTAAATTCTCAACAAGCTGTGGGAAACACCTTTTTCAATGTCATCGCCACTTGCTCTCCAGGCTTCTTCACTGCTGGCATAAACAAGCTACCATTAGGATGGCAAATTGTGTGGATAGTTTAGGAGCATACTTTGATTAATTGTACTGCTTCTTATTTGAGATATGATAAATTACACTTTTTCTTTTCTTTTTGAGACAGAGTCTCACTCTGTTACCTGGGCTAGATGCTGTGGCATCAGCTTAGCTCACAGCAACCTCAAACTCCTGGGCTCAAGGCATCCTCCTGCCTCAGCCTCCTGAGTAGCTGGGACTACAGATGTGCACCACCACACCCTGCTAATTTTTTCTATTTTTAGTAGAGATGGGGTCTCTTGCTCAGACTGGTCTCAAACTCCTGATCTCATGCAGTCCTCGGCCTCTCAGAGTGCTAAGTAAACTACACTTTTGATTCAAAATTGGACATTTCATATTTAATGACCTAATATATAGGGGTACTTCCTTATCTTAAGTTAGCAAGTCCCGAAAGGCCATCTCCAGTGGGTGTGATATCATGGAAGGTCAACAGATGGCGCAGTAGAGCCCATATGAAAACATTTCTCTAAACCAGAGCAGCCGGATGTGTTTAATGCTAAGACACTAGAAGCATTTCTGATAAAAATCAGATACAAGAGAATGCTTGATATTACCACTGTTCCTGGATATTGTTCTAGAAGTTCTTGGCAAGGCAATTAGTTAAGGACTGAATTAAAACATATAATTAATAGGAGATTGCAAAACTGTCATTATTTACAGACTATATGATTGCATATCTGGAAAAAACAGACACCGTTTACAACTACTAGCAAAATAAGAGATTATTTATAAAATTAATATTAAAAACAACATCTTATTAAAAAATAATTTCTGGTTAAAAATATAATGTGAATTTCTACGTCAGGATGATAGATTGGGCACATTCTAAAACACTACCTTTCATGGTTAATACATAGAAATACTAAATAAAATATTTATTTATTTGTTTTTTTGAGACTGAGTCTTGCTCTTGCTCAGGCTGGTCTCGAACTCCTGACCTAGAGTGATCCTCCTACCTTGGCCTCCCAGAGTGCTAGGATTACAGGCATGAGCCACCACGCCCGGCCCTAGATAAAATATTTTAAAAAACTAATTTTACTTATTAAAATATTTAAGAATACATGCCTCAAAAGCAATAAAGGGGACTCCATAGGTGTCAGATACAGTGAGCAGGAGCTGAAGTAGGCTAGCCCATGAGAGGACCAGGGACAGATATAGGCTGTAAAGGCTTGGCAGGCATTCGAGAAGGAGCCGGAACTGGACTACGTGTGTTAAGCTGGAGCCAGAATCAAACTCCCCATCTACAAGTGACAATTGGAATGGTCTTTCACTAGCCCAAGTTCTTTTTTTTTTTGAGACAGAGTCTTGCTCTGTTGCCCGGGCTACAGTGCCGTGGCGTCAGCCTAGCTCACAGCAACCTCAAACTCCTAGGCTCAAGTGATCCTCCTGCCTCAGCCTCCCGAGTAGCTGGGACTATAGGCATGTGCCATCATGCCCGGCTAATTTTTTGTATATATATTTCTAGTTGTCCAGCTAATTGCTTTTCTATTTTTTTTAGTAGAGACGGGGGTCTCGCTCTTGCTGAGGCTGGTCTCAAACTCTTGACCTCGAGAGATCCTCCCGCCTCTGCCTCCCAGAGTGCTAGGATTACAGGCATGAGCCACCATGCCCGGCCTAGCCCAAGTTCTTAACTAGAAGATGAATTATTCCTCCCAGTCTGGACACATGAAATTGGAATTCTAAGCCTGTGCCATGGGGATGGGGCTTGCATTCTCAAAGTGGCAAAATCCAAGCCAATCCACTAATGTAAAAAATTATCTGGAATCAGGAAACCTAAAATAGGACCTGGGCAGAGGCAATGAGAGACCTTCACAGCCCAAGTCACTTGAGGAGAAACCTCTTGAGTAAGAACGAATTATTACACATGTGAGGAAGTCCAATGCCATCTGAGTACAATCAACATACTTTAATGAGAGAACTCATCCCTGAAGCAGTAAAGATACTAGAGCAATCTAAGAGAGAATTTAAAGTAAATGTATCTAAGGTATTCAAATAAATAGAGACCAGCACCATTAAGCATACATAGGGTGTGACTCTCTGCTAGAATGACTTGGGCCAATAAGGCTTCCAGCCTTAGCCACTTGCTATGTCAGAATCTGTTCTCCCCCACAGTCTTTTAGCCAAGGTCCCCATGGGCCACCTGCACAGCCCCAAGGCCCCTGCCCCTTGATGTGATTTCCGCTTTGGAGTCCTTGGATGTCAAGGCACCACCGTCCACTCCAACAGCATTCCCTCAATATGGATTTCTAACAGAAGGGGGAGTGGAGGGGTCTCCATCCATTGCTACCTAGAAGGTCCCTTGTTTCCCTAGGCTATTCTGCCACCTCTGTCAGAGCTCAGTAGGGCATCAGGAAGGGCCAACAATCTTAAGAGAGGGAGGAAAAGTTCTGTTATGTCTTTCCCTCGTGGCTGCCTGGAGCCATTTCCACGGTGACTTACTCCTGGATTTCTTACTGTTGTCAAATTTCAACTCGACAGCCATCCCTTACATTGTCTATATAAACCCAGCACCACTCAGTCAGAATAATGCTTATTTGATTTGGGTACACATTTCTGAGTAGCAGAAACTGAGAAGAAATAAACTCATATTAATGTTTTAGGAAAACATTTACTAATCCACTGCCTAAAAGCTGGGAGTACCTTCCAAAGTCAAGAAGAAATGACATGGTATTATCTGCTGACTTTGAGAACCGCAGCTCTGCTCCCAGGACTGACACAATGAGCCCGCTCTGCAAGCCGAGCGCAAGCCCACCGTGCTGGAAGCCCCTGTAACCAACCTATGGCCAGGGAGAGCCAGACTCCACTTCAATCACAGCGAACTGGGTTTCTTCTGCCCGGGAATAGTCTCCATCCCGAGATGTCCGGTGGCTCCTGACGAGATGTGGGTTCTGCCAGCGTGTCTGACCTTGCCAGTGTTCATTCCAATTCACCCCTGCCAGGCACGCCCCGTTCCGACAAGCAACACATTTGGGAAAGGTTACCAGTGTCCTTGCCTACAGCTCCCTCTTCAGGCAAACACAGAAATACAACAGACGCTCTCTGCTGTGACACTTTTCTTTGAGCAAATCTGATTTTAGTTTCTTGCACCAGTTCCATGAGGTAGAACCAAAGCTAAGCTGGAAGGTGGGGAGAGAGGGGCAGAGACAGGGGGAAGCCGGGATAGGACTGTGCTGTCTCATAGGTCAGGGGCAAAGCCCTTGTCCAAGAAAACTGGGCACTCTCCAAACATCTCCCCAAAACATCTCGTACTGTCAAGCGATATAACCATGAAAAAATAATAAAACGGTGCACACCGCCTGGGGGATGGACACGCTTGAAGCTCTGACTTGGGTGGGGCAAAGGCAATATATGTAACCCAAACGTTTGTACCCCCGTAATATGCTGAAATAAAAATAAGTAAATAGAGAAAGAAAGAAGGAAAAAATTTTTTTAAATTTTTAAAAAACCACCTAATACATTTAGATTCTTTTTTTTATGTGGAATTTGGAGAAATTGGACTGGTGAGAGTTTGGACTTTCCATTTTTAGGATCTACTTATTTTATTTTATTATTTTTTTTGAGACACAGTCTCACTCTGTTGCCCAGGCTAGAGTGCCATGGCATCAGCCTTGCTCACAGCCACCTCAAACTCCTGGGCTGAAGCAATCCTACTGCCTTGGCCTCCCGAGTAGCTGGGACTACAGGCATGTGCCACCATGCCCGGCTAATTTTTTCTATATATATTTTTTTAGTTGTCCATATAATTTCTTTCTATTTTTAGTAGAGACGGGGGTCTTGCTCTTGCTGAGGCTGGTCTCGAACTCCTGACCTTGAGCAATCTTCTCGCCTCAGCCTCCCAGAGTGCTAGGATTACAGGCATGAGCCACCGCGCCCGGCCAGGATCTACTTCTTTAAGAGTTTATCGGCCCGGCGCGGTGGCTCACACCTGTAATCCTAGCACTCTGGGAGGCCAAGGCGGGAGGATTGTTTGAGCTTGGGAGTTTGAGACCAGCCTGAGCAAGAGCGAGACCCTGTCTCTACTAAAAAAAATAGAAAAAAAATTATCTGGACAACTAAAAATATATAGAAAAAATCAGCTGGGCATGGTGGCACATGCCTGTAGTCCCAACTACTCGGGAGGCTGAGGCAGGAGGATCACTTGAGCCCAGGAGTTTGAGGTTGCTGTGAGCTAGGCTGATGCCACGGCACTCACTCTAGCCTGGGCAACAGAGTGAGACTCTGTCTAAAAAAAAAAAAAAAAAAAAAAAGAGCTTATCAGGGAAACTGAAACTGAGAGCTTGTCAGATCCCCTGACCCAACACCTTTTGGTGGGGCCGACTGACCCTCACCTGCCATTTGCGCAACTTGCCAGGCTAGGGCCAACCTTGACCTCAGACAACACTTAAGACAGTCGAGCCTCCTGAAATACTTTCTGCTATCTATAAAGAACTGTCAGTCTTCCAGGTCTCACCAATGTGGCCCTTCAGTTACCAAGTGCCTGCCTGCAGCCTGGCCTGAAAGAGACTGAAAGGGCTGTACTATGTTAGGCACTAACTTAGTCTTGGGGGCAGAGACTACTTCCTGGAGGAGGTGACAGCTAACTGCTAAGAGGAAGGTGAAAATGGGAAGAAGGACTGTGGCGTAGTGGGAACAGCATGTGGACCAGGCAGAGGAAGAGAGCACAGTCCATTCACAGACCTGCCAGAAAGGTTGGATGGGGACATGGACTGGAAAAAGGGGGAAACTGGTAAGAGTCTCTTTAAAATCTTTGTTGCCTTGACTTAATTTTTAAATTTGTTTTGGCTGTCTCGTGAGTGCATACAATTTTTTAAATTAAAATTTCCCTAATTAGAATATAAATTCCTGGCCGGGCGCGGTGGATCACGCCTGTAATCCTAGCACTCTGGGAGGCCGAGGTGGGCAGATCGTTTGAGCTCAGGAGTTCGAGACCAGCCTGAGCAAGAGCCAGACCCCATCTCTACTAAAAATAGAAAGAAATTATATGGACAGCTAAAAATATATATAGAAAAAATTAGCTGGGCATGGTGGTGCATGCCTGTAGTCCCAGCCACTCGGGAGGCTGAGGCAGGAGGATCCCTTGAGCTCAGGAGTTTGAGGTTGCTGTGAGCTAGGCTGACGCCATGGCACTCACTCTAGCCTGGGCAACAGAGTGAGACTCTGTCTCAAAAAAAAAAAAAAAAAGAATATAAATTCCTGAATGGCAAAGAGTATGACACATATCTTTCTTCCCAGCAGAGCCCTATTCTCAGTCTGGAGAGACCTACTGGGGAGCAGCCACGGCCAAATTTGGAATCAGATAGGCATGAACAGATAAAATGATTAATTTCCCTTATGATCCTTAAGATTTCTGCCCCTGGGCTCTGCTCTGAACAGAGAAGCTTCTGCTTCTAAGGCCCTGGCAGAGGTGAGGGGGTTCTGGGGCTGGAGGATATGGGAGGAGCACCCCCTCACCCTGGGTGACCCAGCAGGCATCCTGCTTTTGGGACACGTACTTCTTACATCAGGTTGTACTGTTAATTTCTCGACAATTGGCTAGCAGAGCTCAGGATTTTTCAATCAGTGGGTTTCGGGGGGAGTCCACATGTTCTCAGGAACAATTTAATTGTGTGTTTTAACTTGGAGAGGATGAGAAAAAAGCTTAAGGTAAGTATATTCTAGGTCACTGCCCCAGAGTGTCAGAGCTGCTTCTGTCTTGGCAAGCTGAGGGAAGGCGGCCTTCCCATTGTTTTCAAGAAAGAAATACCATGTTAAGAATTGAGTCTCTGAAAAACATGCAAAATTCAAAAGAGCCCGTTCTGGAGTGGTTAGGACCATAATCACATTGTGAGCAACTATTAAATTCCAGCAATAACAACATAGTGGATATGGTTATATTAATGTTTTTAATTTCATGGGCTTTGCAGCTTCCCTTGTAGTTCAGATGTAAGTTTGTTTCCATTTCATTGTTGTATAAGAGCTTTAAGTTCAAGGAGTTTAAATATGCACAAAGCTTGGCATAATTAACTTTATAATGAAATATTTTTTAATAACAGTTTTTACTGTGTTAGGCAGGTAGATTCTCGAGGTCTTGGAGAAGGCTCACGTGCTGCTTCTGGTACCCCTGACACCGCTTTGGCTTCCAGACCAGGTCTGGGCTGCCACCTGGCCTGGCTGCCTGGCACACCCTCTTCACCTGTGACCTGTGCCACTCTCTGTGTCTGTGCCCCACGGATGTCGGGGCGCAGCAGGACTTGGGCATCTGGGAGACTGTTACTTTCACGACCTTCGTCCTTTTCAGCCTGTCCCGACATGGCCGAGTTGGTGGCCAGCCAACGGTCGTCTCCGTCAGAAGGAACTGCAAGTTTCTTTTTCTTTTTTTAATAAATTCTTCATTGGAGGAACTGAAAGTTTTATATCAAAGCACATTTTGATTGGCACCCCTACTGTTCTATGAAATAAAAAGACCTGAAAATTTTCCTTCTGTCTCTGATTAGTACAGATTTTGATTAGAGCCTGCACTGAAGGAAGGGGAATATCTCTGGAGACTGAGATGGGAAGTGTGTGTCTATCTTGGTCCTCTCCAAGAGAGGTCACAGTGGGGATTCCGGCGCGGGGTGGGGCGGGCGCAGGGGGACTGAGACCCCTGGGGCAGCAGAAACCACCTGCACACAGGGCCGCCCACTCCTGTGCACCTTTCTAACTCCATTGTGTTTTTTAGGTGAAATAGCTGATAACCTTTGCTCAAGCAGCTTAACCTTGAGCAACGGCAGAGTCACAGTGACCCCTGAGAGAGGGTCCAACCTTCCAGGATGTGGCTTTGAGAGAGCTCTGAGGAAAGCCATTTATTTCTAGAAATGAGCTGCATCTTCTACAAAGTTACCTACATTTTACTTAGTGTCTTAAATATTTTTCTTGCCCAACTACCACCCCCTCTCCTGTCCCTCAGCAAAGTTTTCCTATCATAGCCCATTAGGTCCAAATTAGTCCCTTCCAAACAGCAATAGGTTTCTGGTGAGTAGGAGAGAGTCTCCGGCACCGCAGCCTTCACTATGTGGGCCTCTGGGGACAGTGACCGGGCTAGGGAGAAGGGAGGGCATCGGGCAAAGAAGCGAGCTGGCTTTTTAGGAGCAACTTGCAACCAGCCTTGCAGCCAATTTGAAGTAGCTATTGCCGGTAGGAAACTGGCTCTCCATCCTCTCGGAGGAACACACCAACGATAATCTCGGTTCTTGCCGTGGAGCCAAGGCCTTTCTGTTTCCAAAAGCACATGGTCTGTAGCTTGCATCACCGATGGGATGAACTCAAAATCTCAGCAGCATGTAAGACTTAACTAGCAACATTACCCTCCCCAATGCTGTGTACCAAGACCTCCTTTTTCATGTCAGCCTAAACCATCTTAGTCAGGTAACCGGTGGCCCCAGGAAAAGCTGGGCAGGTGGCGAACTGACTCCAGCAAAGGAGGACGCATCCTGCGGCTTGTTTCAGTTCGCCTCTATGTCCTCTTCATCTTTAAACTTCTACCTTTGCTTTTATTCTCTTTTGACCTCTAACTAAAAGTAAAAAGAATTTGTCTGTATTTTAAATGTAATTAAAAATAAAAAGGGTCGGTTTCTCTCTTTTTTTTATGGAGTCTTGTTTTCCCCTTAAATTTTTATTTTTTTAGTTTTGTTTTATTTTATTATTTCTTGAGACAAGGTCTTGCTCTGTTGCCTGGGCTAGAGTATAGCGGTATCTTCATAGCTCACTCCAACTTCAAACTCCTGGGCTCAAGTGATTCTCCTAACTTAGCCTCCTGAGTAGCTGGGACTACAGGTACATGCCACCATGGCAAGCTAATTTATATTTTGTAGAGATGGGGTCTTGCTCTTACTCAGGCTGGTCTTGAACTCCAGTGATACTCCCGCCTCAGCCTCCCAAAGCTACGGGCATGAGCCACCACACTCAGCTTTTTCCCCTTAAATTTTAACTACTTCTTTCTATTGTCATCTAGCCTGATGTCTGTCTTCTCATTTAATTGCATTTTTATAACATTTTAAAAAAATTTAAAAATTTATAAATTTTTTTTTTTTTGTAAATTCACCACCCAAGTCTGAGCTTAGTTTTGATCACAACAGTTCCCTGAATGAAATCTTTCAAAAGCTCCCTGGTTCCAGTAAATCAAATACGCTCACTCCTAACTCTGGAGCAACAAGTGGAGGTCCATCTACCCTACCTAAACATGTAAAAACTATAAACTGAATGAACTAGTACAAATATGCCTTTTATGAGGACCTAGAATGCCAGCTTCAAGTTCAGAATTCTCAGGGAGAGCCGTCTCTGGCTCATAGCCTACCCAATTTCTCTAACTCCTGCTCATTCTCACATTTGGAGGGTTCTTGTTCATATAGGGGTGGACCTTCAAACTTGTCCACACCTCTCCTCAAGCAACCATACTTAGTCACCCCTTAGCCACACATAAGAGCCCAGGGATGCGCACACCAGCACACCAGCTACCCATACTCGAGAAGTTAAGTGGATAATAGGTGCTGGAAAGCCCTAAGGGGGTTCCAGACTGGCCAGGCAATTCTGGGGACTTGGCTAGAAGTGGTGGGGCAGGAGGCTGTTCGTGTGGGATCCTCCCTCAACTCCTTGGAGTCCTCTTGAGGGTAGGGGGAGAATGGAGGGTCCAAGAGGTGAGGGTTTTTGGAGACCCGGTTGGAAAGGGATTAGGATTAGGGGGAGTTCAAGGGTGGTAGTGGTCTCCAAATTCACTTGTGAACATGTTGGATCCTCTCCACACTTCTTCCCCAGAAAACTGTTTCTTCAGCATGCACTCCAAGCACAAATTAAAACAAAATACAGAACAGCAAGCAAAGAAGCAAGAAAACCCTAAAGTGACGTACAAAAGGAAAGTAAAAGAAGTGATTCAAAACTACAGTAAGAACAAGAAAAAAGTAAATATTGGTAAAAGAAATGAGATCTAAAAATAAGTATTAGAAACCCCAAGGAGATATGATAAAGGACACTTAATGCTAATGGATCAAAAGGTAAAAACCAATGAAAGAAAAAGTTAAAAACATGAAACTAGAGGGAATAAAAGATTTAGTGGGTAGAAGGATGAAGCCACAGGCCCAGTTCTTTAGTCCTGCAAGGAGAAATAAGATTAAGCACATTTAAAGACAGGAAATCAGCTAGGTGTGGCGGCTTATGCCTATGATCCCAGCACTTTGGGAGGCTGAGGTGAGAAGATTGCTTGAAGCCAGGAGTTCAAGGCTAGCCTGGGCAGCATAACAAGACCCCGTCTCCCTGTCTGTACAAAAAAGAAAAAGAAAAAATTAGCTGGGCATGGTGGCATGCTGGTAGTCCCAGCTACGCAGGAGGCTGAGGTGGGAGGATTGCGTGAGCCCAGGAGTTGGAGTTGCAGTGAGCTATGATTAGGCCACCGCACACCAGCCCCGGTGACGGAGTGAGAACCTTTGTCTAAAAAAAATTAAAAGCACGATCTGCAAGTAGATAAAGTGGTGCAGTACCTGAATGAATGTAAAGCCCAGTGGAAATAATGCAAACAAAGGTGTCATAATCTTTAATTAGACACCAACATCGAGTTGCAAGGTACATTTTTACCCCATTAAAACGTGTTCTTTTTTTTTTTTTTTGAGACAGAGTCTCCCTCTGTTGCCCGGGCTAGAGTGCCATGGCATCAGCCTAGCTCACAGTAACCTTAAACTCCTGGGCTCTAGCAATTCTTCTGTCTCAGCCTCCCGAGTAGCTGGGGCTACAGGCATGCGCCACCATGCCCGGCTAATTTTTTCTATATATTTTTAGTTGTCCAGATAATTCCTTTCTATTTTTTAGTAGAAACGGGGTCTTGCTCTTACTCAGGATGGTCTCGAACTCCTGACCTGGAGTGATCTTCCTGCCTCGGCTTCCCAGAGTGCTAGGATTGTAGGCGTGAGCCACCGTGCCCAGCCAAAACGTGTTCTTAATTATACTCTTTGTTGGCAGCAAGAGGCTAAAAGCTAGTGTTCTCAGTTGAGATAGTATAAATCACCGACAGTTTTTGAAAGCAATGTGGGTAATATTTAGCAAAAGCTGTAAAATGACCGGGCCCTTTGATCCATTAATTCCAGTCCTGCTAGCCTGTCCTACTGCAGGAGTCAGATTTGGGAGCGGGTAGGGCTAGATCAAGGAAACTACCCATAACCATCGCTCTTTGTGCCTTCCAAAAAGGACAATTTAAAAAAAAAAAAAAAAGCATCTCTTCATATATATGGTGATTCGAAACTTAAAATAACTGAAATGTCCAAGCGTTATTTTAGATTTTTTCTTTTTAAGAACGCAAACGCACTCCCCCCACTACCACAAATTATACGGTCAAGTTTGCCCACATATGGGGAAATCCCAGGGGTCAGCACATCCAAAGTGCAATGGATAAGCCTCACCCTGGGAAAACCACCTTTGTGATCATGGTATCTCCTCTGACGGCTAAGTATGTATTTTTTAGGGGAAAGATTTAACAAATTATGGCACATTCATTCGAGGGACTGTGCAGCAGTTAAAATGATGGTTACAAAGCTTTTTAATGAAAAGATACCATTTGTGAAGGGACACAAGTACTAAATAAGATTCACTGTGCTCTGAAGTTTTACATTAAGTACACAGTGCCAAATAATTTAAAAACCAATGTTCTAGTAGCTGTGACGTCTTAGTGGTACATTATGGGTGATGCCTTTGTCCTTTTACTTGCACAGTCATCCTACGGGCCTAATTGTGTTACAGAAACCCAAGGCCTCTAGCCCGTCATCTTTTGATTCTGCTTCAGAGTCAGTGGCCCTTGGGCTTAGAAACCTCTATTTTGTCACCTTGTGGGTTTGGAGGCTACACCCTCCAGATCAGAGGCCCCTGTGGCAACTAATATAAAATTGTTGACTTTTAGCAGCTTGCACTGTTTATTGTTCAGATTCAAGTATGGTATCCACATTGATATGACCCTAAAAATTGACAAAAGTTAAACATTTCTTATTTTTGTTATTAAGCAAAGAATTGAGATCTCTCTATTTGGTTAAAGTACTGGGTGTGGCTGTTGCATAAACATTTCTAGTCTTCTGCAACACCTCAGGTGTATTTCCTCAGATAAAGGCTCCTTAATCCTCTTCCTGCAATGCTGTTTTCAGAGAACACAGTATTTCCCCTTTCCTATAACTCATAAGCCTTAAAATTCCTTCTTTGGTGTCCAGCCTTGCCAGGAGGCAGGATTCCCATCTACTGAGAATTCTCACGTTGGGCACAAATGGCACTTCACAGAACCCTCACAAACAACCTGCAAAGTAAGGAAGCGGAGACTCAAGAGAAGTCAGGGAACTTGCCGGGAATCACACAGTGGAATTGGAGCTCAAAGCCAGGTGTTGAGGGACCAGGGCATTTAAAATTATAATCACTATGCAGAAGATTCTTGAAGGCTGGACTGGGAAGGACTGAACCAAGAAAAGGAAGCTGGACAGAGGATTGTCTTAAAAAATTGAATATGCTGAGTCCTAGCAGAAAAAGCCTTAAAATGATTAGATCATTCCCCCTTGATTATTCATCCATTGCAAATTGATTCATTCTTAAGTAATTAACAATTAGAAAACACACTAGTTTTACATGTTAGATAAGAGATTTGATCTTTCCATGGATGATTTTATGCAATAAAATCATAAAAAATTAGATTATAATGACAAAGTACTTCAGAATGTATAATAAAAAATTTTTATATATACAAGCACATGAAAACCGGGCACATTGCCTCACACCTGTAATCCCAGCTCTTTGGAAGGCCAAGGTGGGAGGATTGCTCGAGACCAGGAGTTCAAGGTTAAAGTGAGCTATGATTGTGATACTGCACTCTAGTCTCCTGGGCAATAGAGATCCTGTTTCTAAAATAAATAAGCAAATAAAGCATAAAGTATTCAAAGGAAAAATATTTAATATAAAAGTTTAAGATTCACATCATGATAAACAATAAAATTTATGAAATATCCTTCTTTTGATGAGTTTGGCTTTTGCATTTTTTCTATTTTAATCGATCGTGCCATCTCACACCCCATGCTTTTCCATTGCTTCCCCCTACATAGACAGATCCGCGCCCCACCCATAGAAAGTTTACTTCTATACAAGCTAGGATGGTTACTATTATTTACAACCTTTTTTTTTAGCTTTTCATTTTATTTTTTATTTATTTTTTTTATTTTTTCTTTTTTTATTTCAGCTTATTATGGGGGTACAAAAGTTCAGGTTATATATATTGCCCATGCCCCCCCATCACCCCCGAGTCTGAGCTTCAAGCTTGTCCATTCCCCAGACAGTGCACATCGCACTCATCATGTAGGTATACACCCATCCCCTCCCCCCATCCCCCACCTCTGTCCAATACCCAATTGGTGTTATTCTCAAATGTGCACTTAGGTGATGATCAGGATATTTACAACCTTTTTAAGACTACTCAAGTACAGTAGTGAGAACAGGGGAAAGAATAGAAAAAGGAGTTTGATTTCTAACCATGAACAATCAATTGAAATAACTCACTACCTTCAGAGCAGCCTATTTTTAAAAAATTTTACCAACATCTAGGTAGTATCTGCAAACTTCTTTTCCTTCATCCCAAATTATGTTGTTAGCTATCCATCCTTCTGTACAGAGGTGTACTGTTTTAATTTCTGGTTTTACATGTTGATTTTTGGATGTGTCAGTGGGAAAAAAGCATATTATGTATGTGATATTATGTTTGTTGTCACCCTAGATTGTTAAAATATATTCTCTAGCAATTCTTTCAAAGAAGGCATACAAGAAATAGACTTTCTAAATTCTTCAATATCAAGAAATATCTTTGTTTTACCCTGAAAATCAAATGCCAATTTGGCTGGATATAGAATTCTAGGCTTAAAGCCTTTATCCTGCAGAACTTTTATGACAGCACTCCACTTACTTCTCGCATCCAGGGTGTCCAGTGATAAGTCTGCTGTCAGTCTGATTCTTGTTCCTTGGTAGGTTATTTCTTTTCTCTCTTTGGAAGCCCTTAGGATTTTCTCTTTATCGTTAAAATTCCAAAATTTCACCAAGATGTGTCTAGGAGTGAGTCTCCTTCTATCAATCTTACTGGGTATTCGGTAAGCACTGATAATCTCAAGAGGTGAATCTTTCTTTAACTCTGGAAAATTTTCATCAACTATTTCCTTAATTATGTCTTCTGCTCCATTCTCATTATTATCTTTTTCTGGAATTCCTATCAAACGAATGTTGGAGCTTCTGGATCTATCCTCTATGTCTCTTAGCCTTTCTTTATGTATTATCTGTTTAGTCATTTGTATTGTATCTTTAGAGAATTCCTCAGTTTGATCTTCTAGATTGTTCATTCTTTCTTCAAGTATGTCCATCCTGCTACTCAGATCATCTATTGAATTTTTAATTTCTAAGACTTCTGGATGGCAGTTTTTAATATTTCCTATCTCCTCTTGTATCTCTCTGATACTATTAATCACACTTCTTCTAAAGTTTTCTTCTGTTTCTTGTAGTAACTCTGCTTCTTTGGGTGTTAGAATTTTGCGTCTCTCTTTCTCTGTTTCCCTAAAAATTTTAGTGACTCCTGATGAAGTACCCAAATTTGTACATGGATGCTTTTTACCCTTACCATAACTTATTTCTAGTGATTTTGAGGGAGAGGCCAAGCATGAGGTCAGACAGGGTGTCTCAACTCCTTGACTTCTGGGCAGAGCTGTTTCCTCTTCCTCCTGGGTTTTGTGAACCACCTGATGTTTCCCCAACTTTTTCCTCTCTGAGTCCAAAACCAAACAACTAGAGGAAATTTCTTTAAGTCCTTGTGAGGCCTCTTTTTTCTCAGTCTGGAAGGTAGTCCTTACCTTTCCTATCTCAGAGTCCTTTCCTTCCTCTTCCTCCTCTAGCTCAGAATCCTCTACCATGTCAATCAAAATAATGTCCAAACCATCACTGTTTATTTCCTCAGCTCCATGCTTTGCATCTACCACGGTACAACCCTGAAAGGTTGAGTCCTGTTCCTCATATAACACTGAACTCTCTTCCCCATCCTCCTCCAACCATGAGGCCTCTTCTCCCTCCTCCTCCTCCTCCTCTAATCCTGAGGCCCCTTCATCCTCCTCCTCCAACCCTGAGGAGGCCTCCTCTCCCTCCATCCCTGAGGCCTCTTCATCCTCCTCTACCTCTGAAGCCTCTTCCTCCTCCAACATGGGATTTTCTTTTTCCCTCCACTCTGAAGACTCCTCCAGAATCTCCAAGTTCTTCGCCTCCTCTGGCTGAGCAACTTTTACCTCTTTACTAAATAGAAAGCTCAAGCCATCACTGGTTGTTCCTCCAGCTCCATGCTTTGAGTCTACTAGAGTTTTACCCTGAAAGTTAAAAAAAAAAAGAGAAGAAAAAGTTATTTCTTTAAATCATGAGGTTTAAAGAATTAAAACTTCGAATTCACTCTCTGAATCACTTACTTAATTTTCTTTTTGGGCTAGTCAAGGGAAGCAGTGGGAGTGGAGAAGGAACAAGGAATCTGTAACTGGTTGTGATCAATTACTCGTAAACACCACCGCTCTCTGAATGTAATATATTTCTTGAAGACCTTAGCCTGCCCTTGAGCCTTTCACTTATTATTCCCTCTGTAAGAAAAAGCTCTTCATTTGTGGCTGGCTGATGGCTATTTGTCTTCAACTTTTCCAACTTTTCCAGGCCAGGTTAAGTACCTCATCTGTGTAAACCTTGAAGGCAGCTACTTTCTGAGACTAAATTCTGATTCTGAAATAAAGAATGTTGCTCCAAATGTGCCTTCCAATTCTAGATTCTCATTTTGCATAGAGGTTACATTTGGAAATGTTGGAAGGGTGGGGAAGAGGGGTTCATTGAAAATCTGTCAAAAATGTTAGCTTAAGATTTCTGGATCAAGACGATGAATTGTATACATGCATTTAACTCCCATCTCTCTTTAAACACTCCTGAAGTGAAAGAGTAATGGAAGAAAGCCATAGGAACAAAGGAAAAGGGAAAGATGCCCATAGCACAAAATTTTGGGAGCTGGAAAGTATAGGATAAATGTTGTATGCTTTGGAAGACCCAGGAAATTAACAAGAGTAAAAAAAAGCGAGAGGGTGCAGTGTCTCATGCCCATAATTCTAGGAGGCCAAGGTGGAAAGATTGCTTGAGCTCAGGAGTTCAAGACCGCCAGCCTGAGCAAGAGAGAGACCCCCATCTCTACTAAAATAGAAAAATTAGCCAGGTGCACTGGCCCATGCTTGTAGTCCCAGCTATTTGGGAGGCTGAGGCAGGAGGATAGCTTGAGCCCAGGAGTTTGAGGTTGTAGTGAGCTATGATGACACCATTGTACTCTAGCCCAGGGTGACAAGAATGAGACTCTGTCTCAAAAAAAGCAAGAAAGAAAGACAGACAGACAGAAAGGAAGAAAGAAAAGTACGTGAGAAATTAACCCCGGAATGGCTAAAAACCTAAGGAATTAGCTGCAGGCAGTACCTCTAAGAGTGGAACTGAAGCATAATATTAGTTGAAGCTTTAAGAAACACAAGATGGAAAACTGCCTTTTCCTTGACCTCACAGAGGATTGGGGGCCAGAGTACAAAGGGAAGAGAAGGCCTATATTCTTCTTTTTGTTCCCAAGACAGGGTCTCCCTCTATTGCCTGGGGTAGAGCACAGTGGTTCTATCATAGCTTGCTATAACCTCAAACTTCTGGGCTCAAGCAATCCTGCCTTAGCCTCCCAACTAATGAGGGCAACAGGCACAGGCCACTACGACCAGCTATTTTTCTATTTTTTTTTTGTAGAGATGAGGTCTTGCTATGCTTCTCAGGCTGGTCTTTAACTCCTGGCCTCAGGCAATCTTCCTGCCTCAACCTTCCTAGTTGCTGGGATTACAGGTATTAGCCACTGCATCTGGCCTCAATTTATTTTCCTATCAATAACTAGGATATGCATAAGAACTTTGTCCCAAACAAACAACCCTAGCCCTTTCTCTTCTCTCCTATGCTTTCAATACCATCCTTTATTTAAAGCAGCCTTTTAAATCATTATGTTTAATGTCATGTTTTTACTTTTAAGGAATCATTTCTTAAAAATCGATTTGACCTTCAAAATAACCATACCAACTATTACTTATATTTTACCCATAAGCTTTATAGATTTCTATGCTTACCAGTTTTTCTTGAATCCCATATCTTCTTCCTCCTTGATTTACTTTTTCATTTTGTGGGAGTACATCTTCCAGTAATTCTTTCATAGAAGATTTTTGGCTGATAAACTTCCTGAGGCTGTGCAGGTCTGAAAATTCCTTTATTTCACCATCACATTTAAATGCTAACTTAACTTGGCATAGAAATTTAGGCTCATAATCATTTTCTCTCAGAATATTGAAGACATTACTCCATTGCTTACTAATATCCAGTGTTGCTGACGAAAAGTCTGCTGCCAGGGTGAGTATTGCTCCTTCATCCATCAACATTTCTTCTTCTTTGGAGGCTTCTAGAATTTTCTCTGTATTCTTGAAGTTCTGAAGTTTTTTTTCCTCTCCCCATTCTTTGACTAGTTCATCCTCTCCATTTTTTCTCGTCTCTCCTTCTGTCACTTCTATATGGATATTGCAATTTCTGTATCTGTCATCTATATCGCTTAAGGCTTCTTCTATACTTTCCATGATTTTGTAATTTAGTGATTCATTCTGGGATAATTTCTTACCTTCATCACTACTGGATTCTTTAGCTTTGTCTAATTTGCTACTCAGCTCATCTACTTTTCTTTCAAAAATTAAGCTTTCAATATCCTCAACTATTTTAGAATACTCTCCTATTTTCTCTACCAGCCCTGTTTTTTGTGAAGTTAAATCTTTTATTTGTTGCCACTCTTTCCTGCTACTGGAGTTCTTTGAATTTTTTATTATAGGTATCGCATTTTTTACTCCTAACATTTCCTGTAGATCATTTTTAAGACTTTCCCTTATCTCATCAAACATTAGGTCCTGGATTTCCGTCAAGACCTTAAACTTTTTCATAATAACTGCTGATATATCTTTGTATTTTAAATCCAATATTGGAGCTATCTCCTTATCTGTTTCTATCAGTTTCTGCTTTCTTTCCATATGGGTGGTATTTTCCTGTTCCTTTGCAAGGCTAGCAATTTTTGACTCTACGCTGGACATTGTAGATGTTGTCAAGGCTGGATTCTGTTTTTCTCCTGAAGAATAATTTTTGTTCTTGCAGGCCTGCTAGACTCCAGAAATTCAACAACCTTAAAACACGTCAATCTGAAATATAAAGAAATGAATAATTGTTTACTGAAGAATTCAAGAAACTCAGTAAAAATACAAACTTTGTTAAGAAAACTACTCTGGTGCTTGCTTTGGCAGCATATATACTAAAATTAGAATGATACAGAGAGGATTAGCATGGCCCCTGCAAAATTAAAAAAAATTAACAAAGAAAAAAAAGAAAACTATTCTGTGGGGAAAAATTGAAAACATTCCCCCTAAGAACTGGAACAAGACAAGGATACCCACTTCCACCACCCGTTAAGATTCAGCATAGTATTGCAGTCCTTGCCAGAGCAATCACCAGGCAAGAGGAAAAAAGGCATCCAAATTGGAAAAATGGAAGTCAAATTATCCCTGTTCCCCGATAATATGATCTTTTTAATCTAGAAAATCCTAAAGATTCCACCAAGAAACTCTTAGATTTGATAGATGAATTCAGTAAAATTTCAGGATACAAAATCAGCGTACAGAAATCAGTAGCATTTCTACACACCAATAACAATCTAGTTGAGAAGCAAATCAAGAAAGCTTCAAACCACCTTATTTAAAAAAAAAAAAAGAAAAAAAAATCAAGAAAGCAGTTCCATTTACAATAGCTACAGAAAAATAAAACACTTAGGAATATATTTAACCAAGGAGGTGAAAGATTCGCTGCAAGGAAAACTGCAAAACAGATGAAAGAAATTGAAGATAACACAAATGGAAAAATATCCCAGGTTCATGGATCAGAAGAATTAATCATTAAAATAACCATACTGCCTAAAGCAATTTATAGCTTCAATTCAATCCCTAATCAAAATATCAACATCATTTTTCACAGAATTAAAAAAAACAATTCTAAAGTTCATATGGAACCAAAAAAGGAGCCCATATAGCCAAAGCAATCTTGAGCAAAAAGAACAGAACTGGAGATATCACATTGCCTGACTTCAAATTATACTACAAGGCAATAATAACCAAAGCAGCATGGCACTGGCATAAAAGTAGACACATAGATCAATGGAACAGAATAGAGAACCCAGAAATGAATCTACATACTTAACAGCCAACTGATCTTTGACAAAGTCAACAAGAACGTACACTGAGCTGCACTGGAATGTTTATAGCAGCACAATTTACAATTGCAAAGATATGGAAACAAGCCAAGTGCCCATTAATGCACAAGTGGATTAATAAAATGTGGTATATGTATACCATGGAGCACTACTCAGCCATAAAAAAACAAAATAAAACAAACAAAGAAAGAAAAAAAACAGTGAACTAATACCTCTTGTATTATCCTGGATAGAGCTGGAGCCACATTCTTCTAAGTGAAGTATCACAAGAATGGAAAACAAACACCACACGTACTCAATATTAAATTGGTACTAATCAATCAAACCTTATGTACATATATGGAAGTAACGTTCATCTGGTGTCAGGTTGGTGGCGAGGGGAAGAGGGGATAGGTAAACTCACAGTTAACAGGTGCTGTTTGCGCTGTCTGGGAGATGGGCACGCTTGTAGCTCTGACTTAGGCAGTGCAAAGGCAGTATATGTAACCTAAGTGTTCGTGCCCCTGTAATACTCTGAAAATAAAAAAAATAAATAAATTAAAAAAGAGAAACAAAACACACACACAAAGAACATACACTGGAGAAAGGACACCCTTTTCAATAAAGGGTGCTGGGAAAATTGGATTGCCATATGCAGACGAATAAAACTGGAACACTATCTCTTACCATATATAAAAATCAACTCAAGATGGATTAAAGACTTGAATGTAAGACTTGAATCTACAAAAATACTAGAAACAAACCCAGGGAAAATTCTTCCAGACATTGGTCTAGGCAAAGAATTAAGATCCCAAAGGCATAAGACAGGCTGGGCATGGTGGGTCATGCCTATAATCCTAGCACTCTAGGAGGCCAAGCTGGGAGGATCACTTGAGGCCAGGAGTTCAAGAGCTTCCTGGGCAACATAGGGAGACCCCACCTCTACCAAAAAAAAAAAAAAAGAAAGAAAAAAAGAAAAAAAGGCAGCACAGACAACAAAAATAAATAAATGGGATTTAGTTAAACTACAAAGCTTCTGCACAGCAAAAGAATCAACAGAGTGAACAACCTGTAGAATGGGAGAAAATATTTGCAAACTATACATCTGACAGTAGATTATTATACAGAATTTACAAGAAACTCCAACAACTCAACAACAACAAAAATCAAATAAACCCATTAAAAAGTGGACTAAGGACACGAACAGACATTTTTCAAAAGAGAACCAAATGGCCAAGAAGCATATGAAAAAATGTTCGATATCATTAATTATCAGAGGAATGCAAATTAAACCACAATGAGATCTTACATCAATCAGAATGGCTATTAATAAAAACAAAAAATAACAGATGTTGGCAAGGATGAGGAGATAAGGGAACTCTCATACCCTATCAGTGGGAATGTAAATTAGTGCAAGCTCTATGGAAAAAAGCATGGAGAGTTCTTAAAGAACTAAAAATATTTAATAGAACTATACCATAGGATCCAGCATTCCCACTACTGGGTATCAACCCAAAAGAAAATGATATATAAAAAAGATACCTGCACCTGCGTGTTTATCCCAGCACTATTCACAATAGCAAAGATATGGCATCAACCTAAGTGTACATCAACAGAGGACTGAATAAAGAAAATGTGGTATGTATACACAAGAAGAATACTTATTCAGCCACAAAAAAGAATGAAATCATGTCTCTTGCAGCAACATGGATAGAACTGAAAGCCATTTTTTTTTTTTTTTTTGGAGACAAGAATCTTGCTCTGTTGCCCAGGCTTGAGTGCAGTGGCATCAGCCTAGTTCACAGCAACACCAAACTTCAGCCTCCCGAGTAGCTGGGACTACAAGTGTACACCACCACACCTGGCTAATTTTTTTCTATTTTCAGTTGCCCAGCTAATTTTTCTATTTTTAGTAGAGACGGGGTCTCGCTCTTGGTCAGGCTGGTCTCGAACTCCTGAGCTCAAGCAATCCTCCCGCCTCGACCTCCCAAAGGGCTAGAATTACAGGCATGAGCCACCATGCCCACCTGAAGGTCATTATCGTAAGTGAAACAGCTCAGAGACACAAAGAGAAATACTGCAAGTTCTCACCTAGAAGCAGGAGCTAAATAATGCGCACACATGGAAACAGAGCTTGAGATGATGGATGCTGGAGACTCAGAGATGTGGGGAGGGGGGATGATGGGAGGTTGCTTGGTAGGTACAATGTACATCACTTACTGATGGAGGCACTGAAGGCCCTGACTGAAGGCCATAACACAATGCAGTATTATAAATGCAGCAAAAAGCTAAAGAAAAAAACCCAAAACTATATTGTGTGTACTCTATAAGAATTCATCATAAAGGGTCACTAACAAGATGGGCACATGTACACTAAGACAAGAGAAAAAAATTAGAATTCAAAATTTAGACCACACAATCATTAAAACCCCATTTACATAAAGCCTTGCACGGAATAGATTAACTAAAGAACAGATAACTAAGAATGATGGAAACTCTCTGACTTCACATACTATTAACGTGTCTACATTCTCTATAATGAGTACTAAATAGATTAATTATAAGAAAATCAACATTATTTTGTAAAAAAACAAACATATATGCCATACCAGATTATGAAAGTCTGAGGTAGAATCTTAGAGAAAATGGAAATTGCAGAAATTGATATTATTTAGACTTTTTCTCAAAAGTTGTCAAGTCAATTCA
Source organism: Eulemur rufifrons (assembly GCF_041146395.1). Taxonomy (NCBI): domain Eukaryota; kingdom Metazoa; phylum Chordata; class Mammalia; order Primates; family Lemuridae; genus Eulemur; species Eulemur rufifrons. Next base: position 46,999,052 of record NC_090990.1, on the reverse strand, counting down.
GAACATTATTTTATAGAGTGTAAATGTTAAGACACACCCTGAGGGAAGAAAAAGAACTAAATTCCACATCTCTTCCCACCTCACATTAAGAGCCATTTTTGCCTGAGGAGATTCGCTTGGCTTGCTCATTTCTGGTTTTAACCAGCACACCCTACTGCATAACTGCCTGACAGGGGTGAGAGGTGGGAAAGCACAGGACAAACCCTTTGGACAACTGGGATGCCAGTTCCTCAATGGCTTCCTCTACAAGGACTAGTGAGAGGCCGGGCGCAGTGGCTCACGCCTGTAATCCTAGCACTCTGGGAGGCCGAGGTGGGCAGATCGTTTGAGCTCAGGAGTTCCAGACCAGCCTGAGCAAGAGCGAGACCCCATCTCTACTAAAAATAGAAAGAAATTATATGGACAGCTAAAAATATATATACAAAAAATTAGCCGGGCATAGTGGCGCATGCCTGTAGTCCCAACTACTCGGGAGGCTGAGACAGGAGGATCCCTTGAGCTCAGGAGTTTGAGGTTGCTGTGAGCTAGGCTGACGCCACGGCACCCACTCTAGCCTGGGCAACAAAGTGAGACTCTGTCTCAAAAAAAAAAAAAAAAAAAAAAAAGGACTAGTGAGTATTCTAGTTGCTAAAAATTGCATCACCTGCTGGGCCATCACTGCCAAGACCCAAATTGCTTGAATTCACAGGTATAAAAAGAAAAATCACACTCCCTTTTAAGGGGATTCAGTGGCTTAAGGAGATCATGGTAAATAATCAAAACTGGTAGGTATTTTTGAAGCAGATATATGGAAGAGAAAGGGGAAATGGCACTCGTGAGCACTGACAATAGCTCTGAGGAACAGAACGAGCCTACCACGCAGCTAATGGAAGGATAAAAAGTGCATTATGTGGTTAATAGAAAACCTCCCCAAACTTGAGTCATCTGATAGGAAAAAAAAAAAAAAAATCGCCAAATCTGGTGCAGAGTTAATAAAAGGTGTATTTACAATACACCCACATATATCCCAGTGACACTTCTGAGGACAGAGATGAACATTCCAAGTTCCCAGACACTTGTTCACATTTACTGAGCACAGACTATATGCTAGTTACCGTGCTAGTAGCTAAAGGAAAGAATGTTGAACAGAAACAGATATGGAACCTACCCTCGAGTGGGTTAAAGTCTAGGGAGAAACAAATACAAAATTGCAATTGTGCCAGTCTACAAAGTAGAGATCAAGGGTCAAGAGTCACAAGTGCCTATACTAGGTGTAATCTCATGTATTCAGGGAGAGCCAGGACGGCTTCCCTGAGGAAGTGGGCAGTTGAATCTGAACGAAATGAACCGCAGCTATACAGCAAAGAATAAAAGGAAGTGCACTGCAAGCAGGGGAAACACTGTGTACAAGGATGGAGCAAGCTTGGTGAAAGACAGGTATAGTGGAGGGGGGAGTGGGAGGGCTCTGCTTAGTGAGAGATGAAGGGTGATACTTGCTTTGCACCAAAATAGGAAAGAATCAGAAAGAACCAGTTTTAAAGAGTACAAAGGGCCAGGCACAGAGGGAAGGTACAAATAAGTAACACTTTGAATGAAAATGGGACACAACTACAAAGCATGGTTCAAAATTGGAAGCATTATTATTATTCTTATTTGTTGAGACAGAGTCTCACTCTGTTGCCCTGAGTAGAGTGCCAGTGGTGTCAGCCTAGCTCACAGCAACCTCAAACTCCTGGGGCTCAAGCAATCCTCCTGCCTCAGCCTCCCAAGTAGTTGGGATTACAAGGCACCTGGCTCCCAAAGTGCTAGGATTACAGGCGTGAGCCACTGTGCCCAGCCCAAAATTGGAAGCATTAAACTTTCATAATCAAATTTAAAATTTAGAGCAACTTTTATCTTAGTTGTACCCAAGCTCTTCTAGAGAACAGCAAAAAGAAAATATTTCATTACAAGAGGATAGATAACTTCAATAATAAACTAGAGGACAATGAGAATAAATTACTAGTTTCCTCAAACTCATATAGGTACAAAATTCTTAAAAATTAACAAATCAAATCCAAAAGTATATAACAATCATACACCAAGATCAAGATGAGTTTAAGAATGCAAGGAGAGTGATTATGAAAAACTGTATAGTGACAAAAAATTAAAATAGAATTACTAAATCCAGTTAAATTATTAAAATTCCCACTTCTGGGTATATACCCCCCCAAAATGAAAGCAGTGATGCAAACAGATATTTGTATACCCATGTTGATAGTAGCATTATTCACAGGAGCCAAAAGATGGAACAACCCAACGCCCATCAATGGATAAATGGGTAAATAAAATGTGGTGTACATACAATGGAATATTGCTCAGCCTTGAAGAAAATTCTGACACATGCTACAATATGGATGTACCTTGAAGACATATGCGAAGTGAAGTAAGCCAGACACAAAAGGAGAAATATCATATGATTACATTTATGAGGTAGCTTGTTAGCCAAATTCATAGAGACCCAAGTAAAATGGTGGTTGCCAGAGGCTGGGGGGGAATCTGTGGGGGGTGGGGATGAGGAGTTATTGGGTATAAAGTTTCAGTTTGGAAAGATGCACAAGCTCTGGGGATGGATGGTGCCCAGGATTGCACAGCAATGTGAAGGTACTTCATGTCACGGTACACTTAAAACCTGTTAAGATGATAAAATTTTATGTTATGTATATTTTATCACAATAATAAAATAAAGAATGTAAGGAGAATTTAAAAGCAAATATTTTATAAATGTAACTCACTACATCAGACAATTAAAAAAGAAAAAAACATAATAGTTGCAAAAATTTAATACAATTAGCATTTATTTATGACAAAATAACTCCCAAAATATGGGCCACAGGAGATGAAGGGAATAAATGTAGACTAAAGACCTTAAGCCAGAGAAAAGGCCTAAAGAAGAAACATAAAAATAACTACAAAAAACAGAGAAGTGATCAGTATTAGTTGCACATTTCATCCCTCTTAAGAAAACCCAGGCTGGGTGCAGTGGCTCATGCCTATAATCCTAGCACTCTGGGAGGCCTAGGCAGGAGAATCACTCAAGATCAGGAGTTCTACACCAGCCTGAGCAAGAGCGAGACCCCGTCTCTACTAAAAATAGAAAGAAATTAGCTGGACAACTAAAAATACATAGAAAAAAATTAGCCAGGCATGGTGGCGCATGTGCCTGTAGTCCCAGCTACTCGGGGGGCTGAGGCAGAAGGATTGCTTGAGCCCAAGAGTTTGAGGTGGCTGTGAGCTAGGCTGACGCCAGGGCACTCTAGCCCGGGCAACAGAGTGAGACTATGTCTCAAAAAAGAAGAAAGAAAGAAGAGAAGAAAAGAAAAGAAAAGCAAAGCCAAGCCAAGCCAAGCCAAGCCAAGCCAAGCCAAGCCAAGCCAAGCCAGCACCTGTAGTACCTGAATCTAATCAAGGACTGAAGAAACAACCAGAAAAGTCCATAGGATAGGACCAGAGGAACTTCTACAGGACCTCAAGTACTTCAATGACACAAGGAAGGGGACTTCATGTGCCCCTTATTTGGATCTCGATTTGAATAAGTCAATCATAAAAGAGCAGGGAATTTTGAATATGGGCTGAGTATTAAATGATATTAAGGAATACAAATTCTATTAGCTGTGATAATAACATTATATTTACTTAATAATGCCTTTATTTTATAAGAGCTACATATGAAGCTTTTAGGGGTGAAATGGCATGTCTGGGATTTAAATACTTTAGCAAAAAAAAAAAAAAGACATAAGCAAAGGGGGAAAATGTTTGGTTTTGAATCTGGGTGATGAATTCTTTTGTTTGCAAATGTTTGAAAGTTCTCCTAACATTTTTTAAATTGAATGTTCTAAAGGAAAACCACTGAGCTCTCCCAATTGAAACAAGGCAGACTATTCTACATGACTTACAAAAGATACTATTAAAACAAGATGACAAGATGGGCACTGTGGCACATGCTTGTAATCCCAGCTACTTGGGAGGCTGAGGCGGGAGGATTCCTTGGAACCAAGGTTTTGGAGGATGCAGTGGACTATGATCGTGCCACTGCACTCCAGCATGGAGACAGTGAGGACCCTCTCTTTAAAAAAAGAGAGAAAAAAACCATACCAAACAGAAGTGGAAATAGAACGAAATCTTAGGAAAAAAAGACAAAGGAAGTTAAAAATAAGGGTAAAGTTATATAGATAAATGCAGACAAAACCAAGGCACAAGGAAGGCAATACTAATTCAAGGCCAAAAGTATGAAATGAAACAAAGAATTTTTCAGTTAAGTATAACCAATAAATATAATGTTTGTGCCCCAGAGGCAGCTAAATCAAAACCAAGAATGGAAAGACAAAAAAGGTGAGATGAAAGTAGAAATTTACAAGAAACTGTAAAGAATAAAATCAAGCCAAATGAGTTTTCTTCAAAGAGAAAAAGTACAATGTGCAGTATTTTTTTAAGAGTCCAACAGTGTCATCATAGCTCACAGCAACCTCAAACTCCTGGGCTCAAGAGATCCTCCTGCCTCAGCTCCCAAGTAGCTGGGACTACAGGTGCCAAGCCATGGTGCCTGGCTAATTTTTCTATTTTTAGTAGAGAAGGTCTTGCTCTTGCTCAGGATGGTCTGAACTCCTGAGCTCAAGCAATCCTGAGCTGAAGCAATCCTCAGCCTCCCACAGTGCTAGAATTACAAGTGTGAGCCACCACGCACAGCCAATGTGCAAAATTAAGCACGAGAAAGGACCCAGTAAAAGGATTTTAAAAGATGGTTTGCAAATGTATGAGCACTAAAGAGAAAATCCAGATAAAATAAATGATATCCTAGCAAAACTCTGAAATAATCAAATATTTATCCAAAAAGTAAAAACAAAAAACCCTCATCAAATCAGCAGTATAAAGAAAACTCAAGAAGATGTTCAACATTTAAAAGGTTCCCCTTCCAGAAGTTTCCATTTAAATAGCTCTGAATTGCAAACAAAGCTAAAATGGGTAGGTAGGTACTTCAAAGAGGAAATATAATTAAATTGTAAAATAACCACACAAAAATCGCTAAGGTTTCTTACATAGTGTTTATAAATTGATAAGCGAAGATTAAAAAAATCTCTTAAAAGGAATGCAAATCAATTCTTTTTTAGTAAACATGAAAAATTGTCCAATCATAGGAGTTGGGGATATGATAAAGAGACCACTTTTACCCATTTCAAGTAGGAATAGTTATAACTTTTCAGAAAATTCGAAAAGCCTATTAAAGTCAGAAATAACACATATACTCTCCTCTTGAGATTCTACCATCAGGAATGAAACCACTTGTGCTTAAGAATGTGTGAACAAAAGGTTTAGTATTGTGTTTTTTGTGACAAAAATACACTATTTTGACCGGGCGCGGAGGCTCACGCCTGTAATCCTAGCACTCTGGGAGGCCGAGGCAGCGGATCCTTTGAGCTCAGGAGTTCAAGACCAGTCTGAGCAAGAGCGAGACCCCTTCTCTACTAAAAAAAATAGAAAGAAATGATTTGGACAGCTAAAAATATATATTAAAAAATTAGCCGGGCATGGTGGCACATGCCTGTAGTCCCAGCTACTCGGGAGGCTGAGGCAGAAGGATTGCTTGAGCCCAGGAGTTTGAGGTTGCTGTGACCTAGGCTGACGCCAGGGCACTCTAGCCTGGGCAACAGAGTGAGACTCTGTCTCAAAAAAAGAAAAAAAAAACCCACTATTTTGCATATGTGTACATATATGTATTTATATACATGCGATATGTCTATGTACATATAAAATTACACTCTAGAGTATACTGGAATCACACGTATTGGTTAAGTATGTCATTAATATATTACAGGAAAAAAAGGATGCAGAAAATGTACTTAGTACAATTCTGTTTTTGTAAACATACATACAAAAACCACATGGATAGTAAACATGAAAAAGATGCTCAATATTGTTAGTCAGGGAATGCAAAGCAAAAAAAAAAAAAAAGGAGTCTGTGTTTGAACACCCTGATTACTGACATACCCACAATGCCAGGGCAAGTATTCCCCTCCCAACCTTAAAAGTAGCCCTGGGGAATTCTCACACCACGTGGGTAATTAGCCCTGTCATCTAGCACTGCCTATCTTGCAAAAGCCACTCTACAGTACGTGACAGGTGCCCTGGGAAAAAAACCGGAAATTACTGGAATGCCCACTGCTGAGGGAATAACTGAGCCAAAACATGTCCAAAACATGGAATGTCACACAGCCCTTAGGAGATCCACACATACAGACTGGATTATTACAAATGACCCATTGAAAAAAGAAAATAAGGTGAAAAGTAAATTATAAAACCATTTTTTAAAAATTTAGAAAGCCCCTGACCCAAGGAAGGAGAAGGGAGCCTTCTTTATTCTCCTCCCTCACAACCAAAAAAAAAAAAAAGGACTTGACCTGCCTGAACAACATGGCAAGACCCCGTCTCTACAAAACAATTTAGCCAGGCGTGGTGGCTCGCACCTATAGTCCCAGCTACTGGGGAGGCTGAAGCAGGATTCCTTGAGCCCAGGAATTTGAGGCTGCAGTGCACTATGATCAAGCTGCTGCACCGCAGTCTGGGCGACAGACCTTGTCTCTAAAAATAAAAACAAAAAACCCAGGCACTTGCACGCTGTGGAGATACCACACCAAACGTTAGGTGGCCTACTTACGAGATTGGGTTGTAGATAATGAGGTGGGCATAGCTGCTGCAGAGGAGGGTGGGGGAGAGGAAAAAAAAAAAAAAGAGAATGAGGTGGGGAATATTGACTGTTCACGTTAAAAGGAAAGTCCATAATGCCACCAACAAATTCAGAAAAACCCAAAACCCAAAAAACTGCTCCAGCGCGAACACATACACAATACATACACACACACACACAGTTAGAACCAGCAGCCGGGCGGGGCGCGGTGGCTCACGCCTGTAATCCTAGCACTCTGGGAGGCTGAGGCCGGTGGATCATTTGAGCTCAGGAGTTCAAGACCAGCCTGAGCAAGAGCGAAATTCCGTCTCTACTAAAAAAAAAAATAGAAAGAAATTAGCTGGACAACTAAAAATATATATAAAATATTAGCCGGGCATGGTGGCACATGCCTGTAGTCCTAGCTACTTGGGAGGCTGAGGCAGAAGGATTGCTTGAGCCCAGGAGTTTGAGGTTGCTGTGCCAGGGCACAGCTGACGCCATGGCACTCTAGCCCGGGTAACAGAGTGAGACTCTGTCTCAAAGAAAAAAAACCAACCAGCAGCTGGTTTTGAAAAGGTGATTCACCCTAAAGGAAATGCAAGTAGATAAACATATGAAAAGACAGCAGCCACAAGGCAAGAAAATGCAAATCAACAAGCTCTTTTCCAATTGCTTAGATTAAAGGGAAATTTATCCACCCTCCCAGCCCCCAATGCCTCAGGTGTGTCAATTGCTAAACATTTCTGGCCTTCTCAACTGGTCCCAGTCGCCAACAACTGCCCTCCTGTTTGTTATAGAGTAACTTCCTTAAAATATAAATCTGAACTTATCAGTGTATTGATTAAAAGCCTCCTAAATCTTCCAATCACATGTCCAAGCCCGGCCCGAAATTTCCTAAATTTGCTCCAGCCTCTGCCTCCCTCCTTAATTAGGGATTCTGAACCCAGAGTGCCCGTGGACAGAAATCAGTGTCTGATATCATGGATGGGAAAAAGATATCTCTTGTCTTTAATCTCTGAGTAGAATTTAGCATCTGATAGTTATCAAAAATAATAAATTTGAGATATAGAATGAGCTTATTAACCTATTATTTAACAAGATTGAGAGGTGGGATTAAACTATTCTTCAAGTAATGAGAGTGTAAAACTGTTTCACGATACCTGCAACAACTATAATATGAAATAAAATATCTGTGGTTTCTAGTGATAACACTCGGGCAGGTTTTGCTAATAATGGCGCCAGGCTAGGTGCGCCCAACCTGGATTACAGCAAGACCCATTCAGTCCCAAGGTCACCTCTGCAGGTTCACTCTAGAATACCCCTCCCCACCGGCCTCCAGCGCACCAGCCCTCCATTTCACCAGCCGCCAAACCACAAAACGCCAAGTCTCAGTAGCTTACCCACTTGTGTGCCTTCACGGGGAAGAGGCGCCTTCTGCAGGGCAGGACTGTAGGGTTGTGCCTCAGTGCCTAAAATTCAAGTCAAGTACAAGATATAGAAGTCAAAGTTCAAGGTTTAATATGTAGAAAATCACCCCATTTTGTAGACAGGAGAAAAAGTACTTCTCTAGCTATGTGTTTGCTTAAAGTGACCTAGGCGAGTTATTAAGAGTCTGGGGGTGCACGTGGGGGGAGGGCTGCAGGGAAGGAAGGATCCACAGCTGAATTTGAGGAGAGGAGGGAAGGGGCAGGGGAGAGGATGGCCGCTTCTTTGTGAGAGTTGGGGTCCATTATCAAGACATGCCTTCCTTTTTTTATTAATGAAAAAGAACCCAGCCACTTTTTCCAACAATTGAAGGGAATACAAAGAAGTTATTACTTCCAAATCTATTTTCCACTCAGATAAAGAAACACTTTAGAAAAAGGCTGGAGATAAATAGCTCAAGGTCCCAGATCTCTGGAAGACGACCCAGGTCCGCCTGGCTCCGAAGCTTGCACTAGTTAAGCACCTCCTCACTGTCTTGGCTTCCTTTTCTCCTCACGGCACTGCTATTTTAATATCCCCACTTTTGGGGGGTAAAGGCTCAGGAAGGTCCTACACAGCCGCTGAGGGACAGAGCAGGGGTTGAGGCGAGGGGGCGACCCGCTTCGCGCCCCGCACACCTGGGCCAGCCTTACCTGGAGAAGAAGGAAGCCCGCCTGGAGGACCGAGAAGCCAACGAGGTCAGGAAGGAATATTTTAATTGAGGAGTGAACGGACTCACAGTCTCTTGCTGGCTCCTCCCCTTCTCCTATGCATTTGGAAAGTTTCCAGGCCCAACCTCCCCTCAATCTACATTCCCTCGCCTCCTCCCCGGAAGTCTCATTCCGTCCCCGAGTGAGGGCTGACTTCCACGAGGGCCCGACTGAGCGCCAACTCTCCTCCCTAAGGCTCCGCCTGAACGTGGCCCCCAGCCCACCTGTGCTGATCCAGGCTCACAGCTCAACAAAGGCGCCACTCAGCGCCTAACTGCCCAGGCCAGACCTCCAGGATCACCTCATTCATCAACCCCCACAGTTAATCCATGCCCTAGCCCTCGCATCTGCTCTCTTTGCCCTCTCCACAGCTCCAGCTCATTCCGAGCCCATCCTCTCTCACCTGGATCCCTGAAATAGCCACCAACTGGTCTCCTAGCCTCCTCTGGCCCCTCTGCAATCCCTCTCCCCACTTACTAATACTACTTTTTGGGCCAGCGCAGTGGCTCACGCCTGTAATCCTAGCACTCTGGGAGGCCAAGGCGGGAGGATTGCTCAAGGTCAGGAGTTGGAGACCAGCCTCAGCAAGAGGGAGACAACCCCGCCCCCCCACCGCCCCGTCTCTACTAAAAATAGAAAGAAATTATATGGACAACTAAAAACATATATAGAAAAAATTAGCTGGGCCTGGTGGCACATGCCTGTAGTCCCAGCTACCTGGGAGGCTGAGGCAGGAGGATTGCTTGAGCCCAGGAGTTTGAGGTTGCTGTGATCTAGGCTGATGCCACGGCACTCTAGTCTGGACAACAGAGCCAGACTCTATCTCAAAATAATAATAATAATAATAATAATAATAATACTTTTCAGTAGCCTCCCATTTCAGTACAGTACATTTCTAACTCATTCCATCCCGTGTCCCCCTGCAACATTGTCTTAGTACTACTGTCCCAGTAACAGAGACACTGTTTCCTTTCTGTTTCTCAGAAAACATTGAGCGTCCTGCCTCAGGGCCTTTGCATTAGCTGTTTCCTTTGTGAGTTATTTTCGCAGTTCTTGCAGGGTTGACTTCTTTCATACTCGTGCTAATTCCTCTAAAAGGCCTCCCAGGCCACCCTTTCCATTTATTACAGCACCCTCTCTATTTGGTTCTCAGTTAACAGAATCTGAATTTATCTATTCAATTCTGTGTTTCTTTTTTTTTTTTTTAATTTTATTTTTTTTTGTCATCCTTGCGCAGGGGCCATGCTAATCTTCTCTGTATCGTTCCAATTTTAGTATATGTGCTGCCGAAGCGAGCACTGTGTTTCCTTATTATGTCTCGCTTCTACTTCCGCACTAGAGTATAGAATATAACCCACAAGGGCAAGAATTTTATCTTTCTTGTTTGCCGATTTATTGGTTCACTGTACCAAGAATTATGACTAGTATGTATTAGGCCCTGGTGTTTTTTTTTTTTTTCCTCTAACCTGCTTCAAGGAAAGATAGGCCCTCATGTTGAATGAAGGTATAACTGAGTAAGCAAACTCTTCTTACCAGATCAGACTCTGGTAGTCCTCAGTGTACTGCTAAACACTTCCCAGTTTTCTCCAGATTTAAGAAGAGAGGCCGGGCAGCTCAGGAAGCTGTCCTGTGCGAAGACTCAAGGGTTTGGGGTGGTTCGGCTCCCCAGGCCTGACTTGCAAGGCTCAGGTGGAGGTTGACTTGCCCAAGGTCATACAGCTAATAAACAGGGAAGCCTCAATATCTGGTAGGTGTTCGATCTTCAGTCAACAAACAGTAAGTATGTGAATAAACAAAGAGAACTTCGTTTTTGTTTTTTTTTAAATACCTTACTTCTTCCTCTTGGGCATTATTGTTTTGTGGGTTACGTTTTTTGTTTGTTTGGTTCTGGTTTTTGTTATAGCACAACTTCTATTCTCAAATGGACAAAAAGTTAGTTTCATTTATATATCTTAATATAAATTGCCTTTGAATGGGAGCTTCCTTTCCAAGTGCTTTGAGATTTCCAAGATGTATCTAGAAAACTTCACCGTGGAAAATGAAGACTGCTTAAATCAAATGGGGGGAAGGGGAAAGGCCTGTGGTTTTTCTTTTTGATTAATTGGTATAACACTGTCCTTTAGGTACTGAAGCTCTTGCAGGACAACTTTGATGCTATGTGAATTCTGCCATTTTGCTAGCACTGATAAGGCTCTTGCGTCAACCAGTGCATTAGAACTATTAATATCAACTCCATCCATATAATTTTTTTTACAAATCTTACAAAATAGAGTGCTTCTGAGTATTTAGGTCCACATTCTATTTTAAGGCTGTATATTGTTTTCACAAATTGTCTGGCCTGTGGTGGCTGCCATCTTGTGTTGCTGTAGCTTAATGCCTGATGGCTGTTCCCTTCCTCACCCCCTGTCTTGTTTTTTGAGACAGGGTCTCTCTCTCTCTCTCTCTCTCTGTCTCCCAGGCTAGCATGCAGTGGCAGGATTCATAGCTCACTGCAGCCTTGAACCCCTGGGCTCAAGAGATCCCCCTGCCTCAGCCTCTTGAGTAGCTGGGACTCTAGGCACGTTCCACCATGCCGAGTTAAATATTTTTTTTCTTTGTAGAGACTGAGTCTCACTAAATTGCCCAGGCTGGGCTCAAACTCCTGGGCTCAAGCAATCCTCTTGCCTTGGCCTCCCAAAAATGCTAGGATTACAGATGTGAGCCACTGTGCCCAGCCCTCTTTGGCATTATTAATAAAATTACTTAAATTAAAAAAAAATTAAAATCAAGTGGCAGGGGGAAAAAGTCAAGATTGAATGTCAGTTACAGTTTAGGAGAAATGCATGAGCTAAAATGGCTGCTAAATGACGCTGTAGGGATGCAGCCAGCAAAATTCAGAGTGCAAGAAACCATACAGGACAAAATAGCCTGGTTTCTTCAACAAATAAATATCAAGGGGGTAAAAAATGGTGTGTGTGTGGGAGAACCTATAGACAGTTTCAATACTTTAATCATTAAAAGAGACTTAAAAAACATACCAGTTATATTAATCCAATGCTGTGAAGCCTCTGGATTCTGACTCAGAACAGTACACAAAACGTGATACAAAAAGGAAAATTTGAACAGTAACTGGAAATTTGGTGATAGTAAGGGAATATTATTAATTTGTTTTAAGTGTAACAGGGTATTGGGATTAGATTTCTAAAAGGGGAAGACCTTCCACCCCCGTGTGTTGTAGTTTTTTGGGTGAAAAAATTTGAGCCTTGGGCTCTGGGTTTAATGGGCCAATCAAGACCTATTTACATTAAAAGGCAGAATTGCCTGGTGGCAAAAGGAATAGGCCAGTGGGGTGGTGGCTGCCCTCAGCAGGGGTCTTCACACTGGAGCATGCAGCCTCTGGGGTAGGCTGAGGCCTTCTAGATAAGTTGTTTTGTCTTGAAGCATTTTATTCATATACAGAGCATTACATCCTAGAAAAAGAATCCCAGGGAAGAAGGGTGTGGTGGCTCACACCTGTAATCCCAGCACTTTGAGAAGCTGAAGCAGGAGGGTCACTTGAGGCCAGGAGTTTGAGACCAGCCTGGGCAACATAGCAAGACCTCATCTCTACAATAATAATAATAATAATTTTAAAAAATTTTGCCAGGCACGGTGGTGTGTGCCTGTAGTCCCAGCTACTTGGGAGGCAGAGGCAGAAGAATCACTTATTTCAGGAGTTTGAGGTTGCTGTGAGATATGATCACGCCACTGCACCACAGCTGGTTGATGCAAGGCTCTGCCTCCAAAAAACAAAAACAAAAACAAAAACAAAAACAAAAACAAAAAAAAGAACAGAGCCATAAATTTGCTCTTTCCAGCAATGGTGATGGTGAATTTTCCACCACTTTCCTGTGGCCTTAGACAGTCTCAGTGCTGAGTCTCGTGTGCTACTGACCAGGGCGCTGCAGGAGGGTGACAGAAGAAAAATTAAGGGAAAGGCAAAAGCACCACGGACCCCTACTCCACCCTGAGACACCTTGAGGGAATCTGAGAGATTCTCTTTTCCTACCTCCCCCTGCCTCTTTCTCGACCTTTCTTTTCCCACTTTGTGAAATGATGACTTACATTCTGGACTCCTTTGGGAGCGTTTCCCCCGGGTATAGAAATCTGCCGAGAAGTCCTGCCTCTGAATGGGAATCCTGATAGGGCAGCTTTGCTGAAATGCCGGGAAAATATCTAATCCCGCAAGTTTCTACTGACAGCTAAAGATCAATCTCGAGCTCTCCCTACTCTCTGCTATTTCTCTCCCAAAACTGGCAGGCACCCTGCAGGGTTCCTTTGTCACAGACATCTGAAAAGAGCTGAAAGAGCCAAAAGGAAATGTAAATCTCTCTCTTTACGTCACCAGCTCACAGCCTTCAGAATCTGTCTCTGTAGCCTCGAGGTGTTCCTGAGAAGCCTGGGGACAGACAGTGGGGGGTGAACTCCACGTGTTCGTTTCCTGCCCAGAACCAAATCTGAGGGGCAAAATCACGTCCCCGGCTTAGGTCTGGCTACGTTTCAGAGACAACCAAGTCTCCAGGAACAGAAGAAACAAGAAAGACGGACAAACTGATGTCTCCCGACTGCCTGCTATTTTCCGCAATTACTGTTTTTCTCTTTGTCCCCAGAAGAGCAGCAAGCCGCTTGGGCTCACTGCTGGTACCCCCTTCTCTTTCTTGGAGATGCCATCTTCCTGCTCTCTCTCTCTCTTTCTGTCCTTCTGAAGGGTAAAAGAAACTTTTTTACTTTGATATGTCTTAAATCTTTCTCCACCTGCGCTGTGAGCACCTACTAGGCTTTCCACCCTAATAAATCCCTAACGTGAACAGCCTGGGAGCTTCCATGAGAAATATGGAAAGGGAAGGTACTTTATATCTTCAAAGCAATAAACCTGTCCTTCCACCCACCCACCCTTCCATTCTTCCTCCTTCTTTCCCTCCTTGTTTCTGTAGGAAAAGAAAAATATATTTTTTTCTTCAGTCTTCATAGGCTCTTAGTTGAAATGGGCCCCTGCAACAGAAGACAGATTAACAAGACAAAAAAACACAGAAATTCATTAACATGTATATTTCATATATACGTGGGAGGCCCCAGTGGGAATGAGTAGTTCTCAAAGGGCTGGCCTTGTATTCCGGCTTATACAGCACCTTCAACAAAGAACAGTACATTTTCAGGGAAGTGATGAGACGGATGGAAAAGACTTTGAGTCTCTAGAGAGGGCAACTTGGGGAAAAGTAAATAACAGGCAGACAAGGGTCAGACAGTAAAGCTTGTTAATGCAGATTCCTCAGGTACAATCTCCGGACAGATGAGGGTGTTGTGATGAGGCACAGTACTCAGTATAGCTCTGTGAGCCATCTTGTGTACGGACTCACTGTTGTGTAAAGTTAAAAAATACATAAATAACAGAAAAAAAATTTATACAGTGATTAACTTGTAAGTGATTGTTTAAAATCATTAGGTGTATAGTTACATTGTACTACACTTGGCAGTTCCTTGGAAAAATGTTCCTTGGATGTTCCTCAAGGAAATGTTCCTTGATTTAACGGATGCTATTTGCTTCTGTAAGTTTGCTTGCTTATGAATTATTGTAATCAACATGTTTTTAGCCGTATGTGTATTGTTAGTATTGTTAGTGGCGAAGGTATATAACCCCTGCTCACTTTAAGATTGAGGCCATTCTCTGTCTCTGGACTTTCCCAGGACAGGGGGTGGTCGCTGGCCAGCTAATAAAGACTCCTAATTTGGCTCAATTCGGTCTTTAGGTGGTCATTTCTCGCATCTTAGGCTATAACAGGTGTAAAGTGGTTTTTGGTTCACTTTTGCTCTCCCTGGAGGAAAGGAAGGGCCAGATACCTTTTGTCTTTGTAAATCTGTCCTGCTTTTAGACAAATAGAGGGAGGACAGAGAGCTTCCCACAGCTGCTTCTTCCTAACTGCCCTCAGCTCGACCAGCCTTCATATCTCCAGGCGGCTTATTCTGGTTCCTACATTCATTCATTTATGTATTTATTTATTTCTTGCTCTCTCTTTTTCTCTCTCTCTTTTTCCTTTCCTTTCTTTCTTCTTTCCTCTGTTGCCCCAAGTACAGTGCAGTGGCATCATCATAGCTCTCAGCAACCTCAAACTCCTGGTCTCAAGCTATCTTCTTGCCTCCGCCTCCCAAGTAGCTGGGACTACAGGCCCGCGCCATGACGCCTGGCTAATTTTTCTATTTTTAGTAGAGATGGGATCCTGCCTCGGCCTCCCAGAGTGCTAGGATTACAGGTGTGTGGCTCCTACATTTCCACTGGATTTAAAATCAGAAGTAGATAGAGAGAGGTCCTCAGGATGTACATTAACAGTATTACTTGTGAAACGTGAAGTCCAACCTCTCCTAACCGAAAGTATGATTGTCTGATCGGACTTGCTTTGCCAATTAGGTTACATGGGGAACGCTCTGTAAATTAGAAGAACTAAATCGGTTTTTGAGAAAAAAATGTATTTAAATCTATTATTCATCATATAAAAAAATAACTCGAAAATAAGTACTTTTGAAACTAAGCTTAGAATTTAAAAAATTTTAGATGTCAACCTAAAAATGTGTTTTGTGAGGAATCTGGGGAAAGATATTTGAAAACCACTGTCCCGTAGACCCCTACGTGACCCAGCATGATGCTAGGGAGCTGCCTCGGAGGCAGAGGACAGGCTAGCCGAGGTCAAGGCAAACCGGCTGGGCTTTGTAGCGGCTCCTTGCCTGACTCCAGGGCCTCCTTGAGTCTGCCCAGCTCCTCAGCCTTGTCTGGCCTGTCAGAATATGACGTTTTGCCTGCTTCCAGTTTGATTACCAAGTTCATACCCCTGCCACCTGCCAGGACATGCAAGCCCGAAAGGGAGAGGCCTTCCTGCACTTGGCAGTGGAATGGACATGAGGAAGCTGAGCCCCTGGCCGGTCCATCGCTGCAGAATGCCCAAGAAAACCAGCTTGGAGCCCTGGCTGAGACACACCCCATGCATTTATTCTGCTTAGAATGCCCTTCCTCACTCAATACAAAGTCTTTGCTAGGCTAATCAACTCATCTGTCAAACATTGTGTTATGTGCCAAACACTGTTCTTTTGAAGTCCTGCTTTGATGATACCTCCTCTAAGAAGAAGCCTTATTTGAGTCTCCAGCCTGAATGAAGAACACTTGGAGTTCCCAAGCCTTCTGGGACTCTTGCTGTAAAGACCTTCATCACATTGTACAGTCCTCATTTCCCCCTTCCTTGGAATGCGATAATCCCCACTTATAAAAGAGCTGGCTTCAGGCTATTAGGTTGAAATCACCACTTTACCAGTCGTGTGACCTTGGGAAAGTTAGTTAACCTCTCTGTGCTTTCATTTGTAAAATCTGTAAAGTAAGCAAAATAGTATCTACTTCATAGTCTTGTTGGGAGAACTTAAGATAATTCAGTTAGTGCTTTTCACTGTACTTGGAATTCAGTAATACATGCACATTGCAACAAGTTTGTTAAATATAGAAAAATACCAGCTCACGCCTGTAATCCTAGCACTCTGGGAGGCCGAGGTGGGCGGATCGTTTGAGCTCAGGAGTTCGAGACCAGCCTGAGCAAGAGCGAGACCCCATCTCTACTAAAAATAGAAAGAAATTATATGGACAGCTAAAAATATATATACAAAAAATTAGCCGGGCATGGTGGCGCATGCCTGTAGTCCCAGCTACTCGGGAGGCTGAGACAGGAGGATCGCTTGAGCTCAGGAGTTTGAGGTTGCTGTGAGCTAGGCTGACGCCACGGCACTCACTCTAGCCTGGGCAACAGAGTGAGACTCTGTCTCAAAAAAATTAATTAAAAAAAAAAAAAAAATAGAAAAATACAGAGAAGCAAAGATCATATCTAACACTTTGATGTACATTCTTTCAGATTTTTTTCTGTGTACATATGTACTTATATAACATATGAACTTTTTACATCTGTGAACTTTCCTTCATTGGGAATTTTGATCAGAGTTGAGTTAAACATAAAAAACAATTGGGGCCCAGCGCAGTGGCTCACGCCTGTAATCCTAGCACTCTGGGAGGCCAAGGCAGGAGGATTGCTCAAGGTCAGGAGTTCGAGACCAGCCTGAGCAAGAGTGAGACCCCCGTCTCTACTATAAATAGAAAGAAATTAGCTGGACAACTAAAAATATATAGAAAAAATTAGCCAGACATGGCGGCACATGCCTGTAGTTCCAGCTACTCAGGAGGCTGAGGCAGTAGGATTGCTAGAGACCAGGAGTTTGAGGTTGCTGTGAGCTAGGCTGACGCCACGGCACTCTAGCCAAGGCAACAGAGTAAGACTCTGTCTCAAAAACAAACAAACAAACAAACAAACAAAAAAACCCCAAACAAACAAACAAACAAAACAATTGGGGAAGAATTATATGTTTTTCAAGTTTTCCAGCAAATGAAGATGGAATTTTATAAGGCAAGTTACTTAACCTCTGTGCACCTCTGTTTCCTATAAAATGAGGAATACTATCAACCTCATAGAATTGTTGATTAAATGAAGTAAAACATGCAAAAGTGCTTAGACTAGTGCCTAGGGCATGGTAAGCCTTCCACAAATGATTGCTATTAACATTGTAAATAGCATCGTTTGTTTAAATTTCTGCAGGCTTTTTCTCAAACAGGTCTTACCCATTTTCTTGTTAATATTATTTCTGAGTAAAATTGATTTTCATTGCTATTATGAATGCTATTTTCCCCCTGTGTATTGCTTAGAAGTAGGAAAGCAGCAGCTGATGGCCTACTGCTAGTAGCTCATAGCCTAGCATCTCTTGGGTAAGATGGATCTTGAAAAGAGATTCATTTTAACACTACAATTTAATTGAAGAGGTAAACAATGGGTTCTATGGAATGAAAGAAGAGGCTGTATTAGCCAAACTTGCAGGAGACATCTGGGGAAGGTTTCTTGGAAGTTGTAATAGGGAGCTGAGTGTTGAACAAGACATTTTGCACAATTTGTAGGTGCTTTGCTCCTGTAAAACAGGAAGGAGAGCAGGAGTGACTCCATGACAGGCTGAACCTCCTGGAATAGGCCTAAGTTTCGGTTTTCCCCACTTGGGTCCTCCCCTTCCCAGAAATAATGCTGATAACAACTAAAAGATCCCGGGACTTGGAACCAACCAATCAGGAGCCAACACGACCTTGGAGCCGACCAATCAGGAACCAATACGATCAGCCACTCTTGAAGGAGCAAATGAACTAGGGGGGGGGGAGGGGATAGTGTGCCCAGAGTACATAACCTAATGAAAAGTATAAAAGCTTGACTCTTACCCCAGGGCGGGGTCCTCGTTCGGAGAGAGGCCACTGCGTGGGTGTTCTGGGACTTGGACTCTAGCTCGAGCTAGCCAATAAACTCCTTTGCCTTTTGCAACCTCAGTGACTCTGCCTCTCTGTTCCTGGGGCTGAAGAAACTGATTCTAACACTCCCATAACTACTTAACTCTTCCTCAGTGGAGGTGCCAAGGTGGAGGGCTCTGGGCTCTGCCTCTATCACCCACTGATGCCAGATCTCAACCTAGGAGCAAAGGAAGAGAACTGGCAATGTGGGTTCAACAGCCCGGGGAGCCTGCTACGTCCATCTGCACCTGCTGTGGGACCAGAGGCCTTCTCTCTCCTTCCTAGGGCTGCAGGCCAACTGCTGCTGTCCCTAAATTCCACAGAGACCCACCCTCTTCTAAAGAATTGTTTTATTTTACAGTCAAAATAAAACAGGGACTGGTTAGAGCTTTCTTTCTGGGGGTGTAGTACTATTCTAGCCTAGAGGACATGTCCTAGTCTGCTAATCTTTCTCTAGAGAAGGTTGGCTTCTACGAAGTTAGGATGCCTATTTTCATGTGTTATGAGTCTTTCTAGTTTTTCATTTGCCATCATAATTTCTGGGGAGCCCCCTTCTGGATTTATGTAGCGAGATCAAGTAATTTCTTTTGAACAAGATTTCCATCTTTCTAGCAATACGTGAATCAGGTAAATGGAAAACCTGCGCCATCTTCTGGCCATCTTGTAAACAGCTTCCTGAAGACCCATTGTTCTTGAAGTTTTACTCTGCTTTTCTAGCTAGGTGCTAAATTGGAGGTTCTTCGAAGAACTTTGGGGTGTGTGTGTGTGTGTGTGTGTGTGTTCATGCGTTCAATGAAGAATCACCTGAGGAACTAGATTTAAATGCAGATTCTGATTTCTAAGAATTCACCTGCCCCGATCCAGGCTTCTGGTGTAAACTGTTCATGGACCACACTCTGAGAAACAGTGAAAACAATGCAGTGAAGGCAAACCTTCATTTTCATAAAGGGCAAATCTGATCACAAAACTCCGCAGGTTGAAATATTTCAGTGACTCCATAGTGCTGACAGGATACATTCCAGGCTCCTTCAAGTGGTCTAGAGGATCCGTTTTTTGTTTGTTTGTTTGTTTGCTTTTTGGGACAGAGTCTCACTCTGTTGCCCAGGCTAGAGTGCCGTGGCATCAGCCTAGCTCACAACAACCTCAAACTGCTGGACTCAAATGATCCTCCTGCCTCAACCTCCCGAGTAGCTGGGACTACAGGCATGCACCACTATGCCCGGATAATTTTTCTATTTTTAGTAGAGACAGGGTCTCACTCTTGCTGAGGCTGGTCTCAAACTCCTGAGCTACATTGATCCTCCCACCTCTGCCCCCCAGAGGGCTAGGATTACAGGTGTGAGCCACCTAGCCCAGCCAGCACTGTTTCTTAATTAATGTTATATAACTCAAAATTTTCCATCATACCAGGCCTTATTCTCATTATAACATAGGTTTTAAGAGCACAGAGGGCTGGGCGCGGCAGCTCATACCTGTAATCCTAGCACTGACGTCTGTGCTGATGGACAGTGTGTGCAAAGGTCTAAGGTTGAGAGAGCTGGGCTTATCCTGAGGTAAGTGTTTAGTGAGACTAGAGATTTAGATGAAAGCCAGGTTATGGAGTGCGTAACAACCGTGTTTGTTTGGTTGGACTTTACCCTGGGGTGCTTGGAGAAGCCACTTAGTTAGGTACACAAGTATCTAGAGGTCCTTGCATGATGGGATGGCAGAGGCGAGATCTCAAGCTGTCTGCTCCTGGGGGTTCTGGGGAAGTAGATATGGTGATGGTGACTTCACCACAGCTGTGGCTACTAGAGGGGCAGGGGGTGGTAAAGGGTTGAGAACAAGGACAGTGGACACTTTCTCACTTACTCTAAGGCAACGTCATCCCTAGAAGGGTCGATTCACAGTCTCATGATGTCTGTGATAGTTAATTTGATCTCATGATGTCTGTGATAGTTAATTTGATGTGTCAACTTGGAGGGTGATTTCGGATGAGATCAATATTTCAATCAGTGAACTTTCAGTAAGCACATTGCTCAACATAACATGGGTGAGTGGGCCTCAACCAATCAGTCCGAGGCCTGACTAGAACTAAACGCCCAGCCTCCTATGGCCCTTCAGACCAGAACTGCGCCTTTGATTCTTCTGGGTCTTACACCTGCTGGCCCCCAGTGAAGATGCTGGACTTGCCCACCTCCATATTGCAAAAGCCAGTTCCTTATGATAAATCTTTCTGTACCCATACACATCCTTATTGGTTCTGTTTCTCTGGAGAACCCTAATACAATGTTGAACAGAAAATTTCTGGTCTCAACCTTTAAAAACAGGTGACTCCTATCCCTCATGGCATGGGGGCCACTGGAGTATGTTTTCAAACAGCTGTCTTGAAGCTTCCAGGAGAGTAAAACACAGCCCTGGAGTTCAGGGCAATTGAATGGCCCACACCCTTCCATCCATAACCATTTCTTCTGCTCTCCTGGGAGAGTAAAGCTGGGGGTGTGCCCAGTAAAGCCAGTAGGCAGGAGGAGCCATTGGTACTGCATCTGCCGTCAGCAACGGCCATCCCTAGAAGAGGAACGCTTAAACCATAAGCATATCCAGGGTGCCCTGTCTTGGGGATGCTTCCTGGAATGTGGAGATGTATGGCAAGTTGATAGACCAGATCTTCTTTGTGAAGACCCAAAAGATATGTCTATTTTTCTTTGCTTTTGTTTTTTATTTTTTATCTTGTGAGAGCCTTGTGTTGTAGAACTAAGTTAACAAGAACTGAAATGAACTTTACAAAATTTGAGCTATGCACATAAACATTTATAGCAGTTACATTCCTAATTGCCAAACCTTAGCAGCAACCAAGATGTCCTTCAGTGGGTGAATGGATAAATAAACTGCAGTACATTCAATAATGAAATGTTATTCAGTGCTAAAAAGAAATGAACTATCAAGCTATTAAAAGATACGGAGGTGGCTGGTCATGGTGGCTCATGCCTGTAAACCCAGCACTTTGGGAGGTCGAGGTGGAAGGATTGGGACAGCCCAGGAGTTTGAGACCAGCCTGGGCAACACAATGAGCCCTCGTCTTTATAAAATATTGAAAAATTAGCTGGGCATGGTGGTGTGTGCCTGTAGTCCCAGCTACTTGGGAGGCTGAGGCAGGAGGATGGCATGAGTCCAGAAGTTCAAGGTGGCAGTGAGCTATGATGATGCCACTGCACTGTCACCTGGGCAACAAAGTGATACCCTGTCTCAAAAAAGAAAAAAGTAAAAGACATGGAGGAAACTTAAATGTGAGTAAAAGAAGTGATAAAGCCATGGGACCTGGGACCTGTGTGTAGCCAGAGGTTGGTTTGTGAGCCATGCTGCAGTACTGGGTTTGAAACTAGATAAGGTTCCATCATGCTGTGGGACCTCTGTCGGCTTGCTCCCTGAGTCTCAGTTTCTCCATGTGTGCCAGAATTTCTAATGGGATTCCCAGCTCTTGGAAAGAAAAACCAAAACAAAACCAAAAAAATCTGAAGAAGTGAAAAAGCCGATCTGAAAGGCTACATCTGATTCCAATCATACGACATTCTGGAAAAGGCAAAACTATGGGGACAGTTGGGGTTGTGATAGGCGGGTGGAGATGAATAGTGGACACACAGAGGATTTTTAGGGCAGTAGAGATACTCTGCAGATATTATAATGGTGGATACATGTCATTATATATTTGTCCAAATCCATAGAATGTACCTCTCCAAGAGTGAACCCTAATGTAAACTGTGGACTTTGGGTGATGATGTGTCAGTGTAGGTTCATCAGTTGTAACAAATGTACCACTCTTGTTATCGCTGTTGAACTCCCGGGTTCTCATCTTCTCCCGATGGAAGGATGGAAGAATGAAAGCAAGAGATAGTTCGGAAGCAGCAAGCAGCAAAGTTTATTAAAGTGAAAGTTCACTCTTAAAGGGGTTAAGAGCCGGCACACATCCGAGTGGACTGTAGCCCTGGGGTTTCTGTGTCATAATTAGCAACTGATAGCACACTCCAAGAGGGACAGGAGTGGGCACGTGTCCCAGCAGACAGTGTCACTGGGGTCCCTTTGGGTTTCCCCTTTTCTTTCCTCTGGCCTCTCCTCCTCTGTGATACTGTCTCTTCTTTTATTCTTCACCAGTGGAGATGTTGTCTCCTTCCTGCTGTCAGACAGGGGAGTTTTCCACCTTGTGTGGTTGGCCCAGATGTGTTGTGGAGTCCAAAGCCCATGGTGGGGGGCAAACTGTAATGTGCCCTGTGGTTCTTTCTATTATGTTTCTTAGACAGTTGTGGTTACCCTTATCTTGTTACTGTTACAGTATGGTCTCTTACGCAGCATCCCTTATGTTTTGTTGCTTGCTTTCCTATTTTCTCTGCTCATGTCTCACTTTTCTTATGCTAACATTCTGTGACACGGCCACCCTCATCTTGCAGTGTGTTTTCTTACTCAGTAGCCCATTTGTTTACGCAGCCCGGTTCCGAATCTCCTGTGCTCGTGGCTCACTTTCCTACCCACACTCACACTCTGGTGGGGGATGTTGATAATGAGGGAGGCTACGTGTGTAGGGACAGGGGTTATGCGGGAAATTTCTGTGCCTTCCTCTCAATTTTGCTGTTAACTTAAAACTGTTCTAAAAAATAATCTTAAAAAATTCAGGCTCATTTAGAAGCCATGTGTGGGTGTTCTACAAGAGTTTTTGCTAAATTGGTGAATTCCCACCAAGGTTTAAAGAAGACTCTTTGGCCTGCAAGCCAGTGGGTGGCTAATCACTTCTTGCCTCTGGGACATTTCTCCCACTTGTGAAATGCATATGCTGGTGTGGTAGGCAGGACAGACTCCAATTCTGAGATTGCCACCATTTCTGAAAATCTTATTCTAGAAGGATGATCAAAGAAAGTATTGCTCCTGTCTAATTTTGCCCAGCATGGGTCCTGGTACCTCACA